>NW_026893775.1:0-300000 GCF_032452875.1 Bos javanicus
AGCCTTCAGCTCCAATTATTATTGCCTGCTAAGTTGCGTGATTCCTGCCTGCTCAGGTCCGTGAGTATTGCCTGCTGAGTTGCGTGATTCCTGCCAGCTCAGCTCCATGATTATTGCCTGCTGAGCTGCGCGATTCCTGACTGCTAGCTTCTTGCTTATTGGCTGCTGAGCTGCCTGATTCCTGCCTGCTCTGCTTCTTGATTATCGCCTGCTGAGCTGCGTGATTCCTGCTTGCTCAGCTCCAGGATTATTGCCCGCTGAGCTGCGTGATTCGTGCCTGCTCAGCTCCTTGATTACTGCCTGCTGAGCTGCGTGATTCCTGCCTGCTCAGCTCCAGGAGTATTGTCTGCTGAGCTGCAAGATTCGTGTGTGCTCAGTCACGGGTGTCAAGCCTGCTGAGTCACGTGTTTAGAGTCTGCTTAGCCACTTAATGGCAGTCTGCTCAGCTCCTTGATCTTTGCCTGCTGAGCTGAGTGATTCCTGCCTGCTCAGCTCCATGAGTACTGCCTGCTGAGCTGCATGATTGGTGTCTGCTGAGCTGCACCATTTGTGTCTGCTGAGCTGCACCATTGGTGTCTGCTGAGCTGCCCAAATTGTGTCTGCTCAGTCACGGGTGTAGAGCCTGCTGCGCCACGTGTTTAGAGTCTGCTTAACCACTTCATTACAGTTTGCTCAGCTCCTTGACGATTTCCTGCTCCTCTCCGTGATTAGTGCCCTCTTAGCCAAG
Source organism: Bos javanicus (assembly GCF_032452875.1). NCBI lineage: Eukaryota > Metazoa > Chordata > Mammalia > Artiodactyla > Bovidae > Bos > Bos javanicus. The sequence continues at coordinate 728 of NW_026893775.1, forward strand.
TGATTAGTGCCTGCTCAGCTCTTTGATTATTGCCTCCTGAAGCACGTGATCAGTGCATGATAGCCACGTGATCAGCGCCTCAGTCACGTGATCAGCGCCCTCAGTCACGTGATCAGCGCCTCTCAGTCACGTGATCAGTGCCTCTCAGTCACGTGATCAGTGCATGCTCAGTCACGTGATCAGTGCCTCTCAGTCACGTGATCAGTGCCTCTCAGTCACGTGATCAGTGCATGCTCAGTCACGTGATCAGTGCATGCTCAGCCACGTGATCAGGGCCTGCTCAGTCACGTGATCAGGGTCTGCTGAATCAAGGATTAGCGCTTGCTCAGCTGCATGCTTAATCCCTGCTCAGCTGCCTGACTCGTGCCTGATCAGCTGTGTGATTAGTCCCTGCTCAGCTGCGTGATTAGTGCCTGCTCAAGACCGGGTTAGGAGCCGGCTGAGTGACGTGATTAGAGTCTGCTTAGCCACTTCATTACAGTCTGCTCAGCTCCATGATTATTGCCTGCTAAGCTGCGTGATTCCTGCCTGCTCAGCTTCTTGATTATTGCCTGCTGAGCTGCGTGATTCCTGCTTGCTCAGCTCCATATTTATTGCCTGCTGAGCTGCGTGATTCCTGCCTGCTCAGCTTCTTGATTATTGCATGCTGAGCTGCGTGATTCCTGTTTGCTCAGCTCCATGATTATTGCCTGCTGAGCTGCGTGATTCCTGCTTGCTCAGCTCCATGATTTTTGCTTGCTGAGCTGCATAATAAGTGCCTGCTCAGTCCCCAGAGAGGAGCCGGCTGAATCACGTGATTAGAGTCTGCTTATCCAGTTCATTACAGCCTTCAGCTCCAATTATTATTGCCTGCTGAGTTGCGTGATCCCTGCCAGCTCAGCTCCATGATTATTGCCTGCTGAGCTGCGCGATTCCTGACTGCTAGCTTTTGCTTATTGGCTGCTGAGCTGCCTGATTCCTGCCTGCTCTGCTTCTTGATTATTGCCTGCTGAGCTGCGTGATTCCTGCTTGCTCAGCTCCAGGATTATTGCCTGCTGAGCTGCGTGATTCGTGCCTGCTCAGCTCCTTGATTACTGTCTGCTGAGCTGCGTGATTCCTGCCTGCTCAGCTCCAGGAGTATTGTCTGCTGGGCTGCAAGATTCGTGTGTGCTCAGTCACGGGTGTCAAGCCTGCTGAGTCACGTGTTTAGAGTCTGCTTAGCCACTTAATGGCAGTCTGCTCAGCTCCTTGATCTTTGCCTGCTGAGCTGAGTGATTCCTGCCTGCTCAGCTCCATGAGTATTGCCTGCTGAGCTGCATGATTGGTGTCTGCTGAGCTGCACCATTTGTGTCTGCTGAGCTGCACCATTGGTGTCTGCTGAGCTGCCCAAATTGTGTCTGCTCAGTCACGGGTGTAGAGCCTGCTGCGTCACGTGTTTAGAGTCTGCTTAACCACTTCATTACAGTTTGCTCAGCTCCTTGACGATTTCCTGCTCCTCTCCGTGATTAGTGCCCTCTTAGCCAAGTGATTAGTGCCTGCTCAGCTCTTTGATTATTGCCTCCTGAAGCACGTGATCAGTGCATGATAGCCACGTGATCAGCGCCTCTCAGTCACGTGATCAGCGCCTCAGTCACGTGATCAGCGCCTCTCAGTCACGTGATCAGTGCCTCTCAGTCACGTGATCAGTGCCTCTCAGTCACGTGATCAGTGCCTCTCAGTCACGTGATCAGTGCATGCTCAGTCACGTGATCAGTGCATGCTCAGCCACGTGATCAGGGCCTGCTCAGTCACGTGATCAGGGTCTGCTGAATCAAGGGATTAGCGCTTGCTCAGCTGCATGCTTAATCCCTGCTCAGCTGCCTGACTCGTGCCTGATCAGCTGTGTGATTAGTCCCTGCTCAGCTGCGTGATTAGTGCCTGCTCAAGACCGGGTTAGGAGCCGGCTGAGTGACGTGATTAGAGTCTGCTTAGCCACTTCATTACAGTCTGCTCAGCTCCATGATTATTGCCTGCTAAGCTGCGTGATTCCTGCCTGCTCAGCTTCTTGATTATTGCCTGCTGAGCTGCGTGATTCCTGCTTGCTCAGCTCCATATTTATTGCCTGCTGAGCTGCGTGATTCCTGCCTGCTCAGCTTCTTGATTATTGCATGCTGAGCTGCGTGATTCCTGTTTGCTCAGCTCCATGATTATTGCCTGCTGAGCTGCGTGATTCCTGCTTGCTCAGCTCCATGATTTTTGCTTGCTGAGCTGCATAATAAGTGCCTGCTCAGTCCCCAGAGAGGAGCCGGCTGAATCACGTGATTAGAGTCTGCTTATCCAGTTCATTACAGCCTTCAGCTCCAATTATTATTGCCTGCTAAGTTGCGTGATTCCTGCCTGCTCAGGTCCGTGAGTATTGCCTGCTGAGTTGCGTGATTCCTGCCAGCTCAGCTCCATGATTATTGCCTGCTGAGCTGCGCGATTCCTGACTGCTAGCTTCTTGCTTATTGGCTGCTGAGCTGCCTGATTCCTGCCTGCTCTGCTTCTTGATTATTGCCTGCTGAGCTGCGTGATTCCTGCTTGCTCAGCTCCAGGATTATTGCCTGCTGAGCTGCGTGATTCGTGCCTGCTCAGCTCCTTGATTACTGTCTGCTGAGCTGCGTGATTCCTGCCTGCTCAGCTCCAGGAGTATTGTCTGCTGGGCTGCAAGATTCGTGTGTGCTCAGTCACGGGTGTCAAGCCTGCTGAGTCACGTGTTTAGAGTCTGCTTAGCCACTTAATGGCAGTCTGCTCAGCTCCTTGATCTTTGCCTGCTGAGCTGAGTGATTCCTGCCTGCTCAGCTCCATGAGTATTGCCTGCTGAGCTGCATGATTGGTGTCTGCTGAGCTGCACCATTTGTGTCTGCTGAGCTGCACCATTGGTGTCTGCTGAGCTGCCCAAATTGTGTCTGCTCAGTCACGGGTGTAGAGCCTGCTGCGTCACGTGTTTAGAGTCTGCTTAACCACTTCATTACAGTTTGCTCAGCTCCTTGACGATTTCCTGCTCCTCTCCGTGATTAGTGCCCTCTTAGCCAAGTGATTAGTGCCTGCTCAGCTCTTTGATTATTGCCTCCTGAAGCACGTGATCAGTGCATGATAGCCACGTGATCAGCGCCTCTCAGTCACGTGATCAGCGCCTCAGTCACGTGATCAGCGCCTCTCAGTCACGTGATCAGTGCATGCTCAGTCACGTGATCAGTGCCTCTCAGTCACGTGATCAGTGCCTCTCAGTCACGTGATCAGTGCATGCTCAGTCACGTGATCAGTGCATGCTCAGCCACGTGATCAGGGCCTGCTCAGTCACGTGATCAGGGTCTGCTGAATCAAGGGATTAGCGCTTGCTCAGCTGCATGCTTAATCCCTGCTCAGCTGCCTGACTCGTGCCTGATCAGCTGTGTGATTAGTCCCTGCTCAGCTGCGTGATTAGTGCCTGCTCAAGACCGGGTTAGGAGCCGGCTGAGTGACGTGATTAGAGTCTGCTTAGCCACTTCATTACAGTCTGCTCAGCTCCATGATTATTGCCTGCTAAGCTGCGTGATTCCTGCCTGCTCAGCTTCTTGATTATTGCCTGCTGAGCTGCGTGATTCCTGCTTGCTCAGCTCCATATTTATTGCCTGCTGAGCTGCGTGATTCCTGCCTGCTCAGCTTCTTGATTATTGCATGCTGAGCTGCGTGATTCCTGTTTGCTCAGCTCCATGATTATTGCCTGCTGAGCTGCGTGATTCCTGCTTGCTCAGCTCCATGATTTTTGCTTGCTGAGCTGCATAATAAGTGCCTGCTCAGTCCCCAGAGAGGAGCCGGCTGAATCACGGATTAGAGTCTGCTTATCCAGTTCATTACAGCCTTCAGCTCCAATTATTATTGCCTGCTAAGTTGCGTGATTCCTGCCTGCTCAGGTCCGTGAGTATTGCCTGCTGAGTTGCGTGATTCCTGCCAGCTCAGCTCCATGATTATTGCCTGCTGAGCTGCGCGATTCCTGACTGCTAGCTTCTTGCTTATTGGCTGCTGAGCTGCCTGATTCCTGCCTGCTCTGCTTCTTGATTATTGCCTGCTGAGCTGCGTGATTCCTGCTTGCTCAGCTCCAGGATTATTGCCTGCTGAGCTGCGTGATTCGTGCCTGCTCAGCTCCTTGATTACTGTCTGCTGAGCTGCGTGATTCCTGCCTGCTCAGCTCCAGGAGTATTGTCTGCTGGGCTGCAAGATTCGTGTGTGCTCAGTCACGGTGTCAAGCCTGCTGAGTCACGTGTTTAGAGTCTGCTTAGCCACTTAATGGCAGTCTGCTCAGCTCCTTGATCTTTGCCTGCTGAGCTGAGTGATTCCTGCCTGCTCAGCTCCATGAGTATTGCCTGCTGAGCTGCATGATTGGTGTCTGCTGAGCTGCACCATTTGTGTCTGCTGAGCTGCACCATTGGTGTCTGCTGAGCTGCCCAAATTGTGTCTGCTCAGTCACGGGTGTAGAGCCTGCTGCGTCACGTGTTTAGAGTCTGCTTAACCACTTCATTACAGTTTGCTCAGCTCCTTGACGATTTCCTGCTCCTCTCCGTGATTAGTGCCCTCTTAGCCAAGTGATTAGTGCCTGCTCAGCTCTTTGATTATTGCCTCCTGAAGCACGTGATCAGTGCATGATAGCCACGTGATCAGCGCCTCTCAGTCACGTGATCAGCGCCCCTCAGTCACGTGATCAGCGCCTCTCAGTCACGTGATCAGTGCCTCTCAGTCACGTGATCAGTGCATGCTCAGTCACGTGATCAGTGCCTCTCAGTCACGTGATCAGTGCATGCTCAGTCACGTGATCAGTGCATGCTCAGCCACGTGATCAGGGCCTGCTCAGTCACGTGATCAGGGTCTGCTGAATCAAGGGATTAGCGCTTGCTCAGCTGCATGCTTAATCCCTGCTCAGCTGCCTGACTCGTGCCTGATCAGCTGTGTGATTAGTCCCTGCTCAGCTGCGTGATTAGTGCCTGCTCAAGACCGGGTTAGGAGCCGCTGAGTGACGTGATTAGAGTCTGCTTAGCCACTTCATTACAGTCTGCTCAGCTCCATGATTATTGCCTGCTAAGCTGCGTGATTCCTGCCTGCTCAGCTTCTTGATTATTGCCTGCTGAGCTGCGTGATTCCTGCTTGCTCAGCTCCATATTTATTGCCTGCTGAGCTGCATGATTCCTGCCTGCTCAGCTTCTTGATTATTGCATGCTGAGCTGCGTGATTCCTGTTTGCTCAGCTCCATGATTATTGCCTGCTGAGCTGCGTGATTCCTGCTTGCTCAGCTCCATGATTTTTGCTTGCTGAGCTGCATAATAAGTGCCTGCTCAGTCCCCAGAGAGGAGCCGGCTGAATCACGTGATTAGAGTCTGCTTATCCAGTTCATTACAGCCTTCAGCTCCAATTATTATTGCCTGCTAAGTTGCGTGATTCCTGCCTGCTCAGGTCCGTGAGTATTGCCTGCTGAGTTGCGTGATTCCTGCCAGCTCAGCTCCATGATTATTGCCTGCTGAGCTGCGCGATTCCTGACTGCTAGCTTCTTGCTTATTGGCTGCTGAGCTGCCTGATTCCTGCCTGCTCTGCTTCTTGATTATTGCCTGCTGAGCTGCGTGATTCCTGCTTGCTCAGCTCCAGGATTATTGCCTGCTGAGCTGCGTGATTCGTGCCTGCTCAGCTCCTTGATTACTGTCTGCTGAGCTGCGTGATTCCTGCCTGCTCAGCTCCAGGAGTATTGTCTGCTGGGCTGCAAGATTCGTGTGTGCTCAGTCACGGGTGTCAAGCCTGCTGAGTCACGTGTTTAGAGTCTGCTTAGCCACTTAATTGCAGTCTGCTCAGCTCCTTGATCTTTGCCTGCTGAGCTGAGTGATTCCTGCCTGCTCAGCTCCATGAGTATTGCCTGCTGAGCTGCATGATTGGTGTCTGCTGAGCTGCACCATTTGTGTCTGCTGAGCTGCACCATTGGTGTCTGCTGAGCTGCCCAAATTGTGTCTGCTCAGTCACGGGTGTAGAGCCTGCTGCGTCACGTGTTTAGAGTCTGCTTAACCACTTCATTACAGTTTGCTCAGCTCCTTGACGATTTCCTGCTCCTCTCCGTGATTAGTGCCCTCTTAGCCAAGTGATTAGTGCCTGCTCAGCTCTTTGATTATTGCCTCCTGAAGCACGTGATCAGTGCATGATAGCCACGTGATCAGCGCTCTCAGTCACGTGATCAGCGCCCTCAGTCACGTGATCAGCGCCTCTCAGTCACGTGATCAGTGCCTCTCAGTCACGTGATCAGTGCATGCTCAGTCACGTGATCAGTGCCTCTCAGTCACGTGATCAGTGCCTCTCAGTCACGTGATCAGTGCATGCTCAGTCACGTGATCAGTGCATGCTCAGCCACGTGATCAGGGCCTGCTCAGTCACGTGATCAGGGTCTGCTGAATCAAGGGATTAGCGCTTGCTCAGCTGCATGCTTAATCCCTGCTCAGCTGCCTGACTCGTGCCTGATCAGCTGTGTGATTAGTCCCTGCTCAGCTGCGTGATTAGTGCCTGCTCAAGACCGGGTTAGAGCCGGCTGAGTGACGTGATTAGAGTCTGCTTAGCCACTTCATTACAGTCTGCTCAGCTCCATGATTATTGCCTGCTAAGCTGCGTGATTCCTGCCTGCTCAGCTTCTTGATTATTGCCTGCTGAGCTGCGTGATTCCTGCTTGCTCAGCTCCATATTTATTGCCTGCTGAGCTGCGTGATTCCTGCCTGCTCAGCTTCTTGATTATTGCATGCTGAGCTGCGTGATTCCTGTTTGCTCAGCTCCATGATTATTGCCTGCTGAGCTGCGTGATTCCTGCTTGCTCAGCTCCATGATTTTTGCTTGCTGAGCTGCATAATAAGTGCCTGCTCAGTCCCCAGAGAGGAGCCGGCTGAATCACGTGATTAGAGTCTGCTTATCCAGTTCATTACAGCCTTCAGCTCCAATTATTATTGCCTGCTGAGTTGCGTGATTCCTGCCAGCTCAGCTCCATGATTATTGCCTGCTGAGCTGCGCGATTCCTGACTGCTAGCTTCTTGCTTATTGGCTGCTGAGCTGCCTGATTCCTGCCTGCTCTGCTTCTTGATTATTGCCTGCTGAGCTGCGTGATTCCTGCTTGCTCAGCTCCAGGATTATTGCCTGCTGAGCTGCGTGATTCGTGCCTGCTCAGCTCCTTGATTACTGTCTGCTGAGCTGCGTGATTCCTGCCTGCTCAGCTCCAGGAGTATTGTCTGCTGGGCTGCAAGATTCGTGTGTGCTCAGTCACGGGTGTCAAGCCTGCTGAGTCACGTGTTTAGAGTCTGCTTAGCCACTTAATGGCAGTCTGCTCAGCTCCTTGATCTTTGCCTGCTGAGCTGAGTGATTCCTGCCTGCTCAGCTCCATGAGTATTGCCTGCTGAGCTGCATGATTGGTGTCTGCTGAGCTGCACCATTTGTGTCTGCTGAGCTGCACCATTGGTGTCTGCTGAGCTGCCCAAATTGTGTCTGCTCAGTCACGGGTGTAGAGCCTGCTGCGTCACGTGTTTAGAGTCTGCTTAACCACTTCATTACAGTTTGCTCAGCTCCTTGACGATTTCCTGCTCCTCTCCGTGATTAGTGCCCTCTTAGCCAAGTGATTAGTGCCTGCTCAGCTCTTTGATTATTGCCTCCTGAAGCACGTGATCAGTGCATGATAGCCACGTGATCAGCGCCTCTCAGTCACGTGATCAGCGCCCCTCAGTCACGTGATCAGCGCCTCTCAGTCACGTGATCAGTGCCTCTCAGTCACGTGATCAGTGCCTGCTCAGTCACGTGATCAGTGCCTCTCAGTCACGTGATCAGTGCATGCTCAGTCACGTGATCAGTGCATGCTCAGCCACGTGATCAGGGCCTGCTCAGTCACGTGATCAGGGTCTGCTGAATCAAGGGATTAGCGCTTGCTCAGCTGCATGCTTAATCCCTGCTCAGCTGCCTGACTCGTGCCTGATCAGCTGTGTGATTAGTCCCTGCTCAGCTGCGTGATTAGTGCCTGCTCAAGACCGGGTTAGGAGCCGGCTGAGTGACGTGATTAGAGTCTGCTTAGCCACTTCATTACAGTCTGCTCAGCTCCATGATTATTGCCTGCTAAGCTGCGTGATTCCTGCCTGCTCAGCTTCTTGATTATTGCCTGCTGAGCTGCGTGATTCCTGCTTGCTCAGCTCCATATTTATTGCCTGCTGAGCTGCGTGATTCCTGCCTGCTCAGCTTCTTGATTATTGCATGCTGAGCTGCGTGATTCCTGTTTGCTCAGCTCCATGATTATTGCCTGCTGAGCTGCGTGATTCCTGCTTGCTCAGCTCCATGATTTTTGCTTGCTGAGCTGCATAATAAGTGCCTGCTCAGTCCCCAGAGAGGAGCCGGCTGAATCACGTGATTAGAGTCTGCTTATCCAGTTCATTACAGCCTTCAGCTCCAATTATTATTGCCTGCTAAGTTGCGTGATTCCTGCCTGCTCAGGTCCGTGAGTATTGCCTGCTGAGTTGCGTGATTCCTGCCAGCTCAGCTCCATGATTATTGCCTGCTGAGCTGCGCGATTCCTGACTGCTAGCTTCTTGCTTATTGGCTGCTGAGCTGCCTGATTCCTGCCTGCTCTGCTTCTTGATTATTGCCTGCTGAGCTGCGTGATTCCTGCTTGCTCAGCTCCAGGATTATTGCCTGCTGAGCTGCGTGATTCGTGCCTGCTCAGCTCCTTGATTACTGTCTGCTGAGCTGCGTGATTCCTGCCTGCTCAGCTCCAGGAGTATTGTCTGCTGGGCTGCAAGATTCGTGTGTGCTCAGTCACGGGTGTCAAGCCTGCTGAGTCACGTGTTTAGAGTCTGCTTAGCCACTTAATGGCAGTCTGCTCAGCTCCTTGATCTTTGCCTGCTGAGCTGAGTGATTCCTGCCTGCTCAGCTCCATGAGTATTGCCTGCTGAGCTGCATGATTGGTGTCTGCTGAGCTGCACCATTTGTGTCTGCTGAGCTGCACCATTGGTGTCTGCTGAGCTGCCCAAATTGTGTCTGCTCAGTCACGGGTGTAGAGCCTGCTGCGTCACGTGTTTAGAGTCTGCTTAACCACTTCATTACAGTTTGCTCAGCTCCTTGACGATTTCCTGCTCCTCTCCGTGATTAGTGCCCTCTTAGCCAAGTGATTAGTGCCTGCTCAGCTCTTTGATTATTGCCTCCTGAAGCACGTGATCAGTGCATGATAGCCACGTGATCAGCGCCTCTCAGTCACGTGATCAGCGCCCTCAGTCACGTGATCAGCGCCTCTCAGTCACGTGATCAGTGCCTTCAGTCACGTGATCAGTGCATGCTCAGTCACGTGATCAGTGCCTCTCAGTCACGTGATCAGTGCCTCTCAGTCACGTGATCAGTGCATGCTCAGTCACGTGATCAGTGCATGCTCAGCCACGTGATCAGGGCCTGCTCAGTCACGTGATCAGGGTCTGCTGAATCAAGGGATTAGCGCTTGCTCAGCTGCATGCTTAATCCCTGCTCAGCTGCCTGACTCGTGCCTGATCAGCTGTGTGATTAGTCCCTGCTCAGCTGCGTGATTAGTGCCTGCTCAAGACCGGGTTAGGAGCCGGCTGAGTGACGTGATTAGAGTCTGCTTAGCCACTTCATTACAGTCTGCTCAGCTCCATGATTATTGCCTGCTAAGCTGCGTGATTCCTGCCTGCTCAGCTTCTTGATTATTGCCTGCTGAGCTGCGTGATTCCTGCTTGCTCAGCTCCATATTTATTGCCTGCTGAGCTGCGTGATTCCTGCCTGCTCAGCTTCTTGATTATTGCATGCTGAGCTGCGTGATTCCTGTTTGCTCAGCTCCATGATTATTGCCTGCTGAGCTGCGTGATTCCTGCTTGCTCAGCTCCATGATTTTTGCTTGCTGAGCTGCATAATAAGTGCCTGCTCAGTCCCCAGAGAGGAGCCGGCTGAATCACGTGATTAGAGTCTGCTTATCCAGTTCATTACAGCCTTCAGCTCCAATTATTATTGCCTGCTGAGTTGCGTGATTCCTGCCAGCTCAGCTCCATGATTATTGCCTGCTGAGCTGCGCGATTCCTGACTGCTAGCTTCTTGCTTATTGGCTGCTGAGCTGCCTGATTCCTGCCTGCTCTGCTTCTTGATTATTGCCTGCTGAGCTGCGTGATTCCTGCTTGCTCAGCTCCAGGATTATTGCCTGCTGAGCTGCGTGATTCGTGCCTGCTCAGCTCCTTGATTACTGTCTGCTGAGCTGCGTGATTCCTGCCTGCTCAGCTCCAGGAGTATTGTCTGCTGGGCTGCAAGATTCGTGTGTGCTCAGTCACGGGTGTCAAGCCTGCTGAGTCACGTGTTTAGAGTCTGCTTAGCCACTTAATGGCAGTCTGCTCAGCTCCTTGATCTTTGCCTGCTGAGCTGAGTGATTCCTGCCTGCTCAGCTCCATGAGTATTGCCTGCTGAGCTGCATGATTGGTGTCTGCTGAGCTGCACCATTTGTGTCTGCTGAGCTGCACCATTGGTGTCTGCTGAGCTGCCCAAATTGTGTCTGCTCAGTCACGGGTGTAGAGCCTGCTGCGTCACGTGTTTAGAGTCTGCTTAACCACTTCATTACAGTTTGCTCAGCTCCTTGACGATTTCCTGCTCCTCTCCGTGATTAGTGCCCTCTTAGCCAAGTGATTAGTGCCTGCTCAGCTCTTTGATTATTGCCTCCTGAAGCACGTGATCAGTGCATGATAGCCACGTGATCAGCGCCTCTCAGTCACGTGATCAGCGCCCCTCAGTCACGTGATCAGCGCCTCTCAGTCACGTGATCAGTGCCTGCTCAGTCACGTGATCAGTGCCTCTCAGTCACGTGATCAGTGCCTCTCAGTCACGTGATCAGTGCATGCTCAGTCACGTGATCAGTGCATGCTCAGCCACGTGATCAGGGCCTGCTCAGTCACGTGATCAGGGTCTGCTGAATCAAGGGATTAGCGCTTGCTCAGCTGCATGCTTAATCCCTGCTCAGCTGCCTGACTCGTGCCTGATCAGCTGTGTGATTAGTCCCTGCTCAGCTGCGTGATTAGTGCCTGCTCAAGACCGGGTTAGGAGCCGGCTGAGTGACGTGATTAGAGTCTGCTTAGCCACTTCATTACAGTCTGCTCAGCTCCATGATTATTGCCTGCTAAGCTGCGTGATTCCTGCCTGCTCAGCTTCTTGATTATTGCCTGCTGAGCTGCGTGATTCCTGCTTGCTCAGCTCCATATTTATTGCCTGCTGAGCTGCGTGATTCCTGCCTGCTCAGCTTCTTGATTATTGCATGCTGAGCTGCGTGATTCCTGTTTGCTCAGCTCCATGATTATTGCCTGCTGAGCTGCGTGATTCCTGCTTGCTCAGCTCCATGATTTTTGCTTGCTGAGCTGCATAATAAGTGCCTGCTCAGTCCCCAGAGAGGAGCCGGCTGAATCACGTGATTAGAGTCTGCTTATCCAGTTCATTACAGCCTTCAGCTCCAATTATTATTGCCTGCTAAGTTGCGTGATTCCTGCCTGCTCAGGTCCGTGAGTATTGCCTGCTGAGTTGCGTGATTCCTGCCAGCTCAGCTCCATGATTATTGCCTGCTGAGCTGCGCGATTCCTGACTGCTAGCTTCTTGCTTATTGGCTGCTGAGCTGCCTGATTCCTGCCTGCTCTGCTTCTTGATTATTGCCTGCTGAGCTGCGTGATTCGTGCCTGCTCAGCTCCTTGATTACTGTCTGCTGAGCTGCGTGATTCCTGCCTGCTCAGCTCCAGGAGTATTGTCTGCTGGGCTGCAAGATTCGTGTGTGCTCAGTCACGGGTGTCAAGCCTGCTGAGTCACGTGTTTAGAGTCTGCTTAGCCACTTAATGGCAGTCTGCTCAGCTCCTTGATCTTTGCCTGCTGAGCTGAGTGATTCCTGCCTGCTCAGCTCCATGAGTATTGCCTGCTGAGCTGCATGATTGGTGTCTGCTGAGCTGCACCATTTGTGTCTGCTGAGCTGCACCATTGGTGTCTGCTGAGCTGCCCAAATTGTGTCTGCTCAGTCACGGGTGTAGAGCCTGCTGCGTCACGTGTTTAGAGTCTGCTTAACCACTTCATTACAGTTTGCTCAGCTCCTTGACGATTTCCTGCTCCTCTCCGTGATTAGTGCCCTCTTAGCCAAGTGATTAGTGCCTGCTCAGCTCTTTGATTATTGCCTCCTGAAGCACGTGATCAGTGCATGATAGCCACGTGATCAGCGCCTCTCAGTCACGTGATCAGCGCCCCTCAGTCACGTGATCAGCGCCTCTCAGTCACGTGATCAGTGCCTCTCAGTCACGTGATCAGTGCATGCTCAGTCACGTGATCAGTGCCTCTCAGTCACGTGATCAGTGCCTCTCAGTCACGTGATCAGTGCATGCTCAGTCACGTGATCAGTGCATGCTCAGCCACGTGATCAGGGCCTGCTCAGTCACGTGATCAGGGTCTGCTGAATCAAGGGATTAGCGCTTGCTCAGCTGCATGCTTAATCCCTGCTCAGCTGCCTGACTCGTGCCTGATCAGCTGTGTGATTAGTCCCTGCTCAGCTGCGTGATTAGTGCCTGCTCAAGACCGGGTTAGGAGCCGGCTGAGTGACGTGATTAGAGTCTGCTTAGCCACTTCATTACAGTCTGCTCAGCTCCATGATTATTGCCTGCTAAGCTGCGTGATTCCTGCCTGCTCAGCTTCTTGATTATTGCCTGCTGAGCTGCGTGATTCCTGCTTGCTCAGCTCCATATTTATTGCCTGCTGAGCTGCGTGATTCCTGCTTGCTCAGCTCCATGATTTTTGCTTGCTGAGCTGCATAATAAGTGCCTGCTCAGTCCCCAGAGAGGAGCCGGCTGAATCACGTGATTAGAGTCTGCTTATCCAGTTCATTACAGCCTTCAGCTCCAATTATTATTGCCTGCTAAGTTGCGTGATTCCTGCCTGCTCAGGTCCGTGAGTATTGCCTGCTGAGTTGCGTGATTCCTGCCAGCTCAGCTCCATGATTATTGCCTGCTGAGCTGCGCGATTCCTGACTGCTAGCTTCTTGCTTATTGGCTGCTGAGCTGCCTGATTCCTGCCTGCTCTGCTTCTTGATTATTGCCTGCTGAGCTGCGTGATTCCTGCTTGCTCAGCTCCAGGATTATTGCCTGCTGAGCTGCGTGATTCGTGCCTGCTCAGCTCCTTGATTACTGTCTGCTGAGCTGCGTGATTCCTGCCTGCTCAGCTCCAGGAGTATTGTCTGCTGGGCTGCAAGATTCGTGTGTGCTCAGTCACGGGTGTCAAGCCTGCTGAGTCACGTGTTTAGAGTCTGCTTAGCCACTTAATGGCAGTCTGCTCAGCTCCTTGATCTTTGCCTGCTGAGCTGAGTGATTCCTGCCTGCTCAGCTCCATGAGTATTGCCTGCTGAGCTGCATGATTGGTGTCTGCTGAGCTGCACCATTTGTGTCTGCTGAGCTGCACCATTGGTGTCTGCTGAGCTGCCCAAATTGTGTCTGCTCAGTCACGGGTGTAGAGCCTGCTGCGTCACGTGTTTAGAGTCTGCTTAACCACTTCATTACAGTTTGCTCAGCTCCTTGACGATTTCCTGCTCCTCTCCGTGATTAGTGCCCTCTTAGCCAAGTGATTAGTGCCTGCTCAGCTCTTTGATTATTGCCTCCTGAAGCACGTGATCAGTGCATGATAGCCACGTGATCAGCGCCTCTCAGTCACGTGATCAGCGCCCCTCAGTCACGTGATCAGCGCCTCTCAGTCACGTGATCAGTGCCTCTCAGTCACGTGATCAGTGCATGCTCAGTCACGTGATCAGTGCCTCTCAGTCACGTGATCAGTGCCTCTCAGTCACGTGATCAGTGCATGCTCAGTCACGTGATCAGTGCATGCTCAGCCACGTGATCAGGGCCTGCTCAGTCACGTGATCAGGGTCTGCTGAATCAAGGGATTAGCGCTTGCTCAGCTGCATGCTTAATCCCTGCTCAGCTGCCTGACTCGTGCCTGATCAGCTGTGTGATTAGTCCCTGCTCAGCTGCGTGATTAGTGCCTGCTCAAGACCGGGTTAGGAGCCGGCTGAGTGACGTGATTAGAGTCTGCTTAGCCACTTCATTACAGTCTGCTCAGCTCCATGATTATTGCCTGCTAAGCTGCGTGATTCCTGCCTGCTCAGCTTCTTGATTATTGCCTGCTGAGCTGCGTGATTCCTGCTTGCTCAGCTCCATATTTATTGCCTGCTGAGCTGCGTGATTCCTGCTTGCTCAGCTCCATGATTTTTGCTTGCTGAGCTGCATAATAAGTGCCTGCTCAGTCCCCAGAGAGGAGCCGGCTGAATCACGTGATTAGAGTCTGCTTATCCAGTTCATTACAGCCTTCAGCTCCAATTATTATTGCCTGCTAAGTTGCGTGATTCCTGCCTGCTCAGGTCCGTGAGTATTGCCTGCTGAGTTGCGTGATTCCTGCCAGCTCAGCTCCATGATTATTGCCTGCTGAGCTGCGCGATTCCTGACTGCTAGCTTCTTGCTTATTGGCTGCTGAGCTGCCTGATTCCTGCCTGCTCTGCTTCTTGATTATTGCCTGCTGAGCTGCGTGATTCCTGCTTGCTCAGCTCCAGGATTATTGCCTGCTGAGCTGCGTGATTCGTGCCTGCTCAGCTCCTTGATTACTGTCTGCTGAGCTGCGTGATTCCTGCCTGCTCAGCTCCAGGAGTATTGTCTGCTGGGCTGCAAGATTCGTGTGTGCTCAGTCACGGGTGTCAAGCCTGCTGAGTCACGTGTTTAGAGTCTGCTTAGCCACTTAATGGCAGTCTGCTCAGCTCCTTGATCTTTGCCTGCTGAGCTGAGTGATTCCTGCCTGCTCAGCTCCATGAGTATTGCCTGCTGAGCTGCATGATTGGTGTCTGCTGAGCTGCACCATTTGTGTCTGCTGAGCTGCACCATTGGTGTCTGCTGAGCTGCCCAAATTGTGTCTGCTCAGTCACGGGTGTAGAGCCTGCTGCGTCACGTGTTTAGAGTCTGCTTAACCACTTCATTACAGTTTGCTCAGCTCCTTGACGATTTCCTGCTCCTCTCCGTGATTAGTGCCCTCTTAGCCAAGTGATTAGTGCCTGCTCAGCTCTTTGATTATTGCCTCCTGAAGCACGTGATCAGTGCATGATAGCCACGTGATCAGCGCCTCTCAGTCACGTGATCAGCGCCCCTCAGTCACGTGATCAGCGCCTCTCAGTCACGTGATCAGTGCCTCTCAGTCACGTGATCAGTGCCTCTCAGTCACGTGATCAGTGCATGCTCAGTCACGTGATCAGTGCATGCTCAGCCACGTGATCAGGGCCTGCTCAGTCACGTGATCAGGGTCTGCTGAATCAAGGGATTAGCGCTTGCTCAGCTGCATGCTTAATCCCTGCTCAGCTGCCTGACTCGTGCCTGATCAGCTGTGTGATTAGTCCCTGCTCAGCTGCGTGATTAGTGCCTGCTCAAGACCGGGTTAGGAGCCGGCTGAGTGACGTGATTAGAGTCTGCTTAGCCACTTCATTACAGTCTGCTCAGCTCCATGATTATTGCCTGCTAAGCTGCGTGATTCCTGCCTGCTCAGCTTCTTGATTATTGCCTGCTGAGCTGCGTGATTCCTGCTTGCTCAGCTCCATGATTTATTGCCTGCTGAGCTGCGTGATTCCTGCTTGCTCAGCTCCATGATTTTTGCTTGCTGAGCTGCATAATAAGTGCCTGCTCAGTCCCCAGAGAAGAGCCGGCTGAATCACGTGATTAGAGTCTGCTTATCCAGTTCATTACAGCCTTCAGCTCCAATTATTATTGCCTGCTAAGTTGCGTGATTCCTGCCTGCTCAGGTCCGTGAGTATTGCCTGCTGAGTTGCGTGATTCCTGCCAGCTCAGCTCCATGATTATTGCCTGCTGAGCTGCGCGATTCCTGACTGCTAGCTTCTTGCTTATTGGCTGCTGAGCTGCCTGATTCCTGCCTGCTCTGCTTCTTGATTATTGCCTGCTGAGCTGCGTGATTCCTGCTTGCTCAGCTCCAGGATTATTGCCTGCTGAGCTGCGTGATTCGTGCCTGCTCAGCTCCTTGATTACTGTCTGCTGAGCTGCGTGATTCCTGCCTGCTCAGCTCCAGGAGTATTGTCTGCTGGGCTGCAAGATTCGTGTGTGCTCAGTCACGGGTGTCAAGCCTGCTGAGTCACGTGTTTAGAGTCTGCTTAGCCACTTAATGGCAGTCTGCTCAGCTCCTTGATCTTTGCCTGCTGAGCTGAGTGATTCCTGCCTGCTCAGCTCCATGAGTATTGCCTGCTGAGCTGCATGATTGGTGTCTGCTGAGCTGCACCATTTGTGTCTGCTGAGCTGCACCATTGGTGTCTGCTGAGCTGCCCAAATTGTGTCTGCTCAGTCACGGGTGTAGAGCCTGCTGCGTCACGTGTTTAGAGTCTGCTTAACCACTTCATTACAGTTTGCTCAGCTCCTTGACGATTTCCTGCTCCTCTCCGTGATTAGTGCCCTCTTAGCCAAGTGATTAGTGCCTGCTCAGCTCTTTGATTATTGCCTCCTGAAGCACGTGATCAGTGCATGATAGCCACGTGATCAGCGCCTCTCAGTCACGTGATCAGCGCCCCTCAGTCACGTGATCAGCGCCTCTCAGTCACGTGATCAGTGCATGCTCAGTCACGTGATCAGTGCCTCTCAGTCACGTGATCAGTGCCTCTCAGTCACGTGATCAGTGCATGCTCAGTCACGTGATCAGTGCATGCTCAGCCACGTGATCAGGGCCTGCTCAGTCACGTGATCAGGGTCTGCTGAATCAAGGGATTAGCGCTTGCTCAGCTGCATGCTTAATCCCTGCTCAGCTGCCTGACTCGTGCCTGATCAGCTGTGTGATTAGTCCCTGCTCAGCTGCGTGATTAGTGCCTGCTCAAGACCGGGTTAGGAGCCGGCTGAGTGACGTGATTAGAGTCTGCTTAGCCACTTCATTACAGTCTGCTCAGCTCCATGATTATTGCCTGCTAAGCTGCGTGATTCCTGCCTGCTCAGCTTCTTGATTATTGCCTGCTGAGCTGCGTGATTCCTGCTTGCTCAGCTCCATATTTATTGCCTGCTGAGCTGCGTGATTCCTGCCTGCTCAGCTTCTTGATTATTGCATGCTGAGCTGCGTGATTCCTGTTTGCTCAGCTCCATGATTATTGCCTGCTGAGCTGCGTGATTCCTGCTTGCTCAGCTCCATGATTTTTGCTTGCTGAGCTGCATAATAAGTGCCTGCTCAGTCCCCAGAGAGGAGCCGGCTGAATCACGTGATTAGAGTCTGCTTATCCAGTTCATTACAGCCTTCAGCTCCAATTATTATTGCCTGCTAAGTTGCGTGATTCCTGCCTGCTCAGGTCCGTGAGTATTGCCTGCTGAGTTGCGTGATTCCTGCCAGCTCAGCTCCATGATTATTGCCTGCTGAGCTGCGCGATTCCTGACTGCTAGCTTCTTGCTTATTGGCTGCTGAGCTGCCTGATTCCTGCCTGCTCTGCTTCTTGATTATTGCCTGCTGAGCTGCGTGATTCCTGCTTGCTCAGCTCCAGGATTATTGCCTGCTGAGCTGCGTGATTCGTGCCTGCTCAGCTCCTTGATTACTGTCTGCTGAGCTGCGTGATTCCTGCCTGCTCAGCTCCAGGAGTATTGTCTGCTGGGCTGCAAGATTCGTGTGTGCTCAGTCACGGGTGTCAAGCCTGCTGAGTCACGTGTTTAGAGTCTGCTTAGCCACTTAATGGCAGTCTGCTCAGCTCCTTGATCTTTGCCTGCTGAGCTGAGTGATTCCTGCCTGCTCAGCTCCATGAGTATTGCCTGCTGAGCTGCATGATTGGTGTCTGCTGAGCTGCACCATTTGTGTCTGCTGAGCTGCACCATTGGTGTCTGCTGAGCTGCCCAAATTGTGTCTGCTCAGTCACGGGTGTAGAGCCTGCTGCGTCACGTGTTTAGAGTCTGCTTAACCACTTCATTACAGTTTGCTCAGCTCCTTGACGATTTCCTGCTCCTCTCCGTGATTAGTGCCCTCTTAGCCAAGTGATTAGTGCCTGCTCAGCTCTTTGATTATTGCCTCCTGAAGCACGTGATCAGTGCATGATAGCCACGTGATCAGCGCCTCTCAGTCACGTGATCAGCGCCCCTCAGTCACGTGATCAGCGCCTCTCAGTCACGTGATCAGTGCCTCTCAGTCACGTGATCAGTGCATGCTCAGTCACGTGATCAGTGCCTCTCAGTCACGTGATCAGTGCCTCTCAGTCACGTGATCAGTGCATGCTCAGTCACGTGATCAGTGCATGCTCAGCCACGTGATCAGGGCCTGCTCAGTCACGTGATCAGGGTCTGCTGAATCAAGGGATTAGCGCTTGCTCAGCTGCATGCTTAATCCCTGCTCAGCTGCCTGACTCGTGCCTGATCAGCTGTGTGATTAGTCCCTGCTCAGCTGCGTGATTAGTGCCTGCTCAAGACCGGGTTAGGAGCCGGCTGAGTGACGTGATTAGAGTCTGCTTAGCCACTTCATTACAGTCTGCTCAGCTCCATGATTATTGCCTGCTAAGCTGCGTGATTCCTGCCTGCTCAGCTTCTTGATTATTGCCTGCTGAGCTGCGTGATTCCTGCTTGCTCAGCTCCATATTTATTGCCTGCTGAGCTGCGTGATTCCTGCCTGCTCAGCTTCTTGATTATTGCATGCTGAGCTGCGTGATTCCTGTTTGCTCAGCTCCATGATTATTGCCTGCTGAGCTGCGTGATTCCTGCTTGCTCAGCTCCATGATTTTTGCTTGCTGAGCTGCATAATAAGTGCCTGCTCAGTCCCCAGAGAGGAGCCGGCTGAATCACGTGATTAGAGTCTGCTTATCCAGTTCATTACAGCCTTCAGCTCCAATTATTATTGCCTGCTAAGTTGCGTGATTCCTGCCTGCTCAGGTCCGTGAGTATTGCCTGCTGAGTTGCGTGATTCCTGCCAGCTCAGCTCCATGATTATTGCCTGCTGAGCTGCGCGATTCCTGACTGCTAGCTTCTTGCTTATTGGCTGCTGAGCTGCCTGATTCCTGCCTGCTCTGCTTCTTGATTATTGCCTGCTGAGCTGCGTGATTCCTGCTTGCTCAGCTCCAGGATTATTGCCTGCTGAGCTGCGTGATTCGTGCCTGCTCAGCTCCTTGATTACTGTCTGCTGAGCTGCGTGATTCCTGCCTGCTCAGCTCCAGGAGTATTGTCTGCTGGGCTGCAAGATTCGTGTGTGCTCAGTCACGGGTGTCAAGCCTGCTGAGTCACGTGTTTAGAGTCTGCTTAGCCACTTAATGGCAGTCTGCTCAGCTCCTTGATCTTTGCCTGCTGAGCTGAGTGATTCCTGCCTGCTCAGCTCCATGAGTATTGCCTGCTGAGCTGCATGATTGGTGTCTGCTGAGCTGCACCATTTGTGTCTGCTGAGCTGCACCATTGGTGTCTGCTGAGCTGCCCAAATTGTGTCTGCTCAGTCACGGGTGTAGAGCCTGCTGCGTCACGTGTTTAGAGTCTGCTTAACCACTTCATTACAGTTTGCTTAGCTCCTTGACGATTTCCTGCTCCTCTCCGTGATTAGTGCCCTCTTAGCCAAGTGATTAGTGCCTGCTCAGCTCTTTGATTATTGCCTCCTGAAGCACGTGATCAGTGCATGATAGCCACGTGATCAGCGCCTCTCAGTCACGTGATCAGCGCCCCTCAGTCACGTGATCAGCGCCTCTCAGTCACGTGATCAGTGCCTCTCAGTCACGTGATCAGTGCATGCTCAGTCACGTGATCAGTGCCTCTCAGTCACGTGATCAGTGCCTCTCAGTCACGTGATCAGTGCATGCTCAGTCACGTGATCAGTGCATGCTCAGCCACGTGATCAGGGCCTGCTCAGTCACGTGATCAGGGTCTGCTGAATCAAGGGATTAGCGCTTGCTCAGCTGCATGCTTAATCCCTGCTCAGCTGCCTGACTCGTGCCTGATCAGCTGTGTGATTAGTCCCTGCTCAGCTGCGTGATTAGTGCCTGCTCAAGACCGGGTTAGGAGCCGGCTGAGTGACGTGATTAGAGTCTGCTTAGCCACTTCATTACAGTCTGCTCAGCTCCATGATTATTGCCTGCTAAGCTGCGTGATTCCTGCCTGCTCAGCTTCTTGATTATTGCCTGCTGAGCTGCGTGATTCCTGCTTGCTCAGCTCCATATTTATTGCCTGCTGAGCTGCGTGATTCCTGCCTGCTCAGCTTCTTGATTATTGCATGCTGAGCTGCGTGATTCCTGTTTGCTCAGCTCCATGATTATTGCCTGCTGAGCTGCGTGATTCCTGCTTGCTCAGCTCCATGATTTTTGCTTGCTGAGCTGCATAATAAGTGCCTGCTCAGTCCCCAGAGAGGAGCCGGCTGAATCACGTGATTAGAGTCTGCTTATCCAGTTCATTACAGCCTTCAGCTCCAATTATTATTGCCTGCTAAGTTGCGTGATTCCTGCCTGCTCAGGTCCGTGAGTATTGCCTGCTGAGTTGCGTGATTCCTGCCAGCTCAGCTCCATGATTATTGCCTGCTGAGCTGCGCGATTCCTGACTGCTAGCTTCTTGCTTATTGGCTGCTGAGCTGCCTGATTCCTGCCTGCTCTGCTTCTTGATTATTGCCTGCTGAGCTGCGTGATTCCTGCTTGCTCAGCTCCAGGATTATTGCCTGCTGAGCTGCGTGATTCGTGCCTGCTCAGCTCCTTGATTACTGTCTGCTGAGCTGCGTGATTCCTGCCTGCTCAGCTCCAGGAGTATTGTCTGCTGGGCTGCAAGATTCGTGTGTGCTCAGTCACGGGTGTCAAGCCTGCTGAGTCACGTGTTTAGAGTCTGCTTAGCCACTTAATGGCAGTCTGCTCAGCTCCTTGATCTTTGCCTGCTGAGCTGAGTGATTCCTGCCTGCTCAGCTCCATGAGTATTGCCTGCTGAGCTGCATGATTGGTGTCTGCTGAGCTGCACCATTTGTGTCTGCTGAGCTGCACCATTGGTGTCTGCTGAGCTGCCCAAATTGTGTCTGCTCAGTCACGGGTGTAGAGCCTGCTGCGTCACGTGTTTAGAGTCTGCTTAACCACTTCATTACAGTTTGCTTAGCTCCTTGACGATTTCCTGCTCCTCTCCGTGATTAGTGCCCTCTTAGCCAAGTGATTAGTGCCTGCTCAGCTCTTTGATTATTGCCTCCTGAAGCACGTGATCAGTGCATGATAGCCACGTGATCAGCGCCTCTCAGTCACGTGATCAGCGCCCCTCAGTCACGTGATCAGCGCCTCTCAGTCACGTGATCAGTGCCTCTCAGTCACGTGATCAGTGCATGCTCAGTCACGTGATCAGTGCCTCTCAGTCACGTGATCAGTGCCTCTCAGTCACGTGATCAGTGCATGCTCAGTCACGTGATCAGTGCATGCTCAGCCACGTGATCAGGGCCTGCTCAGTCACGTGATCAGGGTCTGCTGAATCAAGGGATTAGCGCTTGCTCAGCTGCATGCTTAATCCCTGCTCAGCTGCCTGACTCGTGCCTGATCAGCTGTGTGATTAGTCCCTGCTCAGCTGCGTGATTAGTGCCTGCTCAAGACCGGGTTAGGAGCCGGCTGAGTGACGTGATTAGAGTCTGCTTAGCCACTTCATTACAGTCTGCTCAGCTCCATGATTATTGCCTGCTAAGCTGCGTGATTCCTGCCTGCTCAGCTTCTTGATTATTGCCTGCTGAGCTGCGTGATTCCTGCTTGCTCAGCTCCATATTTATTGCCTGCTGAGCTGCGTGATTCCTGCCTGCTCAGCTTCTTGATTATTGCATGCTGAGCTGCGTGATTCCTGTTTGCTCAGCTCCATGATTATTGCCTGCTGAGCTGCGTGATTCCTGCTTGCTCAGCTCCATGATTTTTGCTTGCTGAGCTGCATAATAAGTGCCTGCTCAGTCCCCAGAGAGGAGCCGGCTGAATCACGTGATTAGAGTCTGCTTATCCAGTTCATTACAGCCTTCAGCTCCAATTATTATTGCCTGCTAAGTTGCGTGATTCCTGCCTGCTCAGGTCCGTGAGTATTGCCTGCTGAGTTGCGTGATTCCTGCCAGCTCAGCTCCATGATTATTGCCTGCTGAGCTGCGCGATTCCTGACTGCTAGCTTCTTGCTTATTGGCTGCTGAGCTGCCTGATTCCTGCCTGCTCTGCTTCTTGATTATTGCCTGCTGAGCTGCGTGATTCCTGCTTGCTCAGCTCCAGGATTATTGCCTGCTGAGCTGCGTGATTCGTGCCTGCTCAGCTCCTTGATTACTGTCTGCTGAGCTGCGTGATTCCTGCCTGCTCAGCTCCAGGAGTATTGTCTGCTGGGCTGCAAGATTCGTGTGTGCTCAGTCACGGGTGTCAAGCCTGCTGAGTCACGTGTTTAGAGTCTGCTTAGCCACTTAATGGCAGTCTGCTCAGCTCCTTGATCTTTGCCTGCTGAGCTGAGTGATTCCTGCCTGCTCAGCTCCATGAGTATTGCCTGCTGAGCTGCATGATTGGTGTCTGCTGAGCTGCACCATTTGTGTCTGCTGAGCTGCACCATTGGTGTCTGCTGAGCTGCCCAAATTGTGTCTGCTCAGTCACGGGTGTAGAGCCTGCTGCGTCACGTGTTTAGAGTCTGCTTAACCACTTCATTACAGTTTGCTCAGCTCCTTGACGATTTCCTGCTCCTCTCCGTGATTAGTGCCCTCTTAGCCAAGTGATTAGTGCCTGCTCAGCTCTTTGATTATTGCCTCCTGAAGCACGTGATCAGTGCATGATAGCCACGTGATCAGCGCCTCTCAGTCACGTGATCAGCGCCCCTCAGTCACGTGATCAGCGCCTCTCAGTCACGTGATCAGTGCCTCTCAGTCACGTGATCAGTGCATGCTCAGTCACGTGATCAGTGCCTCTCAGTCACGTGATCAGTGCCTCTCAGTCACGTGATCAGTACATGCTCAGTCACGTGATCAGTGCATGCTCAGCCACGTGATCAGGGCCTGCTCAGTCACGTGATCAGGGTCTGCTGAATCAAGGGATTAGCGCTTGCTCAGCTGCATGCTTAATCCCTGCTCAGCTGCCTGACTCGTGCCTGATCAGCTGTGTGATTAGTCCCTGCTCAGCTGCGTGATTAGTGCCTGCTCAAGACCGGGTTAGGAGCCGGCTGATTGACGTGATTAGAGTCTGCTTAGCCACTTCATTACAGTCTGCTCAGCTCCATGATTATTGCCTGCTAAGCTGCGTGATTCCTGCCTGCTCAGCTTCTTGATTATTGCCTGCTGAGCTGCGTGATTCCTGCTTGCTCAGCTCCATGATTATTGCCTGCTGAGCTGCGTGATTCCTGCTTGCTCAGCTCCATGATTTTTGCTTGCTGAGCTGCATAATAAGTGCCTGCTCAGTCCCCAGAGAAGAGCTGTCCGTGATTCTGCTGCATCAGCCTTCAGCTCCAATTATTATTGCCTGCTGAGTTGCGTGATTCCTGCCTGCTCAGCTCCATGATTATTGCCTGCTGAGCTGCGATTCCTGACTGCTAGCTTCTGCTTATTGCTGCTGAGCTGCCTGATTCCTGCCTGCTCAGCTTCTTGATTATTGCCTGCTGAGCTGCGTGATTCCTGCTTGCTCAGCTCCATGATTTTTGCTTGCTGAGCTGCATAATAAGTGCCTGCTCAGTCCCCAGAGAGGAGCCGGCTGAATCACGTGATTAGAGTCTGCTTATCCAGTTCATTACAGCCTTCAGCTCCAATTATTATTGCCTGCTAAGTTGCGTGATTCCTGCCTGCTCAGGTCCGTGAGTATTGCCTGCTGAGTTGCGTGATTCCTGCCAGCTCAGCTCCATGATTATTGCCTGCTGAGCTGCGCGATTCCTGACTGCTAGCTTCTTGCTTATTGGCTGCTGAGCTGCCTGATTCCTGCCTGCTCTGCTTCTTGATTATTGCCTGCTGAGCTGCGTGATTCCTGCTTGCTCAGCTCCAGGATTATTGCCTGCTGAGCTGCGTGATTCGTGCCTGCTCAGCTCCTTGATTACTGTCTGCTGAGCTGCGTGATTCCTGCCTGCTCAGCTCCAGGAGTATTGTCTGCTGGGCTGCAAGATTCGTGTGTGCTCAGTCACGGGTGTCAAGCCTGCTGAGTCACGTGTTTAGAGTCTGCTTAGCCACTTAATGGCAGTCTGCTCAGCTCCTTGATCTTTGCCTGCTGAGCTGAGTGATTCCTGCCTGCTCAGCTCCATGAGTATTGCCTGCTGAGCTGCATGATTGGTGTCTGCTGAGCTGCACCATTTGTGTCTGCTGAGCTGCACCATTGGTGTCTGCTGAGCTGCCCAAATTGTGTCTGCTCAGTCACGGGTGTAGAGCCTGCTGCGTCACGTGTTTAGACTCTGCTTAACCACTTCATTACAGTTTGCTCAGCTCCTTGACGATTTCCTGCTCCTCTCCGTGATTAGTGCCCTCTTAGCCAAGTGATTAGTGCCTGCTCAGCTCTTTGATTATTGCCTCCTGAAGCACGTGATCAGTGCATGATAGCCACGTGATCAGCGCCTCTCAGTCACGTGATCAGCGCCTCTCAGTCACGTGATCAGTGCCTCTCAGTCACGTGATCAGTGCATGCTCAGTCACGTGATCAGTGCCTCTCAGTCACGTGATCAGTGCCTCTCAGTCACGTGATCAGTGCATGCTCAGCCACGTGATCAGGGCCTGCTCAGTCACGTGATCAGGGTCTGCTGAATCAAGGGATTAGCGCTTGCTCAGCTGCATGCTTAATCCCTGCTCAGCTGCCTGACTCGTGCCTGATCAGCTGTGTGATTAGTCCCTGCTCAGCTGCGTGATTAGTGCCTGCTCAAGACCGGGTTAGGAGCCGGCTGAGTGACGTGATTAGAGTCTGCTTAGCCACTTCATTACAGTCTGCTCAGCTCCATGATTAATGCCTGCTAAGCTGCGTGATTCCTGCCTGCTCAGCTTCTTGATTATTGCCTGCTGAGCTGCGTGATTCCTGTTTGCTCAGCTCCATGATTATTGCCTGCTGAGCTGCGTGATTCCTGCTTGCTCAGCTCCATGATTTTTGCTTGCTGAGCTGCATAATAAGTGCCTGCTCAGTCCCCAGAGAAGAGCCGGCTGAATCACGTGATTAGAGTCTGCTTATCCAGTTCATTACAGCCTTCAGCTCCAATTATTATTGCCTGCTAAGTTGCGTGATTCCTGCCTGCTCAGGTCCGTGAGTATTGCCTGCTGAGTTGCGTGATTCCTGCCAGCTCAGCTCCATGATTATTGCCTGCTGAGCTGCGCGATTCCTGACTGCTAGCTTCTTGCTTATTGGCTGCTGAGCTGCCTGATTCCTGCCTGCTCTGCTTCTTGATTATTGCCTGCTGAGCTGCGTGATTCCTGCTTGCTCAGCTCCAGGATTATTGCCTGCTGAGCTGCGTGATTCGTGCCTGCTCAGCTCCTTGATTACTGTCTGCTGAGCTGCGTGATTCCTGCCTGCTCAGCTCCAGGAGTATTGTCTGCTGGGCTGCAAGATTCGTGTGTGCTCAGTCACGGGTGTCAAGCCTGCTGAGTCACGTGTTTAGAGTCTGCTTAGCCACTTAATGGCAGTCTGCTCAGCTCCTTGATTTTTGCCAGCTGAGCTGCGAGATTCGTGCCTGCTCAGCTCCTTGATCTTTGCCTGCTGAGCTGAGTGATTCCTGCCTGCTCAGCTCCATGAGTATTGCCTGCTGAGCTGCATGATTGGTGTCTGCTGAGCTGCACCATTTGTGTCTGCTGAGCTGCACCATTGGTGTCTGCTGAGCTGCCCAAATTGTGTCTGCTCAGTCACGGGTGTAGAGCCTGCTGCGTCACGTGTTTAGAGTCTGCTTAACCACTTCATTACAGTTTGCTCAGCTCCTTGACGATTTCCTGCTCCTCTCCGTGATTAGTGCCCTCTTAGCCAAGTGATTAGTGCCTGCTCAGCTCTTTGATTATTGCCTCCTGAAGCACGTGATCAGTGCATGATAGCCACGTGATCAGCGCCTCTCAGTCACGTGATCAGCGCCCCTCAGTCACGTGATCAGCGCCTCTCAGTCACGTGATCAGTGCCTCTCAGTCACGTGATCAGTGCATGCTCAGTCACGTGATCAGTGCCTCTCAGTCACGTGATCAGTGCCTCTCAGTCACGTGATCAGTGCATGCTCAGTCACGTGATCAGTGCATGCTCAGCCACGTGATCAGGGCCTGCTCAGTCACGTGATCAGGGTCTGCTGAATCAAGGGATTAGCGCTTGCTCAGCTGCATGCTTAATCCCTGCTCAGCTGCCTGACTCGTGCCTGATCAGCTGTGTGATTAGTCCCTGCTCAGCTGCGTGATTAGTGCCTGCTCAAGACCGGGTTAGGAGCCGGCTGAGTGACGTGATTAGAGTCTGCTTAGCCACTTCATTACAGTCTGCTCAGCTCCATGATTATTGCCTGCTTAGCTGCGTGATTCCTGCCTGCTCAGCTTCTTGATTATTGCCTGCTGAGCTGCGTGATTCCTGTTTGCTCAGCTCCATGATTATTGCCTGCTGAGCTGCGTGATTCCTGCTTGCTCAGCTCCATGATTTTTGCTTGCTGAGCTGCATAATAAGTGCCTGCTCAGTCCCCAGAGAGGAGCCGGCTGAATCACGTGATTAGAGTCTGCTTATCCAGTTCATTACAGCCTTCAGCTCCAATTATTATTGCCTGCTAAGTTGCGTGATTCCTGCCTGCTCAGGTCCGTGAGTATTGCCTGCTGAGTTGCGTGATTCCTGCCAGCTCAGCTCCATGATTATTGCCTGCTGAGCTGCGCGATTCCTGACTGCTAGCTTCTTGCTTATTGGCTGCTGAGCTGCCTGATTCCTGCCTGCTCTGCTTCTTGATTATTGCCTGCTGAGCTGCGTGATTCCTGCTTGCTCAGCTCCAGGATTATTGCCTGCTGAGCTGCGTGATTCGTGCCTGCTCAGCTCCTTGATTACTGTCTGCTGAGCTGCGTGATTCCTGCCTGCTCAGCTCCAGGAGTATTGTCTGCTGGGCTGCAAGATTCGTGTGTGCTCAGTCACGGGTGTCAAGCCTGCTGAGTCACGTGTTTAGAGTCTGCTTAGCCACTTAATGGCAGTCTGCTCAGCTCCTTGATCTTTGCCTGCTGAGCTGAGTGATTCCTGCCTGCTCAGCTCCATGAGTATTGCCTGCTGAGCTGCATGATTGGTGTCTGCTGAGCTGCACCATTTGTGTCTGCTGAGCTGCACCATTGGTGTCTGCTGAGCTGCCCAAATTGTGTCTGCTCAGTCACGGGTGTAGAGCCTGCTGCGTCACGTGTTTAGACTCTGCTTAACCACTTCATTACAGTTTGCTCAGCTCCTTGACGATTTCCTGCTCCTCTCCGTGATTAGTGCCCTCTTAGCCAAGTGATTAGTGCCTGCTCAGCTCTTTGATTATTGCCTCCTGAAGCACGTGATCAGTGCATGATAGCCACGTGATCAGCGCCTCTCAGTCACGTGATCAGCGCCCCTCAGTCACGTGATCAGCGCCTCTCAGTCACGTGATCAGTGCCTCTCAGTCACGTGATCAGTGCATGCTCAGTCACGTGATCAGTGCCTCTCAGTCACGTGATCAGTGCCTCTCAGTCACGTGATCAGTGCATGCTCAGTCACGTGATCAGTGCATGCTCAGCCACGTGATCAGGGCCTGCTCAGTCACGTGATCAGGGTCTGCTGAATCAAGGGATTAGCGCTTGCTCAGCTGCATGCTTAATCCCTGCTCAGCTGCCTGACTCGTGCCTGATCAGCTGTGTGATTAGTCCCTGCTCAGCTGCGTGATTAGTGCCTGCTCAAGACCGGGTTAGGAGCCGGCTGAGTGACGTGATTAGAGTCTGCTTAGCCACTTCATTACAGTCTGCTCAGCTCCATGATTATTGCCTGCTAAGCTGCGTGATTCCTGCCTGCTCAGCTTCTTGATTATTGCCTGCTGAGCTGCGAGATTCCTGTTTGCTCAGCTCCATGATTATTGCCTGCTGAGCTGCGTGATTCCTGCTTGCTCAGCTCCATGATTTTTGCTTGCTGAGCTGCATAATAAGTGCCTGCTCAGTCCCCAGAGAAGAGCCGGCTGAATCACGTGATTAGAGTCTGCTTATCCAGTTCATTACAGCCTTCAGCTCCAATTATTATTGCCTGCTAAGTTGCGTGATTCCTGCCTGCTCAGGTCCGTGAGTATTGCCTGCTGAGTTGCGTGATTCCTGCCAGCTCAGCTCCATGATTATTGCCTGCTGAGCTGCGCGATTCCTGACTGCTAGCTTCTTGCTTATTGGCTGCTGAGCTGCCTGATTCCTGCCTGCTCTGCTTCTTGATTATTGCCTGCTGAGCTTCGTGATTCCTGCTTGCTCAGCTCCAGGATTTTTGCTTGCTGAGCTGCATGATAAGTGCCTGCTCAGTCCCCAGAGAGGAGCCTGCTGAATCACGTGATTAGAGTCTGCTTATCCAGTTCATTACAGCCTTCAGCTCCAATTATTATTGCCTGCTAAGTTGCGTGATTCCTGCCTGCTCAGGTCCGTGAGTATTGCCTGCTGAGCTGCGTGATTCCTGCCTGCTCAGCTCCATGATTATTGCCTGCTGAGCTGCGCGATTCCTGACTGCTAGCTTCTTGCTTATTGGCTGCTGAGCTGCCTGATTCCTGCCTGCTCTGCTTCTTGATTATTGCCTGCTGAGCTGCGTGATTCCTGCTTGCTCAGCTCCAGGATTATTGCCTGCTGAGCTGCGTGATTAGTGCCTGCTCAGCTCCTTGATTACTGTCTGCTGAGCTGCGTGATTCCTGCCTGCTCAGCTCCAGGAGTATTGTCTGCTGGGCTGCAAGATTCGTGTGTGCTCAGTCACGGGTGTCAAGCCTGCTGAGTCACGTGTTTAGAGTCTGCTTAGCCACTTAATGGCAGTCTGCTCAGCTCCTTGATCTTTGCCTGCTGAGCTGAGTGATTCCTGCCTGCTCAGCTCCATGAGTATTGCCTGCTGAGCTGCATGATTGGTGTCTGCTGAGCTGCACCATTTGTGTCTGCTGAGCTGCACCATTGGTGTCTGCTGAGCTGCCCAAATTGTGTCTGCTCAGTCACGGGTGTAGAGCCTGCTGCGTCACGTGATTAGAGTCTGCTTAACCACTTCATTACAGTTTGCTCAGCTCCTTGACGATTTCCTGCTCCTCTCCGTGATTAGTGCCCTCTTAGCCAAGTGATTAGTGCCTGCTCAGCTCTTTGATTATTGCCTGCTGAAGCACGTGATCAGTGCATGATAGCCACGTGATCAGCGCCTCTCAGTCACGTGATCAGCGCCCCTCAGTCACGTGATCAGCGCCTCTCAGTCACGTGATCAGTGCCTCTCAGTCACGTGATCAGTGCATGCTCAGTCACGTGATCAGTGCCTGCTCAGTCACGTGATCAGTGCCTCTCAGTCACGTGATCAGTGCATGCTCAGACACGTGATCAGTGCCTGCTCAGCCACGTGATCAGGGCCTGCTCAGTCACGTGATCAGGGTCTGCTGAATCAAGGGATTAGCGCTTGCTCAGCTGCATGCTTAATCCCTGCTCAGCTGCCTGACTCGTGCCTGCTCAGCTGTGTGATTAGTCCCTGCTCAGCTGCGTGATTAGTGCCTGCTCAAGACCGGGTTAGGAGCCTGCTGAGTGACGTGATTAGAGTCTGCTTAGCCACTTCATTACAGTCTGCTCAGCTCCATGATTATTGCCTGCTGAGCTGCGTGATTCCTGCCTGCTCAGCTCCTTGATTATTGCCTGCTGAGCTGCGTGATTACTGCCTGCTCAGCTCCATGATTATTGCCTGCTGAGCTGCGTGATTCCTGCTTGCTCAGCTCCATGATTTTTGCTTGCTGAGCTGCATAATATGTGCCTGCTCAGTCCCCAGAGAGAGCCGGCTGAATCACGTGATTAGAGTCTGCTTATCCAGTTCATTACAGCCTTCAGCTCCAATTATTATTGCCTGCTAAGTTGCGTGATTCCTGCCTGCTCAGGTCCGTGATTATTGCCTGCTGAGCTGCGTGATTCCTGACTGCTAGCTTCTTGCTTATTGGCTGCTGAGCTGCCTGATTCCTGCCTGCTCTGCTTCTTGATCATTGCCTGCTCAGCTGCGTGATTCCTGCCTGCTCAGCTCAGTGATCATTGCCTGCTGAGCTGCGTGATTCCTGCTTGCTCAGCTCCATGATTATTGCCTGCTCAGCTGCGTGATTCCTGCCTGCTCAGCTCCATGATTAGTGCCTGCTCAGCTGCGTGATTAGTGCCTGCTCAGTCCGGGTTAGGAGCCGGCTGAGTCACGTGATTAGAGTCTGCTTAGCCACTTCATTACAGTCTGCTCAGCTCCATGATTATTGCCTGCTAAGCTGCGTGATTCCTGCCTGCTCAGGTCCTTGATTATTGCCTGCTGAGCTGCGTGATTCCTGCTTGCTCAGCTCCATGATTATTGCCTGCTGAGCTGCGTGATTCCTGCCTGCTCAGCTTCTTGATTATTGGCTGCTGAGCTGCGTGATTCCTGCTTGCTCTGCTCCATGATTATTGCCTGCTGAGCTGCGTGATTCCTGCTTGCTCAGCTCCATGATTTTTGCTTGCTGAGCTGCATAATAAGTGCCTGCTCAGTCCCCAGAGAGGAGCCGGCTGAATCACGTGATTAGAGTCTGCTTATCCAGTTCATTACAGCCTTCAGCTCCAATTATTATTGCCTGCTAAGTTGCGTGATTCCTGCCTGCTCAGGTCCGTGAGTATTGCCTGCTGAGTTGCGTGATTCCTGCCAGCTCAGCTCCATGATTATTGCCTGCTGAGCTGCGCGATTCCTGACTGCTAGCTTCTTGCTTATTGGCTGCTGAGCTGCCTGATTCCTGCCTGCTCTGCTTCTTGATTATTGCCTGCTGAGCTGCGTGATTCCTGCTTGCTCAGCTCCAGGATTATTGCCTGCTGAGCTGCGTGATTCGTGCCTGCTCAGCTCCTTGATTACTGTCTGCTGAGCTGCGTGATTCCTGCCTGCTCAGCTCCAGGAGTATTGTCTGCTGGGCTGCAAGATTCGTGTGTGCTCAGTCACGGGTGTCAAGCCTGCTGAGTCACGTGTTTAGAGTCTGCTTAGCCACTTAATGGCAGTCTGCTCAGCTCCTTGATCTTTGCCTGCTGAGCTGAGTGATTCCTGCCTGCTCAGCTCCATGAGTATTGCCTGCTGAGCTGCATGATTGGTGTCTGCTGAGCTGCACCATTTGTGTCTGCTGAGCTGCACCATTGGTGTCTGCTGAGCTGCCCAAATTGTGTCTGCTCAGTCACGGGTGTAGAGCCTGCTGCGTCACGTGTTTAGAGTCTGCTTAACCACTTCATTACAGTTTGCTCAGCTCCTTGACGATTTCCTGCTCCTCTCCGTGATTAGTGCCCTCTTAGCCAAGTGATTAGTGCCTGCTCAGCTCTTTGATTATTGCCTCCTGAAGCACGTGATCAGTGCATGATAGCCACGTGATCAGCGCCTCTCAGTCACGTGATCAGCGCCCCTCAGTCACGTGATCAGCGCCTCTCAGTCACGTGATCAGTGCCTCTCAGTCACGTGATCAGTGCATGCTCAGTCACGTGATCAGTGCCTCTCAGTCACGTGATCAGTGCCTCTCAGTCACGTGATCAGTGCATGCTCAGTCACGTGATCAGTGCATGCTCAGCCACGTGATCAGGGCCTGCTCAGTCACGTGATCAGGGTCTGCTGAATCAAGGGATTAGCGCTTGCTCAGCTGCATGCTTAATCCCTGCTCAGCTGCCTGACTCGTGCCTGATCAGCTGTGTGATTAGTCCCTGCTCAGCTGCGTGATTAGTGCCTGCTCAAGACCGGGTTAGGAGCCGGCTGAGTGACGTGATTAGAGTCTGCTTAGCCACTTCATTACAGTCTGCTCAGCTCCATGATTATTGCCTGCTAAGCTGCGTGATTCCTGCCTGCTCAGCTTCTTGATTATTGCCTGCTGAGCTGCGTGATTCCTGTTTGCTCAGCTCCATGATTATTGCCTGCTGAGCTGCGTGATTCCTGCTTGCTCAGCTCCATGATTTTTGCTTGCTGAGCTGCATAATAAGTGCCTGCTCAGTCCCCAGAGAAGAGCCGGCTGAATCACGTGATTAGAGTCTGCTTATCCAGTTCATTACAGCCTTCAGCTCCAATTATTATTGCCTGCTAAGTTGCGTGATTCCTGCCTGCTCAGGTCCGTGAGTATTGCCTGCTGAGCTGCGCGATTCCTGACTGCTAGCTTCTTGCTTATTGGCTGCTGAGCTGCCTGATTCCTGCCTGCTCTGCTTCTTGATTATTGCCTGCTGAGCTGCGTGATTCCTGCTTGCTCAGCTCCAGGATTATTGCCTGCTGAGCTGCGTGATTCGTGCCTGCTCAGCTCCTTGATTACTGTCTGCTGAGCTGCGTGATTCCTTCCTGCTCAGCTCCAGGAGTATTGTCTGCTGGGCTGCAAGATTCGTGTGTGCTCAGTCACGGGTGTCAAGCCTGCTGAGTCACGTGTTTAGAGTCTGCTTAGCCACTTAATGGCAGTCTGCTCAGCTCCTTGATCTTTGCCTGCTGAGCTGAGTGATTCCTGCCTGCTCAGCTCCATGAGTATTGCCTGCTGAGCTGCATGATTGGTGTCTGCTGAGCTGCACCATTTGTGTCTGCTGAGCTGCACCATTGGTGTCTGCTGAGCTGCCCAAATTGTGTCTGCTCAGTCACGGGTGTAGAGCCTGCTGCGTCACGTGTTTAGACTCTGCTTAACCACTTCATTACAGTTTGCTCAGCTCCTTGACGATTTCCTGCTCCTCTCCGTGATTAGTGCCCTCTTAGCCAAGTGATTAGTGCCTGCTCAGCTCTTTGATTATTGCCTCCTGAAGCACGTGATCAGTGCATGATAGCCACGTGATCAGCGCCTCTCAGTCACGTGATCAGCGCCCCTCAGTCACGTGATCAGTGCCTCTCAGTCACGTGATCAGTGCATGCTCAGTCACGTGATCAGTGCCTCTCAGTCACGTGATCAGTGCCTCTCAGTCACGTGATCAGTGCATGCTCAGTCACGTGATCAGTGCATGCTCAGCCACGTGATCAGGGCCTGCTCAGTCACGTGATCAGGGTCTGCTGAATCAAGGGATTAGCGCTTGCTCAGCTGCATGCTTAATCCCTGCTCAGCTGCCTGACTCGTGCCTGATCAGCTGTGTGATTAGTCCCTGCTCAGCTGCGTGATTAGTGCCTGCTCAAGACCGGGTTAGGAGCCGGCTGAGTGACGTGATTAGAGTCTGCTTAGCCACTTCATTACAGTCTGCTCAGCTCCATGATTATTGCCTGCTAAGCTGCGTGATTCCTGCCTGCTCAGCTTCTTGATTATTGCCTGCTGAGCTGCGTGATTCCTGCTTGCTCAGCTCCATGATTATTGCCTGCTGAGCTGCGTGATTCCTGCTTGCTCAGCTCCATGATTTTTGCTTGCTGAGCTGCATAATAAGTGCCTGCTCAGTCCCCAGAGAAGAGCCGGCTGAATCACGTGATTAGAGTCTGCTTATCCAGTTCATTACAGCCTTCAGCTCCATTATTATTGCCTGCTAAGTTGCGTGATTCCTGCCTGCTCAGCTCCGTGAGTATTGCCTGCTGAGTTGCGTGATTCCTGCCAGCTCAGCTCCATGATTATTGCCTGCTGAGCTGCGTGATTCCTGACTGCTAGCTTCTTGTTTATTGGCTGCTGAGCTGCCTGATTCCTGCCTGCTCAGCTTCTTGATTATTGCCTGCTGAGCTGCGTGATTCCTGCTTGCTCAGCTCCATGATTTTTGCTTGCTGAGCTGCATAATAAGTGCCTGCTCAGTCCCCAGAGAGGAGCCGGCTGAATCACGTGATTAGAGTCTGCTTATCCAGTTCATTACAGCCTTCAGCTCCAATTATTATTGCCTGCTAAGTTGCGTGATTCCTGCCTGCTCAGGTCCGTGAGTATTGCCTGCTGAGTTGCGTGATTCCTGCCAGCTCAGCTCCATGATTATTGCCTGCTGAGCTGCGCGATTCCTGACTGCTAGCTTCTTGCTTATTGGCTGCTGAGCTGCCTGATTCCTGCCTGCTCTGCTTCTTGATTATTGCCTGCTGAGCTGCGTGATTCCTGCTTGCTCAGCTCCAGGATTATTGCCTGCTGAGCTGCGTGATTCGTGCCTGCTCAGCTCCTTGATTACTGTCTGCTGAGCTGCGTGATTCCTGCCTGCTCAGCTCCAGGAGTATTGTCTGCTGGGCTGCAAGATTCGTGTGTGCTCAGTCACGGGTGTCAAGCCTGCTGAGTCACGTGTTTAGAGTCTGCTTAGCCACTTAATGGCAGTCTGCTCAGCTCCTTGATCTTTGCCTGCTGAGCTGAGTGATTCCTGCCTGCTCAGCTCCATGAGTATTGCCTGCTGAGCTGCATGATTGGTGTCTGCTGAGCTGCACCATTTGTGTCTGCTGAGCTGCACCATTGGTGTCTGCTGAGCTGCCCAAATTGTGTCTGCTCAGTCACGGGTGTAGAGCCTGCTGCGTCACGTGTTTAGACTCTGCTTAACCACTTCATTACAGTTTGCTCAGCTCCTTGACGATTTCCTGCTCCTCTCCGTGATTAGTGCCCTCTTAGCCAAGTGATTAGTGCCTGCTCAGCTCTTTGATTATTGCCTCCTGAAGCACGTCAGTGCATGATAGCACGTGATCAGCGCCTCTCAGTCACGTGATCAGCGCCTCAGTCACGTGATCAGCGCCTCTCAGTCACGTGATCAGTGCCTCTCAGTCACGTGATCAGTGCATGCTCAGTCACGTGATCAGTGCCTCTCAGTCACGTGATCAGTGCCTCTCAGTCACGTGATCAGTGCCTGCTCAGTCACGTGATCAGTGCCTCTCAGTCACGTGATCAGTGCCTCTCAGTCACGTGATCAGTGCATGCTCAGTCACGTGATCAGTGCATGCTCAGCCACGTGATCAGGGCCTGCTCAGTCACGTGATCAGGGTCTGCTGAATCAAGGGATTAGCGCTTGCTCAGCTGCATGCTTAATCCCTGCTCAGCTGCCTGACTCGTGCCTGATCAGCTGTGTGATTAGTCCCTGCTCAGCTGCGTGATTAGTGCCTGCTCAAGACCGGGTTAGGAGCCGGCTGAGTGACGTGATTAGAGTCTGCTTAGCCACTTCATTACAGTCTGCTCAGCTCCATGATTATTGCCTGCTAAGCTGCGTGATTCCTGCCTGCTCAGCTTCTTGATTATTGCCTGCTGAGCTGCGTGATTCCTGCTTGCTCAGCTCCATGATTATTGCCTGCTGAGCTGCGTGATTCCTGCTTGCTCAGCTCCATGATTTTTGCTTGCTGAGCTGCATGATAAGTGCCTGCTCAGTCCCCAGAGAAGACCGGCTGAATCACGTGATTAGAGTCTGCTTATCCAGTTCATTACAGCCTTCAGCTCCATTATTATTGCCTGCTAAGCTGCGTGATTCCTGCCTGCTCAGTCCGTGAGTATTGCCTGCTGAGTTGCGTGATTCCTGCCAGCTCAGCTCCATGATTATTGCCTGCTGAGCTGCGTGATTCCTGACTGCTAGCTTCTTGCTTATTAGCTGCTGAGCTGCCTGATTCCTGCCTGCTCAGCTTCTTGATTATTGCCTGCTGAGCTGCGTGATTCCTGCTTGCTCAGCTCCATGATTTTTGCTTGCTGAGCTGCATAATAAGTGCCTGCTCAGTCCCCAGAGAGGAGCCGGCTGAATCACGTGATTAGAGTCTGCTTATCCAGTTCATTACAGCCTTCAGCTCCAATTATTATTGCCTGCTAAGTTGCGTGATTCCTGCCTGCTCAGGTCCGTGAGTATTGCCTGCTGAGTTGCGTGATTCCTGCCAGCTCAGCTCCATGATTATTGCCTGCTGAGCTGCGCGATTCCTGACTGCTAGCTTCTTGCTTATTGGCTGCTGAGCTGCCTGATTCCTGCCTGCTCTGCTTCTTGATTATTGCCTGCTGAGCTGCGTGATTCCTGCTTGCTCAGCTCCAGGATTATTGCCTGCTGAGCTGCGTGATTCGTGCCTGCTCAGCTCCTTGATTACTGTCTGCTGAGCTGCGTGATTCCTGCCTGCTCAGCTCCAGGAGTATTGTCTGCTGGGCTGCAAGATTCGTGTGTGCTCAGTCACGGGTGTCAAGCCTGCTGAGTCACGTGTTTAGAGTCTGCTTAGCCACTTAATGGCAGTCTGCTCAGCTCCTTGATCTTTGCCTGCTGAGCTGAGTGATTCCTGCCTGCTCAGCTCCATGAGTATTGCCTGCTGAGCTGCATGATTGGTGTCTGCTGAGCTGCACCATTTGTGTCTGCTGAGCTGCACCATTGGTGTCTGCTGAGCTGCCCAAATTGTGTCTGCTCAGTCACGGGTGTAGAGCCTGCTGCGTCACGTGTTTAGAGTCTGCTTAACCACTTCATTACAGTTTGCTCAGCTCCTTGACGATTTCCTGCTCCTCTCCGTGATTAGTGCCCTCTTAGCCAAGTGATTAGTGCCTGCTCAGCTCTTTGATTATTGCCTCCTGAAGCACGTGATCAGTGCATGATAGCCACGTGATCAGCGCCTCTCAGTCACGTGATCAGCGCCCCTCAGTCACGTGATCAGCGCCTCTCAGTCACGTGATCAGTGCCTCTCAGTCACGTGATCAGTGCATGCTCAGTCACGTGATCAGTGCCTCTCAGTCACGTGATCAGTGCCTCTCAGTCACGTGATCAGTGCATGCTCAGTCACGTGATCAGTGCATGCTCAGCCACGTGATCAGGGCCTGCTCAGTCACGTGATCAGGGTCTGCTGAATCAAGGGATTAGCGCTTGCTCAGCTGCATGCTTAATCCCTGCTCAGCTGCCTGACTCGTGCCTGATCAGCTGTGTGATTAGTCCCTGCTCAGCTGCGTGATTAGTGCCTGCTCAAGACCGGGTTAGGAGCCGGCTGAGTGACGTGATTAGAGTCTGCTTAGCCACTTCATTACAGTCTGCTCAGCTCCATGATTATTGCCTGCTAAGCTGCGTGATTCCTGCCTGCTCAGCTTCTTGATTATTGCCTGCTGAGCTGCGTGATTCCTGTTTGCTCAGCTCCATGATTATTGCCTGCTGAGCTGCGTGATTCCTGCTTGCTCAGCTCCATGATTTTTGCTTGCTGAGCTGCATAATAAGTGCCTGCTCAGTCCCCAGAGAAGAGCCGGCTGAATCACGTGATTAGAGTCTGCTTATCCAGTTCATTACAGCCTTCAGCTCCAATTATTATTGCCTGCTAAGTTGCGTGATTCCTGCCTGCTCAGGTCCGTGAGTATTGCCTGCTGAGTTGCGTGATTCCTGCCAGCTCAGCTCCATGATTATTGCCTGCTGAGCTGCGCGATTCCTGACTGCTAGCTTCTTGCTTATTGGCTGCTGAGCTGCCTGATTCCTGCCTGCTCTGCTTCTTGATTATTGCCTGCTGAGCTGCGTGATTCCTGCTTGCTCAGCTCCAGGATTATTGCCTGCTGAGCTGCGTGATTCGTGCCTGCTCAGCTCCTTGATTACTGTCTGCTGAGCTGCGTGATTCCTTCCTGCTCAGCTCCAGGAGTATTGTCTGCTGGGCTGCAAGATTCGTGTGTGCTCAGTCACGGGTGTCAAGCCTGCTGAGTCACGTGTTTAGAGTCTGCTTAGCCACTTAATGGCAGTCTGCTCAGCTCCTTGATCTTTGCCTGCTGAGCTGAGTGATTCCTGCCTGCTCAGCTCCATGAGTATTGCCTGCTGAGCTGCATGATTGGTGTCTGCTGAGCTGCACCATTTGTGTCTGCTGAGCTGCACCATTGGTGTCTGCTGAGCTGCCCAAATTGTGTCTGCTCAGTCACGGGTGTAGAGCCTGCTGCGTCACGTGTTTAGACTCTGCTTAACCACTTCATTACAGTTTGCTCAGCTCCTTGACGATTTCCTGCTCCTCTCCGTGATTAGTGCCCTCTTAGCCAAGTGATTAGTGCCTGCTCAGCTCTTTGATTATTGCCTCCTGAAGCACGTGATCAGTGCATGATAGCCACGTGATCAGCGCCTCTCAGTCACGTGATCAGCGCCCCTCAGTCACGTGATCAGCGCCTCTCAGTCACGTGATCAGTGCCTCTCAGTCACGTGATCAGTGCATGCTCAGTCACGTGATCAGTGCCTCTCAGTCACGTGATCAGTGCCTCTCAGTCACGTGATCAGTGCATGCTCAGTCACGTGATCAGTGCATGCTCAGCCACGTGATCAGGGCCTGCTCAGTCACGTGATCAGGGTCTGCTGAATCAAGGGATTAGCGCTTGCTCAGCTGCATGCTTAATCCCTGCTCAGCTGCCTGACTCGTGCCTGATCAGCTGTGTGATTAGTCCCTGCTCAGCTGCG
Organism: Bos javanicus; assembly: GCF_032452875.1. Lineage (NCBI taxonomy): Eukaryota > Metazoa > Chordata > Mammalia > Artiodactyla > Bovidae > Bos > Bos javanicus. The sequence goes on from NW_026893775.1 coordinate 38,996, forward strand.
TGATTAGTGCCTGCTCAAGACCGGGTTAGGAGCCGGCTGAGTGACGTGATTAGAGTCTGCTTAGCCACTTCATTACAGTCTGCTCAGCTCCATGATTATTGCCTGCTAAGCTGCGTGATTCCTGCCTGCTCAGCTACTTGATTATTGCCTGCTGAGCTGCGTGATTCCTGCTTGCTCAGCTCCATGATTATTGCCTGCTGAGCTGCGTGATTCCTGCTTGCTCAGCTCCATGATTTTTGCTTGCTGAGCTGCATAATAAGTGCCTGCTCAGTCCCCAGAGAAGAGCCGGCTGAATCACGTGATTAGAGTCTGCTTATCCAGTTCATTACAGCCTTCAGCTCCATTATTATTGCCTGCTAAGCTGCGTGATTCCTGCCTGCTCAGGTCCGTGAGTATTGCCTGCTGAGTTGCGTGATTCCTGCCAGCTCAGCTCCATGATTATTGCCTGCTGAGCTGCGCGATTCCTGACTGCTAGCTTCTTGCTTATTGGCTGCTGAGCTGCCTGATTCCTGCCTGCTCTGCTTCTTGATTATTGCCTGCTGAGCTGCGTGATTCCTGCTTGCTCAGCTCCATGATTTTTGCTTGCTGAGCTGCATAATAAGTGCCTGCTCAGTCCCCAGAGAGGAGCCGGCTGAATCACGTGATTAGAGTCTGCTTATCCAGTTCATTACAGCCTTCAGCTCCAATTATTATTGCCTGCTAAGTTGCGTGATTCCTGCCTGCTCAGGTCCGTGAGTATTGCCTGCTGAGTTGCGTGATTCCTGCCAGCTCAGCTCCATGATTATTGCCTGCTGAGCTGCGCGATTCCTGACTGCTAGCTTCTTGCTTATTGGCTGCTGAGCTGCCTGATTCCTGCCTGCTCTGCTTCTTGATTATTGCCTGCTGAGCTGCGTGATTCCTGCTTGCTCAGCTCCAGGATTATTGCCTGCTGAGCTGCGTGATTCGTGCCTGCTCAGCTCCTTGATTACTGTCTGCTGAGCTGCGTGATTCCTGCCTGCTCAGCTCCAGGAGTATTGTCTGCTGGGCTGCAAGATTCGTGTGTGCTCAGTCACGGGTGTCAAGCCTGCTGAGTCACGTGTTTAGAGTCTGCTTAGCCACTTAATGGCAGTCTGCTCAGCTCCTTGATCTTTGCCTGCTGAGCTGAGTGATTCCTGCCTGCTCAGCTCCATGAGTATTGCCTGCTGAGCTGCATGATTGGTGTCTGCTGAGCTGCACCATTTGTGTCTGCTGAGCTGCACCATTGGTGTCTGCTGAGCTGCCCAAATTGTGTCTGCTCAGTCACGGGTGTAGAGCCTGCTGCGTCACGTGTTTAGACTCTGCTTAACCACTTCATTACAGTTTGCTCAGCTCCTTGACGATTTCCTGCTCCTCTCCGTGATTAGTGCCCTCTTAGCCAAGTGATTAGTGCCTGCTCAGCTCTTTGATTATTGCCTCCTGAAGCACGTGATCAGTGCATGATAGCCACGTGATCAGCGCCTCTCAGTCACGTGATCAGCGCCCCTCAGTCACGTGATCAGCGCCTCTCAGTCACGTGATCAGTGCCTCTCAGTCACGTGATCAGTGCATGCTCAGTCACGTGATCAGTGCCTCTCAGTCACGTGATCAGTGCCTCTCAGTCACGTGATCAGTGCATGCTCAGTCACGTGATCAGTGCATGCTCAGCCACGTGATCAGGGCCTGCTCAGTCACGTGATCAGGGTCTGCTGAATCAAGGGATTAGCGCTTGCTCAGCTGCATGCTTAATCCCTGCTCAGCTGCCTGACTCGTGCCTGATCAGCTGTGTGATTAGTCCCTGCTCAGCTGCGTGATTAGTGCCTGCTCAAGACCGGGTTAGGAGCCGGCTGAGTGACGTGATTAGAGTCTGCTTAGCCACTTCATTACAGTCTGCTCAGCTCCATGATTATTGCCTGCTAAGCTGCGTGATTCCTGCCTGCTCAGCTTCTTGATTATTGCCTGCTGAGCTGCGTGATTCCTGTTTGCTCAGCTCCATGATTATTGCCTGCTGAGCTGCGTGATTCCTGCTTGCTCAGCTCCATGATTTTTGCTTGCTGAGCTGCATAATAAGTGCCTGCTCAGTCCCCAGAGAAGAGCCGGCTGCACGTGATTAGAGTCTGCTTATCCAGTTCATTACAGCCTTCAGCTCCATTATTATTGCCTGCTAAGCTGCGTGATTCCTGCCTGCTCAGTCCGTGAGTATTGCCTGCTGAGCTGCGTGATTCCTGCCAGCTCAGCTCCATGATTATTGCCTGCTGAGCTGCGCGATTCCTGCCTGCTAGCTTCTTGCTTATTGGCTGCTGAGCTGCGTGATTCCTGCCTGCTCTGCTTCATGATTATTGCCTGCTGAGCTGCGTGATTCCTGCTTGCTCAGCTCCATGATTTTTGCTTGCTGAGCTGCATAATAAGTGCCTGCTCAGTCCCAGAGAGGAGCCGGCTGAATCACGTGATTAGAGTCTGCTTATCCAGTTCATTACAGCCTTCAGCTCCAATTATTATTGCCTGCTAAGTTGCGTGATTCCTGCCTGCTCAGGTCCGTGAGTATTGCCTGCTGAGTTGCGTGATTCCTGCCAGCTCAGCTCCATGATTATTGCCTGCTGAGCTGCGCGATTCCTGACTGCTAGCTTCTTGCTTATTGGCTGCTGAGCTGCCTGATTCCTGCCTGCTCTGCTTCTTGATTATTGCCTGCTGAGCTGCGTGATTCCTGCTTGCTCAGCTCCAGGATTATTGCCTGCTGAGCTGCGTGATTCGTGCCTGCTCAGCTCCTTGATTACTGTCTGCTGAGCTGCGTGATTCCTGCCTGCTCAGCTCCAGGAGTATTGTCTGCTGGGCTGCAAGATTCGTGTGTGCTCAGTCACGGGTGTCAAGCCTGCTGAGTCACGTGTTTAGAGTCTGCTTAGCCACTTAATGGCAGTCTGCTCAGCTCCTTGATCTTTGCCTGCTGAGCTGAGTGATTCCTGCCTGCTCAGCTCCATGAGTATTGCCTGCTGAGCTGCATGATTGGTGTCTGCTGAGCTGCACCATTTGTGTCTGCTGAGCTGCACCATTGGTGTCTGCTGAGCTGCCCAAATTGTGTCTGCTCAGTCACGGGTGTAGAGCCTGCTGCGTCACGTGTTTAGACTCTGCTTAACCACTTCATTACAGTTTGCTCAGCTCCTTGACGATTTCCTGCTCCTCTCCGTGATTAGTGCCCTCTTAGCCAAGTGATTAGTGCCTGCTCAGCTCTTTGATTATTGCCTCCTGAAGCACGTGATCAGTGCATGATAGCCACGTGATCAGCGCCTCTCAGTCACGTGATCAGCGCCCCTCAGTCACGTGATCAGCGCCTCTCAGTCACGTGATCAGTGCCTCTCAGTCACGTGATCAGTGCATGCTCAGTCACGTGATCAGTGCCTCTCAGTCACGTGATCAGTGCCTCTCAGTCACGTGATCAGTGCATGCTCAGTCACGTGATCAGTGCATGCTCAGCCACGTGATCAGGGCCTGCTCAGTCACGTGATCAGGGTCTGCTGAATCAAGGGATTAGCGCTTGCTCAGCTGCATGCTTAATCCCTGCTCAGCTGCCTGACTCGTGCCTGATCAGCTGTGTGATTAGTCCCTGCTCAGCTGCGTGATTAGTGCCTGCTCAAGACTGGGTTAGGAGCCGGCTGAGTGACGTGATTAGAGTCTGCTTAGCCACTTCATTACAGTCTGCTCAGCTCCATGATTATTGCCTGCTAAGCTGCGTGATTCCTGCCTGCTCAGCTTCTTGATTATTGCCTGCTGAGCTGCGTGATTCCTGTTTGCTCAGCTCCATGATTATTGCCTGCTGAGCTGCGTGATTCCTGCTTGCTCAGCTCCATGATTTTTGCTTGCTGAGCTGCATAATAAGTGCCTGCTCAGTCCCCAGAGAAGAGCCGGCTGAATCACGTGATTAGAGTCTGCTTATCCAGTTCATTACAGCCTTCAGCTCCAATTATTATTGCCTGCTAAGTTGCGTGATTCCTGCCTGCTCAGGTCCGTGAGTATTGCCTGCTGAGTTGCGTGATTCCTGCCAGCTCAGCTCCATGATTATTGCCTGCTGAGCTGCGCGATTCCTGACTGCTAGCTTCTTGCTTATTGGCTGCTGAGCTGCCTGATTCCTGCCTGCTCTGCTTCTTGATTATTGCCTGCTGAGCTGCGTGATTCCTGCTTGCTCAGCTCCAGGATTATTGCCTGCTGAGCTGCGTGATTCGTGCCTGCTCAGCTCCTTGATTACTGTCTGCTGAGCTGCGTGATTCCTGCCTGCTCAGCTCCAGGAGTATTGTCTGCTGGGCTGCAAGATTCGTGTGTGCTCAGTCACGGGTGTCAAGCCTGCTGAGTCACGTGTTTAGAGTCTGCTTAGCCACTTAATGGCAGTCTGCTCAGCTCCTTGATTTTTGCCAGCTGAGCTGCGAGATTCGTGCCTGCTCAGCTCCTTGATCTTTGCCTGCTGAGCTGAGTGATTCCTGCCTGCTCAGCTCCATGAGTATTGCCTGCTGAGCTGCATGATTGGTGTCTGCTGAGCTGCACCATTTGTGTCTGCTGAGCTGCACCATTGGTGTCTGCTGAGCTGCCCAAATTGTGTCTGCTCAGTCACGGGTGTAGAGCCTGCTGCGTCACGTGTTTAGAGTCTGCTTAACCACTTCATTACAGTTTGCTCAGCTCCTTGACGATTTCCTGCTCCTCTCCGTGATTAGTGCCCTCTTAGCCAAGTGATTAGTGCCTGCTCAGCTCTTTGATTATTGCCTCCTGAAGCACGTGATCAGTGCATGATAGCCACGTGATCAGCGCCTCTCAGTCACGTGATCAGCGCCTCTCAGTCACGTGATCAGTGCCTCTCAGTCACGTGATCAGTGCATGCTCAGTCACGTGATCAGTGCCTCTCAGTCACGTGATCAGTGCCTCTCAGTCACGTGATCAGTGCATGCTCAGTCACGTGATCAGTGCATGCTCAGCCACGTGATCAGGGCCTGCTCAGTCACGTGATCAGGGTCTGCTGAATCAAGGGATTAGCGCTTGCTCAGCTGCATGCTTAATCCCTGCTCAGCTGCCTGACTCGTGCCTGATCAGCTGTGTGATTAGTCCCTGCTCAGCTGCGTGATTAGTGCCTGCTCAAGACCGGGTTAGGAGCCGGCTGAGTGACGTGATTAGAGTCTGCTTAGCCACTTCATTACAGTCTGCTCAGCTCCATGATTATTGCTTGCTAAGCTGCGTGATTCCTGCCTGCTCAGCTTCTTGATTATTGCCTGCTGAGCTGCGTGATTCCTGTTTGCTCAGCTCCATGATTATTGCCTGCTGAGCTGCGTGATTCCTGCTTGCTCAGCTCCATGATTTTTGCTTGCTGAGCTGCATAATAAGTGCCTGCTCAGTCCCCAGAGAAGAGCCGGCTGAATCACGTGATTAGAGTCTGCTTATCCAGTTCATTACAGCCTTCAGCTCCAATTATTATTGCCTGCTAAGTTGCGTGATTCCTGCCTGCTCAGGTCCGTGAGTATTGCCTGCTGAGTTGCGTGATTCCTGCCAGCTCAGCTCCATGATTATTGCCTGCTGAGCTGCGCGATTCCTGACTGCTAGCTTCTTGCTTATTGGCTGCTGAGCTGCCTGATTCCTGCCTGCTCTGCTTCTTGATTATAGCCTGCTGAGCTGCGTGATTCCTGCTTGCTCAGCTCCAGGATTATTGCCTGCTGAGCTGCGTGATTCGTGCCTGCTCAGCTCCTTGATTACTGTCTGCTGAGCTGCGTGATTCCTGCCTGCTCAGCTCCAGGAGTATTGTCTGCTGGGCTGCAAGATTCGTGTGTGCTCAGTCACGGGTGTCAAGCCTGCTGAGTCACGTGTTTAAGTCTGCTTAGCCACTTAATGGCAGTCTGCTCAGCTCCTTGATTTTTGCCAGCTGAGCTGCGAGATTCGTGCCTGCTCAGCTCCTTGATCTTTGCCTGCTGAGCTGAGTGATTCCTGCCTGCTCAGCTCCATGAGTATTGCCTGCTGAGCTGCATGATTGGTGTCTGCTGAGCTGCACCATTTGTGTCTGCTGAGCTGCACCATTGGTGTCTGCTGAGCTGCCCAAATTGTGTCTGCTCAGTCACGGGTGTAGAGCCTGCTGCGTCACGTGTTTAGAGTCTGCTTAACCACTTCATTACAGTTTGCTCAGCTCCTTGACGATTTCCTGCTCCTCTCCGTGATTAGTGCCCTCTTAGCCAAGTGATTAGTGCCTGCTCAGCTCTTTGATTATTGCCTCCTGAAGCACGTGATCAGTGCATGATAGCCACGTGATCAGCGCCTCTCAGTCACGTGATCAGCGCCCCTCAGTCACGTGATCAGCGCCTCTCAGTCACGTGATCAGTGCCTCTCAGTCACGTGATCAGTGCATGCTCAGTCACGTGATCAGTGCCTCTCAGTCACGTGATCAGTGCCTCTCAGTCACGTGATCAGTGCATGCTCAGTCACGTGATCAGTGCATGCTCAGCCACGTGATCAGGGCCTGCTCAGTCACGTGATCAGGGTCTGCTGAATCAAGGGATTAGCGCTTGCTCAGCTGCATGCTTAATCCCTGCTCAGCTGCCTGACTCGTGCCTGATCAGCTGTGTGATTAGTCCCTGCTCAGCTGCGTGATTAGTGCCTGCTCAAGACCGGGTTAGGAGCCGGCTGAGTGACGTGATTAGAGTCTGCTTAGCCACTTCATTACAGTCTGCTCAGCTCCATGATTATTGCCTGCTAAGCTGCGTGATTCCTGCCTGCTCAGCTTCTTGATTATTGCCTGCTGAGCTGCGTGATTCCTGCTTGCTCAGCTCCATATTTATTGCCTGCTGAGCTGCGTGATTCCTGCCTGCTCAGCTTCTTGATTATTGCATGCTGAGCTGCGTGATTCCTGTTTGCTCAGCTCCATGATTATTGCCTGCTGAGCTGCGTGATTCCTGCTTGCTCAGCTCCATGATTTTTGCTTGCTGAGCTGCATAATAAGTGCCTGCTCAGTCCCCAGAGAGGAGCCGGCTGAATCACGTGATTAGAGTCTGCTTATCCAGTTCATTACAGCCTTCAGCTCCATTATTATTGCCTGCTAAGTTGCGTGATTCCTGCCTGCTCAGGTCCTTGAGTATTGCCTGCTGAGTTGCGTGATTCCTGCCAGCTCAGCTCCATGTTTATTGCCTGCTGAGCTGCGCGATTCCTGACTGCTAGCTTCTTGCTTATTGGATGCTGAGCTGCCTGATTCCTGCCTGCTCTGCTTCATGATTATTGCCTGCTGAGCTGCGTGATTCCTGCTTGCTCAGCTCCAGGATTATTGCCTGCTGAGCTGCGTGATTCGTGCCTGCTCAGCTCCTTGATTACTGTCTGCTGAGCTGCGTGATTCCTGCCTGCTCAGCTCCAGGAGTATTGTCTGCTGGGCTGCAAGATTCGTGTGTGCTCAGTCACGGGTGTCAAGCCTGCTGAGTCACGTGTTTAGAGTCTGCTTAGCCACTTAATGGCAGTCTGCTCAGCTCCTTGATTTTTGCCAGCTGAGCTGCGAGATTCGTGCCTGCTCAGCTCCTTGATCTTTGCCTGCTGAGCTGAGTGATTCCTGCCTGCTCAGCTCCATGAGTATTGCCTGCTGAGCTGCATGATTGGTGTCTGCTGAGCTGCACCATTTGTGTCTGCTGAGCTGCACCATTGGTGTCTGCTGAGCTGCCCAAATTGTGTCTGCTCAGTCACGGGTGTAGAGCCTGCTGCGTCACGTGTTTAGAGTCTGCTTAACCACTTCATTACAGTTTGCTCAGCTCCTTGACGATTTCCTGCTCCTCTCCGTGATTAGTGCCCTCTTAGCCAAGTGATTAGTGCCTGCTCAGCTCTTTGATTATTGCCTCCTGAAGCACGTGATCAGTGCATGATAGCCACGTGATCAGCGCCTCTCAGTCACGTGATCAGCGCCCCTCAGTCACGTGATCAGCGCCTCTCAGTCACGTGATCAGTGCCTCTCAGTCACGTGATCAGTGCATGCTCAGTCACGTGATCAGTGCCTCTCAGTCACGTGATCAGTGCCTCTCAGTCACGTGATCAGTGCATGCTCAGTCACGTGATCAGTGCATGCTCAGCCACGTGATCAGGGCCTGCTCAGTCACGTGATCAGGGTCTGCTGAATCAAGGGATTAGCGCTTGCTCAGCTGCATGCTTAATCCCTGCTCAGCTGCCTGACTCGTGCCTGATCAGCTGTGTGATTAGTCCCTGCTCAGCTGCGTGATTAGTGCCTGCTCAAGACCGGGTTAGGAGCCGGCTGAGTGACGTGATTAGAGTCTGCTTAGCCACTTCATTACAGTCTGCTCAGCTCCATGATTATTGCCTGCTAAGCTGCGTGATTCCTGCCTGCTCAGCTTCTTGATTATTGCCTGCTGAGCTGCGTGATTCCTGTTTGCTCAGCTCCATGATTATTGCCTGCTGAGCTGCGTGATTCCTGCTTGCTCAGCTCCATGATTTTTGCTTGCTGAGCTGCATAATAAGTGCCTGCTCAGTCCCCAGAGAAGAGCCGGCTGAATCACGTGATTAGAGTCTGCTTATCCAGTTCATTACAGCCTTCAGCTCCAATTATTATTGCCTGCTAAGTTGCGTGATTCCTGCCTGCTCAGGTCCGTGAGTATTGCCTGCTGAGTTGCGTGATTCCTGCCAGCTCAGCTCCATGATTATTGCCTGCTGAGCTGCGCGATTCCTGACTGCTAGCTTCTTGCTTATTGGCTGCTGAGCTGCCTGATTCCTGCCTGCTCTGCTTCTTGATTATTGCCTGCTGAGCTGCGTGATTCCTGCTTGCTCAGCTCCAGGATTATTGCCTGCTGAGCTGCGTGATTCGTGCCTGCTCAGCTCCTTGATTACTGTCTGCTGAGCTGCGTGATTCCTGCCTGCTCAGCTCCAGGAGTATTGTCTGCTGGGCTGCAAGATTCGTGTGTGCTCAGTCACGGGTGTCAAGCCTGCTGAGTCACGTGTTTAGAGTCTGCTTAGCCACTTAATGGCAGTCTGCTCAGCTCCTTGATTTTTGCCAGCTGAGCTGCGAGATTCGTGCCTGCTCAGCTCCTTGATCTTTGCCTGCTGAGCTGAGTGATTCCTGCCTGCTCAGCTCCATGAGTATTGCCTGCTGAGCTGCATGATTGGTGTCTGCTGAGCTGCACCATTTGTGTCTGCTGAGCTGCACCATTGGTGTCTGCTGAGCTGCCCAAATTGTGTCTGCTCAGTCACGGGTGTAGAGCCTGCTGCGTCACGTGTTTAGAGTCTGCTTAACCACTTCATTACAGTTTGCTCAGCTCCTTGACGATTTCCTGCTCCTCTCCGTGATTAGTGCCCTCTTAGCCAAGTGATTAGTGCCTGCTCAGCTCTTTGATTATTGCCTCCTGAAGCACGTGATCAGTGCATGATAGCCACGTGATCAGCGCCTCTCAGTCACGTGATCAGCGCCCCTCAGTCACGTGATCAGCGCCTCTCAGTCACGTGATCAGTGCCTCTCAGTCACGTGATCAGTGCATGCTCAGTCCCGTGATCAGTGCCTCTCAGTCACGTGATCAGTGCCTCTCAGTCACGTGATCAGTGCATGCTCAGTCACGTGATCAGGGTCTGCTGAATCAAGGGATTAGCGCTTGCTCAGCTGCATGCTTAATCCCTGCTCAGCTGCCTGACTCGTGCCTGATCAGCTGTGTGATTAGTCCCTGCTCAGCTGCGTGATTAGTGCCTGCTCAAGACCGGGTTAGGAGCCGGCTGAGTGACGTGATTAGAGTCTGCTTAGCCACTTCATTACAGTCTGCTCAGCTCCATGATTATTGCCTGCTAAGCTGCGTGATTCCTGCCTGCTCAGCTTCTTGATTATTGCCTGCTGAGCTGCGTGATTCCTGCTTGCTCAGCTCCATATTTATTGCCTGCTGAGCTGCGTGATTCCTGCCTGCTCAGCTTCTTGATTATTGCATGCTGAGCTGCGTGATTCCTGTTTGCTCAGCTCCATGATTATTGCCTGCTGAGCTGCGTGATTCCTGCTTGCTCAGCTCCATGATTTTTGCTTGCTGAGCTGCATAATAAGTGCCTGCTCAGTCCCCAGAGAGGAGCCGGCTGAATCACGTGATTAGAGTCTGCTTATCCAGTTCATTACAGCCTTCAGCTCCAATTATTATTGCCTGCTAAGTTGCGTGATTCCTGCCTGCTCAGGTTCGTGAGTATTGCCTGCTGAGTTGCGTGATTCCTGCCAGCTCAGCTCCATGATTATTGCCTGCTGAGCTGCGCGATTCCTGACTGCTAGCTTCTTGCTTATTGGCTGCTGAGCTGCCTGATTCCTGCCTGCTCTGCTTCTTGATTATTGCCTGCTGAGCTGCGTGATTCCTGCTTGCTCAGCTCCAGGATTATTGCCTGCTGAGCTGCGTGATTCGTGCCTGCTCAGCTCCTTGATTACTGTCTGCTGAGCTGCGTGATTCCTGCCTGCTCAGCTCCAGGAGTATTGTCTGCTGGGCTGCAAGATTCGTGTGTGCTCAGTCACGGGTGTCAAGCCTGCTGAGTCACGTGTTTAGAGTCTGCTTAGCCACTTAATGGCAGTCTGCTCAGCTCCTTGATTTTTGCCAGCTGAGCTGCGAGATTCGTGCCTGCTCAGCTCCTTGATCTTTGCCTGCTGAGCTGAGTGATTCCTGCCTGCTCAGCTCCATGAGTATTGCCTGCTGAGCTGCATGATTGGTGTCTGCTGAGCTGCACCATTTGTGTCTGCTGAGCTGCACCATTGGTGTCTGCTGAGCTGCCCAAATTGTGTCTGCTCAGTCACGGGTGTAGAGCCTGCTGCGTCACGTGTTTAGAGTCTGCTTAACCACTTCATTACAGTTTGCTCAGCTCCTTGACGATTTCCTGCTCCTCTCCGTGATTAGTGCCCTCTTAGCCAAGTGATTAGTGCCTGCTCAGCTCTTTGATTATTGCCTCCTGAAGCACGTGATCAGTGCATGATAGCCACGTGATCAGCGCCTCTCAGTCACGTGATCAGCGCCCCTCAGTCACGTGATCAGCGCCTCTCAGTCACGTGATCAGTGCCTCTCAGTCACGTGATCAGTGCATGCTCAGTCACGTGATCAGTGCATGCTCAGCCACGTGATCAGGGCCTGCTCAGTCACGTGATCAGGGTCTGCTGAATCAAGGGATTAGCGCTTGCTCAGCTGCATGCTTAATCCCTGCTCAGCTGCCTGACTCGTGCCTGATCAGCTGTGTGATTAGTCCCTGCTCAGCTGCGTGATTAGTGCCTGCTCAAGACCGGGTTAGGAGCCGGCTGAGTGACGTGATTAGAGTCTGCTTAGCCACTTCATTACAGTCTGCTCAGCTCCATGATTATTGCCTGCTAAGCTGCGTGATTCCTGCCTGCTCAGCTTCTTGATTATTGCCTGCTGAGCTGCGTGATTCCTGCTTGCTCAGCTCCATATTTATTGCCTGCTGAGCTGCGTGATTCCTGCCTGCTCAGCTTCTTGATTATTGCATGCTGAGCTGCGTGATTCCTGTTTGCTCAGCTCCATGATTATTGCCTGCTGAGCTGCGTGATTCCTGCTTGCTCAGCTCCATGATTTTTGCTTGCTGAGCTGCATAATAAGTGCCTGCTCAGTCCCCAGAGAGGAGCCGGCTGAATCACGTGATTAGAGTCTGCTTATCCAGTTCATTACAGCCTTCAGCTCCAATTATTATTGCCTGCTAAGTTGCGTGATTCCTGCCTGCTCAGGTCCGTGAGTATTGCCTGCTGAGTTGCGTGATTCCTGCCAGCTCAGCTCCATGATTATTGCCTGCTGAGCTGCGCGATTCCTGACTGCTAGCTTCTTGCTTATTGGCTGCTGAGCTGCCTGATTCCTGCCTGCTCTGCTTCTTGATTATTGCCTGCTGAGCTGCGTGATTCCTGCTTGCTCAGCTCCAGGATTATTGCCTGCTGAGCTGCGTGATTCGTGCCTGCTCAGCTCCTTGATTACTGTCTGCTGAGCTGCGTGATTCCTGCCTGCTCAGCTCCAGGAGTATTGTCTGCTGGGCTGCAAGATTCGTGTGTGCTCAGTCACGGGTGTCAAGCCTGCTGAGTCACGTGTTTAGAGTCTGCTTAGCCACTTAATGGCAGTCTGCTCAGCTCCTTGATTTTTGCCAGCTGAGCTGCGAGATTCGTGCCTGCTCAGCTCCTTGATCTTTGCCTGCTGAGCTGAGTGATTCCTGCCTGCTCAGCTCCATGAGTATTGCCTGCTGAGCTGCATGATTGGTGTCTGCTGAGCTGCACCATTTGTGTCTGCTGAGCTGCACCATTGGTGTCTGCTGAGCTGCCCAAATTGTGTCTGCTCAGTCACGGGTGTAGAGCCTGCTGCGTCACGTGTTTAGAGTCTGCTTAACCACTTCATTACAGTTTGCTCAGCTCCTTGACGATTTCCTGCTCCTCTCCGTGATTAGTGCCCTCTTAGCCAAGTGATTAGTGCCTGCTCAGCTCTTTGATTATTGCCTCCTGAAGCACGTGATCAGTGCATGATAGCCACGTGATCAGCGCCTCTCAGTCACGTGATCAGCGCCCCTCAGTCACGTGATCAGCGCCTCTCAGTCACGTGATCAGTGCCTCTCAGTCACGTGATCAGTGCATGCTCAGTCACGTGATCAGTGCCTCTCAGTCACGTGATCAGTGCCTCTCAGTCACGTGATCAGTGCATGCTCAGTCACGTGATCAGTGCATGCTCAGCCACGTGATCAGGGCCTGCTCAGTCACGTGATCAGGGTCTGCTGAATCAAGGGATTAGCGCTTGCTCAGCTGCATGCTTAATCCCTGCTCAGCTGCCTGACTCGTGCCTGATCAGCTGTGTGATTAGTCCCTGCTCAGCTGCGTGATTAGTTCCTGCTCAAGACCGGGTTAGGAGCCGGCTGAGTGACGTGATTAGAGTCTGCTTAGCCACTTCATTACAGTCTGCTCAGCTCCATGATTATTGCCTGCTAAGCTGCGTGATTCCTGCCTGCTCAGCTTCTTGATTATTGCCTGCTGAGCTGCGTGATTCCTGCTTGCTCAGCTCCATATTTATTGCCTGCTGAGCAGCGTGATTCCTGCCTGCTCAGCTTCTTGATTATTGCATGCTGAGCTGCGTGATTCCTGTTTGCTCAGCTCCATGATTATTGCCTGCTGAGCTGCGTGATTCCTGCTTGCTCAGCTCCATGATTTTTGCATGCTGAGCTGCATAATAAGTGCCTGCTCAGACCCCAGAGAGGAGCCGGCTGAATCACGTGATTAGAGTCTGCTTATCCAGTTCATTACAGCCTTCAGCTCCAATTATTGCCTGCTAAGTTGCGTGATTCCTGCCTGCTCAGGTCCGTGAGTATTGCCTGCTGAGTTGCGTGATTCCTGCCAGCTCAGCTCCATGATTATTGCCTGCTGAGCTGCGCGATTCCTGACTGCTAGCTTCTTGCTTATTGGCTGCTGAGCTGCCTGATTCCTGCCTGCTCTGCTTCTTGATTATTGCCTGCTGAGCTGCGTGATTCCTGCCTGCTCAGCTCCATGAGTATTGCCTGCTGAGCTGCATGATTGGTGTCTGCTGAGCTGCACCATTTGTGTCTGCTGAGCTGCACCATTGGTGTCTGCTGAGCTGCCCAAATTGTGTCTGCTCAGTCACGGGTGTAGAGCCTGCTGCGTCACGTGTTTAGAGTCTGCTTAACCACTTCATTACAGTTTGCTCAGCTCCTTGACGATTTCCTGCTCCTCTCCGTGATTAGTGCCCTCTTAGCCAAGTGATTAGTGCCTGCTCAGCTCTTTGATTATTGCCTCCTGAAGCACGTGATCAGTGCATGATAGCCACGTGATCAGCGCCTCTCAGTCACGTGATCAGCGCCCCTCAGTCACGTGATCAGCGCCTCTCAGTCACGTATCAGTGCCTCTCAGTCACGTGATCAGTGCATGCTCAGTCACGTGATCAGTGCATGCTCAGCCACGTGATCAGGGCCTGCTCAGTCACGTGATCAGGGTCTGCTGAATCAAGGGATTAGCGCTTGCTCAGCTGCATGCTTAATCCCTGCTCAGCTGCCTGACTCGTGCCTGATCAGCTGTGTGATTAGTCCCTGCTCAGCTCCGTGATTAGTGCCTGCTGAGTTGCGTGATTCCTGCCAGCTCAGCTCCATGATTATTGCCTGCTGAGCTGCGCGATTCCTGCCTGCTCAGCTTCTTGCTTATTGGCTGCTGAGCTGCCTGATTCCTGCCTGCTCAGCTTCTTGATTATTGCCTGCTGAGCTGCGTGATTCCTGCTTGCTCAGCTCCAGGATTATTGCCTGCTGAGCTGCGTGATTCGTGCCTGCTCAGCTCCTTGATTACTGTCTGCTGAGCTGCGTGATTCCTGCCTGCTCAGCTCCAGGAGTATTGTCTGCTGGGCTGCAAGATTCGTGTGTGCTCAGTCACGGGTGTCAAGCCTGCTGAGTCACGTGTTTAGAGTCTGCTTAGCCACTTAATGGCAGTCTGCTCAGCTCCTTGATTTTTGCCAGCTGAGCTGCGTGATTCGTGCCTGCTCAGCTCCTTGATCTTTGCCTGCTGAGCTGAGTGATTCCTGCCTGCTCAGCTCCATGAGTATTGCCTGCTGAGCTGCATGATTGGTGTCTGCTGAGCTGCACCATTTGTGTCTGCTGAGCTGCACCATTGGTGTCTGCTGAGCTGCCCAAATTGTGTCTGCTCAGTCACGGGTGTAGAGCCTGCTGCGTCACGTGTTTAGAGTCTGCTTAACCACTTCATTACAGTTTGCTCAGCTCCTTGAGGATTTCCTGCTCCTCTCCGTGATTAGTGCCCTCTTAGCCAAGTGATTAGTGCCTGCTCAGCTCTTTGATTATTGCCTCCTGAAGCACGTGATCAGTGCATGATAGCCACGTGATCAGCGCCTCTCAGTCACGTGATCAGCGCCCCTCAGTCACGTGATCAGAGCCTCTCAGTCACGTGATCAGTGCCTCTCAGTCACGTGATCAGTGCATGATCAGTCACGTGATCAGTGCATGCTCAGTCACGTGATCAGTGCCTCTCAGTCACGTGATCAGTGCCTCTCAGTCACGTGATCAGTGCATGCTCAGTCACGTGATCAGTGCATGCTCAGCCACGTGATCAGGGCCTGCTCAGTCACGTGATCAGGGTCTGCTGAATCAAGGGATTAGCGCTTGCTCAGCTGCATGCTTAATCCCTGCTCAGCTGCCTGACTCGTGCCTGATCAGCTGTGTGATTAGTCCCTGCTCAGCTGCGTGATTAGTGCCTGCTCAAGACCGGGTTAGGAGCCGGCTGAGTGACGTGATTAGAGTCTGCTTAGCCACTTCATTACAGTCTGCTCAGCTCCATGATTATTGCCTGCTAAGCTGCGTGATTCCTGCCTGCTCAGCTTCTTGATTATTGCCTGCTGAGCTGCGTGATTCCTGCTTGCTCAGCTCCATATTTATTGCCTGCTGAGCTGCGTGATTCCTGCCTGCTCAGCTTCTTGATTATTGCATGCTGAGCTGCGTGATTCCTGTTTGCTCAGCTCCATGATTATTGCCTGCTGAGCTGCGTGATTCCTGCTTGCTCAGCTCCATGATTTTTGCTTGCTGAGCTGCATAATAAGTGCCTGCTCAGTCCCCAGAGAGGAGCCGGCTGAATCACGTGATTAGAGTCTGCTTATCCAGTTCATTACAGCCTTCAGCTCCAATTATTATTGCCTGCTAAGTTGCGTGATTCCTGCCTGCTCAGGTCCGTGAGTATTGCCTGCTGAGTTGCGTGATTCCTGCCAGCTCAGCTCCATGATTATTGCCTGCTGAGCTGCGCGATTCCTGACTGCTAGCTTCTTGCTTATTGGCTGCTGAGCTGCCTGATTCCTGCCTGCTCTGCTTCTTGATTATTGCCTGCTGAGCTGCGTGATTCCTGCTTGCTCAGCTCCAGGATTATTGCCTGCTGAGCTGCGTGATTCGTGCCTGCTCAGCTCCTTGATTACTGTCTGCTGAGCTGCGTGATTCCTGCCTGCTCAGCTCCAGGAGTATTGTCTGCTGGGCTGCAAGATTCGTGTGTGCTCAGTCACGGGTGTCAAGCCTGCTGAGTCACGTGTTTAGAGTCTGCTTAGCCACTTAATGGCAGTCTGCTCAGCTCCTTGATCTTTGCCTGCTGAGCTGAGTGATTCCTGCCTGCTCAGCTCCATGAGTATTGCCTGCTGAGCTGCATGATTGGTGTCTGCTGAGCTGCACCATTTGTGTCTGCTGAGCTGCACCATTGGTGTCTGCTGAGCTGCCCAAATTGTGTCTGCTCAGTCACGGGTGTAGAGCCTGCTGCGTCACGTGTTTAGAGTCTGCTTAACCACTTCATTACAGTTTGCTCAGCTCCTTGACGATTTCCTGCTCCTCTCCGTGATTAGTGCCCTCTTAGCCAAGTGATTAGTGCCTGCTCAGCTCTTTGATTATTGCCTCCTGAAGCACGTGATCAGTGCATGATAGCCACGTGATCAGCGCCTCTCAGTCACGTGATCAGCGCCTCTCAGTCACGTGATCAGTGCCTCTCAGTCACGTGATCAGTGCATGCTCAGTCACGTGATCAGTGCCTCTCAGTCACGTGATCAGTGCCTCTCAGTCACGTGATCAGTGCATGCTCAGTCACGTGATCAGTGCATGCTCAGCCACGTGATCAGGGCCTGCTCAGTCACGTGATCAGGGTCTGCTGAATCAAGGGATTAGCGCTTGCTCAGCTGCATGCTTAATCCCTGCTCAGCTGCCTGACTCGTGCCTGATCAGCTGTGTGATTAGTCCCTGCTCAGCTGCGTGATTAGTGCCTGCTCAAGACCGGGTTAGGAGCCGGCTGAGTGACGTGATTAGAGTCTGCTTAGCCACTTCATTACAGTCTGCTCAGCTCCATGATTATTGCCTGCTAAGCTGCGTGATTCCTGCCTGCTCAGCTTCTTGATTATTGCCTGCTGAGCTGCGTGATTCCTGCTTGCTCAGCTCCATATTTATTGCCTGCTGAGCTGCGTGATTCCTGCTTGCTGAGCTCCATGATTTTTGCTTGCTGAGCTGCATAATAAGTGCCTGCTCAGTCCCCAGAGTGGAGCCGGCTGAATCACGTGATTAGAGTCTGCTTATCCAGTTCATTACAGCCTTCAGCTCCAATTATTATTGCCTGCTAAGTTGCGTGATTCCTGCCTGCTCAGGTCCGTGAGTATTGCCTGCTGAGTTGCGTGATTCCTGCCAGCTCAGCTCCATGATTATTGCCTGCTGAGCTGCGCGATTCCTGACTGCTAGCTTCTTGCTTATTGGCTGCTGAGCTGCCTGATTCCTGCCTGCTCTGCTTCTTGATTATTGCCTGCTGAGCTGCGTGATTCCTGCTTGCTCAGCTCCAGGATTATTGCCTGCTGAGCTGCGTGATTCGTGCCTGCTCAGCTCCTTGATTACTGTCAGCTGAGCTGCGTGATTCCTGCCTGCTCAGCTCCAGGAGTATTGTCTGCTGGGCTGCAAGATTCGTGTGTGCTCAGTCACGGGTGTCAAGCCTGCTGAGTCACGTGTTTAGAGTCTGCTTAGCCACTTAATGGCAGTCTGCTCAGCTCCTTGATTTTTGCCAGCTGAGCTGCGAGATTCGTGCCTGCTCAGCTCCTTGATCTTTGCCTGCTGAGCTGAGTGATTCCTGCCTGCTCAGCTCCATGAGTATTGCCTGCTGAGCTGCATGATTGGTGTCTGCTGAGCTGCACCATTGGTGTCTGCTGAGCTGCCCAAATTGTGTCTGCTCAGTCACGGGTGTAGAGCCTGCTGCGTCACGTGTTTAGAGTCTGCTTAACCACTTCATTACAGTTTGCTCAGCTCCTTGACGATTTCCTGCTCCTCTCCGTGATTAGTGCCCTCTTAGCCAAGTGATTAGTGCCTGCTCAGCTCTTTGATTATTGCCTCCTGAAGCACGTGATCAGTGCATGATAGCCACGTGATCAGCGCCTCTCAGTCACGTGATCAGCGCCCCTCAGTCACGTGATCAGCGCCTCTCAGTCACGTGATCAGTGCCTCTCAGTCACGTGATCAGTGCATGCTCAGTCACGTGATCAGTGCATGCTCAGCCACGTGATCAGGGCCTGCTCAGTCACGTGATCAGGGTCTGCTGAATCAAGGGATTAGCGCTTGCTCAGCTGCATGCTTAATCCCTGCTCAGCTGCCTGACTCGTGCCTGATCAGCTGTGTGATTAGTCCCTGCTCAGCTGCGTGATTAGTGCCTGCTCAAGACCGGGTTAGGAGCCGGCTGAGTGACGTGATTAGATTCTGCTTAGCCACTTCATTACAGTCTGCTCAGCTCCATGATTATTGCCTGCTAAGCTGCGTGATTCCTGCCTGCTCAGCTTCTTGATTAGTGCCTGCTGAGCTGCGTGATTCCTGCTTGCTCAGCTCCATATTTATTGCCTGCTGAGCTGCGTGATTCCTGCCTGCTCAGCTTCTTGATTATTGCATGCTGAGCTGCGTGATTCCTGTTTGCTCAGCTCCATGATTATTGCCTGCTGAGCTGCGTGATTCCTGCTTGCTCAGCTCCATGATTTTTGCTTGCTGAGCTGCATAATAAGTGCCTGCTCAGTCCCCAGAGAGGAGCCGGCTGAATCACGTGATTAGAGTCTGCTTATCCAGTTCATTACAGCCTTCAGCTCCAATTATTATTGCCTGCTAAGTTGCGTGATTCCTGCCTGCTCAGGTCCGTGAGTATTGCCTGCTGAGTTGCGTGATTCCTGCCAGCTCAGCTCCATGATTATTGCCTGCTGAGCTGCGCGATTCCTGACTGCTAGCTTCTTGCTTATTGGCTGCTGAGCTGCCTGATTCCTGCCTGCTCTGCTTCTTGATTATTGCCTGCTGAGCTGCGTGATTCGTGCCTGCTCAGCTCCTTGATTACTGTCAGCTGAGCTGCGTGATTCCTGCCTGCTCAGCTCCAGGAGTATTGTCTGCTGGGCTGCAAGATTCGTGTGTGCTCAGTCACGGGTGTCAAGCCTGCTGAGTCACGTGTTTAGAGTCTGCTTAGCCACTTAATGGCAGTCTGCTCAGCTCCTTGATTTTTGCCAGCTGAGCTGCGAGATTCGTGCCTGCTCAGCTCCTTGATCTTTGCCTGCTGAGCTGAGTGATTCCTGCCTGCTCAGCTCCATGAGTATTGCCTGCTGATCTGCATGATTGGTGTCTGCTGAGCTGCACCATTGGTGTCTGCTGAGCTGCCCAAATTGTGTCTGCTCAGTCACGGGTGTAGAGCCTGCTGCGTCACGTGTTTAGAGTCTGCTTAACCACTTCATTACAGTTTGCTCAGCTCCTTGACGATTTCCTGCTCCTCTCCGTGATTAGTGCCCTCTTAGCCAAGTGATTAGTGCCTGCTCAGCTCTTTGATTATTGCCTCCTGAAGCACGTGATCAGTGCATGATAGCCACGTGATCAGCGCCTCTCAGTCACGTGATCAGCGCCCCTCAGTCACGTGATCAGCGCCTCTCAGTCACGTGATCAGTGCCTCTCAGTCACGTGATCAGTGCATGCTCAGTCACGTGATCAGTGCATGCTCAGCCACGTGATCAGGGCCTGCTCAGTCACGTGATCAGGGTCTGCTGAATCAAGGGATTAGCGCTTGCTCAGCTGCATGCTTAATCCCTGCTCAGCTGCCTGACTCGTGCCTGATCAGCTGTGTGATTAGTCCCTGCTCAGCTGCGTGATTAGTGCCTGCTCAAGACCGGGTTAGGAGCCGGCTGAGTGACGTGATTAGAGTCTGCTTAGCCACTTCATTACAGTCTGCTCAGCTCCATGATTATTGCCTGCTAAGCTGCGTGATTCCTGCCTGCTCAGCTTCTTGATTATTGCCTGCTGAGCTGCGTGATTCCTGCTTGCTCAGCTCCATATTTATTGCCTGCTGAGCTGCGTGATTCCTGCCTGCTCAGCTTC
The DNA here is from genome assembly GCF_032452875.1 of Bos javanicus. Lineage (NCBI taxonomy): Eukaryota > Metazoa > Chordata > Mammalia > Artiodactyla > Bovidae > Bos > Bos javanicus. Next base: position 58,814 of record NW_026893775.1, read on the forward strand.
TTGATTATTGCATGCTGAGCTGCGTGATTCCTGTTTGCTCAGCTCCATGATTATTGCCTGCTGAGCTGCGTGATTCCTGCTTGCTCAGCTCCATGATTTTTGCTTGCTGAGCTGCATAATAAGTGCCTGCTCAGTCCCCAGAGAGGAGCCGGCTGAATCACGTGATTAGAGTCTGCTTATCCAGTTCATTACAGCCTTCAGCTCCAATTATTATTGCCTGCTAAGTTGCGTGATTCCTGCCTGCTCAGGTCCGTGAGTATTGCCTGCTGAGTTGCGTGATTCCTGCCAGCTCAGCTCCATGATTATTGCCTGCTGAGCTGCGCGATTCCTGACTGCTAGCTTCTTGCTTATTGGCTGCTGAGCTGCCTGATTCCTGCCTGCTCTGCTTCTTGATTATTGCCTGCTGAGCTGCGTGATTCGTGCCTGCTCAGCTCCTTGATTACTGTCTGCTGAGCTGCGTGATTCCTGCCTGCTCAGCTCCAGGAGTATTGTCTGCTGGGCTGCAAGATTCGTGTGTGCTCAGTCACGGGTGTCAAGCCTGCTGAGTCACGTGTTTAGAGTCTGCTTAGCCACTTAATGGCAGTCTGCTCAGCTCCTTGATTTTTGCCAGCTGAGCTGCGAGATTCGTGCCTGCTCAGCTCCTTGATCTTTGCCTGCTGAGCTGAGTGATTCCTGCCTGCTCAGCTCCATGAGTATTGCCTGCTGAGGTGCATGATTGGTGTCTGCTGAGCTGCACCATTGGTGTCTGCTGAGCTGCCCAAATTGTGTCTGCTCAGTCACGGGTGTAGAGCCTGCTGCGTCACGTGTTTAGAGTCTGCTTAACCACTTCATTACAGTTTGCTCAGCTCCTTGACGATTTCCTGCTCCTCTCCGTGATTAGTGCCCTCTTAGCCAAGTGATTAGTGCCTGCTCAGCTCTTTGATTATTGCCTCCTGAAGCACGTGATCAGTGCATGATAGCCACGTGATCAGCGCCTCTCAGTCACGTGATCAGCGCCCCTCAGTCACGTGATCAGCGCCTCTCAGTCACGTGATCAGTGCCTCTCAGTCACGTGATCAGTGCATGCTCAGTCACGTGATCAGTGCATGCTCAGCCACGTGATCAGGGCCTGCTCAGTCACGTGATCAGGGTCTGCTGAATCAAGGGATTAGCGCTTGCTCAGCTGCATGCTTAATCCCTGCTCAGCTGCCTGACTCGTGCCTGATCAGCTGTGTGATTAGTCCCTGCTCAGCTGCGTGATTAGTGCCTGCTCAAGACCGGGTTAGGAGCCGGCTGAGTGACGTGATTAGAGTCTGCTTAGCCACTTCATTACAGTCTGCTCAGCTCCATGATTATTGCCTGCTAAGCTGCGTGATTCCTGCCTGCTCAGCTTCTTGATTATTGCCTGCTGAGCTGCGTGATTCCTGCTTGCTCAGCTCCATATTTATTGCCTGCTGAGCTGCGTGATTCCTGCCTGCTCAGCTTCTTGATTATTGCATGCTGAGCTGCGTGATTCCTGTTTGCTCAGCTCCATGATTATTGCCTGCTGAGCTGCGTGATTCCTGCTTGCTCAGCTCCATGATTTTTGCTTGCTGAGCTGCATAATAAGTGCCTGCTCAGTCCCCAGAGAGGAGCCGGCTGAATCACGTGATTAGAGTCTGCTTATCCAGTTCATTAAAGCCTTCAGCTCCAATTATTAGTGCCTGCTAAGTTGCGTGATTCCTGCCTGCTCAGGTCCGTGAGTATTGCCTGCTGAGTTGCGTGATTCCTGCCAGCTCAGCTCCATGATTATTGCCTGCTGAGCTGCGCGATTCCTGACTGCTAGCTTCTTGCTTATTGGCTGCTGAGCTGCCTGATTCCTGCCTGCTCTGCTTCTTGATTATGCCTGCTGAGCTGCGTGATTCGTGCCTGCTCAGCTCCTTGATTACTGTCAGCTGAGCTGCGTGATTCCTGCCTGCTCAGCTCCAGGAGTATTGTCTGCTGGGCTGCAAGATTCGTGTGTGCTCAGTCACGGGTGTCAAGCCTGCTGAGTCACGTGTTTAGAGTCTGCTTAGCCACTTAATGGCAGTCTGCTCAGCTCCTTGATTTTTGCCAGCTGAGCTGCGAGATTCGTGCCTGCTCAGCTCCTTGATCTTTGCCTGCTGAGCTGAGTGATTCCTGCCTGCTCAGCTCCATGAGTATTGCCTGCTGAGCTGCATGATTGGTGTCTGCTGAGCTGCACCATTGGTGTCTGCTGAGCTGCCCAAATTGTGTCTGCTCAGTCACGGGTGTAGAGCCTGCTGCGTCACGTGTTTAGAGTCTGCTTAACCACTTCATTACAGTTTGCTCAGCTCCTTGACGATTTCCTGCTCCTCTCCGTGATTAGTGCCCTCTTAGCCAAGTGATTAGTGCCTGCTCAGCTCTTTGATTATTGCCTCCTGAAGCACGTGATCAGTGCATGATAGCCACGTGATCAGCGCCTCTCAGTCACGTGATCAGCGCCCCTCAGTCACGTGATCAGCGCCTCTCAGTCACGTGATCAGTGCCTCTCAGTCACGTGATCAGTGCATGCTCAGTCACGTGATCAGTGCATGCTCAGCCACGTGATCAGGGCCTGCTCAGTCACGTGATCAGGGTCTGCTGAATCAAGGGATTAGCGCTTGCTCAGCTGCATGCTTAATCCCTGCTCAGCTGCCTGACTCGTGCCTGATCAGCTGTGTGATTAGTCCCTGCTCAGCTGCGTGATTAGTGCCTGCTCAAGACCGGGTTAGGAGCCGGCTGAGTGACGTGATTAGAGTCTGCTTAGCCACTTCATTACAGTCTGCTCAGCTCCATGATTATTGCCTGCTAAGCTGCGTGATTCCTGCCTGCTCAGCTTCTTGATTATTGCCTGCTGAGCTGCGTGATTCCTGCTTGCTCAGCTCCATATTTATTGCCTGCTGAGCTGCGTGATTCCTGCCTGCTCAGCTTCTTGATTATTGCATGCTGAGCTGCGTGATTCCTGTTTGCTCAGCTCCATGATTATTGCCTGCTGAGCTGCGTGATTCCTGCTTGCTCAGCTCCATGATTTTTGCTTGCTGAGCTGCATAATAAGTGCCTGCTCAGTCCCCAGAGAGGAGCCGGCTGAATCACGTGATTAGAGTCTGCTTATCCAGTTCATTACAGCCTTCAGCTCCAATTATTATTGCCTGCTAAGTTGCGTGATTCCTGCCTGCTCAGGTCCGTGAGTATTGCCTGCTGAGTTGCGTGATTCCTGCCAGCTCAGCTCCATGATTATTGCCTGCTGAGCTGCGCGATTCCTGACTGCTAGCTTCTTGCTTATTGGCTGCTGAGCTGCCTGATTCCTGCCTGCTCTGCTTCTTGATTATTGCCTGCTGAGCTGCGTGATTCGTGCCTGCTCAGCTCCTTGATTACTGTCAGCTGAGCTGCGTGATTCCTGCCTGCTCAGCTCCAGGAGTATTGTCTGCTGGGCTGCAAGATTCGTGTGTGCTCAGTCACGGGTGTCAAGCCTGCTGAGTCACGTGTTTAGAGTCTGCTTAGCCACTTAATGGCAGTCTGCTCAGCTCCTTGATTTTTGCCAGCTGAGCTGCGAGATTCGTGCCTGCTCAGCTCCTTGATCTTTGCCTGCTGAGCTGAGTGATTCCTGCCTGCTCAGCTCCATGAGTATTGCCTGCTGAGCTGCATGATTGGTGTCTGCTGAGCTGCACCATTGGTGTCTGCTGAGCTGCCCAAATTGTGTCTGCTCAGTCACGGGTGTAGAGCCTGCTGCGTCACGTGTTTAGAGTCTGCTTAACCACTTCATTACAGTTTGCTCAGCTCCTTGACGATTTCCTGCTCCTCTCCGTGATTAGTGCCCTCTTAGCCAAGTGATTAGTGCCTGCTCAGCTCTTTGATTATTGCCTCCTGAAGCACGTGATCAGTGCATGATAGCCACGTGATCAGCGCCTCTCAGTCACGTGATCAGCGCCCCTCAGTCACGTGATCAGCGCCTCTCAGTCACGTGATCAGTGCCTCTCAGTCACGTGATCAGTGCCTGCTCAGTCACGTGATCAGGGTCTGCTGAATCAAGGGATTAGCGCTTGCTCAGCTGCATGCTTAATCCCTGCTCAGCTGCCTGACTCGTGCCTGATCAGCTGTGTGATTAGTCCCTGCTCAGCTGCGTGATTAGTGCCTGCTCAAGACCGGGTTAGGAGCCGGCTGAGTGACGTGATTAGAGTCTGCTTAGCCACTTCATTACAGTCTGCTCAGCTCCATGATTATTGCCTGCTAAGCTGCGTGATTCCTGCCTGCTCAGCTTCTTGATTATTGCCTGCTGAGCTGCGTGATTCCTGCTTGCTCAGCTCCATATTTATTGCCTGCTGAGCTGCGTGATTCCTGCCTGCTCAGCTTCTTGATTATTGCCTGCTGAGCTGCGTGATTCCTGCTTGCTCAGCTCCATGATTTTTGCTTGCTGATCTGCATAATAAGTGCCTGCTCAGTCCCCAGAGAGGAGCCGGCTGAATCACGTGATTAGAGTCTGCTTATCCAGTTCATTACAGCCTTCAGCTCCAATTATTATTGCCTGCTAAGTTGCGTGATTCCTGCCTGCTCAGGTCCGTGAGTATTGCCTGCTGAGTTGCGTGATTCCTGCCAGCTCAGCTCCATGATTATTGCCTGCTGAGCTGCAAGATTCGTGTGTGCTCAGTCACGGGTGTCAAGCCTGCTGAGTCACGTGTTTAGAGTCTGCTTAGCCACTTAATGGCAGTCTGCTCAGCTCCTTGATTTTTGCCAGCTGAGCTGCGAGATTCGTGCCTGCTCAGCTCCTTGATCTTTGCCTGCTGAGCTGAGTGATTCCTGCCTGCTCAGCTCCATGAGTATTGCCTGCTGAGCTGCATGATTGGTGTCTGCTGAGCTGCACCATTTGTGTCTGCTGAGCTGCACCATTGGTGTCTGCTGAGCTGCCCAAATTGTGTCTGCTCAGTCACGGGTGTAGAGCCTGCTGCGTCACGTGTTTAGAGTCTGCTTAACCACTTCATTACAGTTTGCTCAGCTCCTTGACGATTTCCTGCTCCTCTCCGTGATTAGTGCCCTCTTAGCCAAGTGATTAGTGCCTGCTCAGCTCTTTGATTATTGCCTCCTGAAGCACGTGATCAGTGCATGATAGCCACGTGATCAGCGCCTCTCAGTCACGTGATCAGCGCCCCTCAGTCACGTGATCAGCGCCTCTCAGTCACGTATCAGTGCCTCTCAGTCACGTGATCAGTGCATGCTCAGTCACGTGATCAGTGCATGCTCAGCCACGTGATCAGGGCCTGCTCAGTCACGTGATCAGGGTCTGCTGAATCAAGGGATTAGCGCTTGCTCAGCTGCATGCTTAATCCCTGCTCAGCTGCCTGACTCGTGCCTGATCAGCTGTGTGATTAGTCCCTGCTCAGCTCCGTGATTAGTGCCTGCTGAGTTGCGTGATTCCTGCCAGCTCAGCTCCATGATTATTGCCTGCTGAGCTGCGCGATTCCTGACTGCTAGCTTCTTGCTTATTGGCTGCTGAGCTGCGTGATTCCTGCCTGCTCAGCTTCTTGATTATTGCCTGCTGAGCTGCGTGATTCCTGCTTGCTCAGCTCCAGGATTATTGCCTGCTGAGCTGCGTGATTCGTGCCTGCTCAGCTCCTTGATTACTGTCTGCTGAGCTGCGTGATTCCTGCCTGCTCAGCTCCAGGAGTATTGTCTGCTGGGCTGCAAGATTCGTGTGTGCTCAGTCACGGGTGTCAAGCCTGCTGAGTCACGTGTTTAGAGTCTGCTTAGCCACTTAATGGCAGTCTGCTCAGCTCCTTGATTTTTGCCAGCTGAGCTGCGTGATTCGTGCCTGCTCAGCTCCTTGATCTTTGCCTGCTGAGCTGAGTGATTCCTGCCTGCTCAGCTCCATGAGTATTGCCTGCTGAGCTGCATGATTGGTGTCTGCTGAGCTGCACCATTTGTGTCTGCTGAGCTGCACCATTGGTGTCTGCTGAGCTGCCCAAATTGTGTCTGCTCAGTCACGGGTGTAGAGCCTGCTGCGTCACGTGTTTAGAGTCTGCTTAACCACTTCATTACAGTTTGCTCAGCTCCTTGACGATTTCCTGCTCCTCTCCGTGATTAGTGCCCTCTTAGCCAAGTGATTAGTGCCTGCTCAGCTCTTTGATTATTGCCTCCTGAAGCACGTGATCAGTGCATGATAGCCACGTGATCAGCGCCTCTCAGTCACGTGATCAGCGCCCCTCAGTCACGTGATCAGCGCCTCTCAGTCACGTGATCAGTGCCTCTCAGTCACGTGATCAGTGCATGCTCAGTCACGTGATCATTGCATGCTCAGTCACGTGATCAGTGCCTCTCAGTCACGTGATCAGTGCCTCTCAGTCACGTGATCAGTGCATGCTCAGTCACGTGATCAGTGCATGCTCAGCCACGTGATCAGGGCCTGCTCAGTCACGTGATCAGGGTCTGCTGAATCAAGGGATTAGCGCTTGCTCAGCTGCATGCTTAATCCCTGCTCAGCTGCCTGACTCGTGCCTGATCAGCTGTGTGATTAGTCCCTGCTCAGCTGCGTGATTAGTGCCTGCTCAAGACCGGGTTAGGAGCCGGCTGAGTGACGTGATTAGAGTCTGCTTAGCCACTTCATTACAGTCTGCTCAGCTCCATGATTATTGCCTGCTAAGCTGCGTGATTCCTGCCTGCTCAGCTTCTTGATTATTGCCTGCTGAGCTGCGTGATTCCTGCTTGCTCAGCTCCATATTTATTGCCTGCTGAGCTGCGTGATTCCTGCCTGCTCAGCTTCTTGATTATTGCATGCTGAGCTGCGTGATTCCTGTTTGCTCAGCTCCATGATTATTGCCTGCTGAGCTGCGTGATTCCTGCTTGCTCAGCTCCATGATTTTTGCTTGCTGAGCTGCATAATAAGTGCCTGCTCAGTCCCCAGAGAGGAGCCGGCTGAATCACGTGATTAGAGTCTGCTTATCCAGTTCATTACAGCCTTCAGCTCCAATTATTATTGCCTGCTAAGTTGCGTGATTCCTGCCTGCTCAGGTCCGTGAGTATTGCCTGCTGAGTTGCGTGATTCCTGCCAGCTCAGCTCCATGATTATTGCCTGCTGAGCTGCGCGATTCCTGACTGCTAGCTTCTTGCTTATTGGCTGCTGAGCTGCCTGATTCCTGCCTGCTCTGCTTCTTGATTATTGCCTGCTGAGCTGCGTGATTCCTGCTTGCTCAGCTCCAGGATTATTGCCTGCTGAGCTGCGTGATTCGTGCCTGCTCAGCTCCTTGATTACTGTCTGCTGAGCTGCGTGATTCCTGCCTGCTCAGCTCCAGGAGTATTGTCTGCTGGGCTGCAAGATTCGTGTGTGCTCAGTCACGGGTGTCAAGCCTGCTGAGTCACGTGTTTAGAGTCTGCTTAGCCACTTAATGGCAGTCTGCTCAGCTCCTTGATCTTTGCCTGCTGAGCTGAGTGATTCCTGCCTGCTCAGCTCCATGAGTATTGCCTGCTGAGCTGCATGATTGGTGTCTGCTGAGCTGCACCATTTGTGTCTGCTGAGCTGCACCATTGGTGTCTGCTGAGCTGCCCAAATTGTGTCTGCTCAGTCACGGGTGTAGAGCCTGCTGCGTCACGTGTTTAGAGTCTGCTTAACCACTTCATTACAGTTTGCTCAGCTCCTTGACGATTTCCTGCTCCTCTCCGTGATTAGTGCCCTCTTAGCCAAGTGATTAGTGCCTGCTCAGCTCTTTGATTATTGCCTCCTGAAGCACGTGATCAGTGCATGATAGCCACGTGATCAGCGCCTCTCAGTCACGTGATCAGCGCCTCTCAGTCACGTGATCAGTGCCTCTCAGTCACGTGATCAGTGCATGCTCAGTCACGTGATCAGTGCCTCTCAGTCACGTGATCAGTGCCTCTCAGTCACGTGATCAGTGCATGCTCAGTCACGTGATCAGTGCATGCTCAGCCACGTGATCAGGGCCTGCTCAGTCACGTGATCAGGGTCTGCTGAATCAAGGGATTAGCGCTTGCTCAGCTGCATGCTTAATCCCTGCTCAGCTGCCTGACTCGTGCCTGATCAGCTGTGTGATTAGTCCCTGCTCAGCTGCGTGATTAGTGCCTGCTCAAGACCGGGTTAGGAGCCGGCTGAGTGACGTGATTAGAGTCTGCTTAGCCACTTCATTACAGTCTGCTCAGCTCCATGATTATTGCCTGCTAAGCTGCGTGATTCCTGCCTGCTCAGCTTCTTGATTATTGCCTGCTGAGCTGCGTGATTCCTGCTTGCTCAGCTCCATATTTATTGCCTGCTGAGCTGCGTGATTCCTGCTTGCTGAGCTCCATGATTTTTGCTTGCTGAGCTGCATAATAAGTGCCTGCTCAGTCCCCAGAGTGGAGCCGGCTGAATCACGTGATTAGAGTCTGCTTATCCAGTTCATTACAGCCTTCAGCTCCAATTATTATTGCCTGCTAAGTTGCGTGATTCCTGCCTGCTCAGGTCCGTGAGTATTGCCTGCTGAGTTGCGTGATTCCTGCCAGCTCAGCTCCATGATTATTGCCTGCTGAGCTGCGCGATTCCTGACTGCTAGCTTCTTGCTTATTGGCTGCTGAGCTGCCTGATTCCTGCCTGCTCTGCTTCTTGATTATTGCCTGCTGAGCTGCGTGATTCCTGCTTGCTCAGCTCCAGGATTATTGCCTGCTGAGCTGCGTGATTCGTGCCTGCTCAGCTCCTTGATTACTGACAGCTGAGCTGCGTGATTCCTGCCTGCTCAGCTCCAGGAGTATTGTCTGCTGGGCTGCAAGATTCGTGTGTGCTCAGTCACGGGTGTCAAGCCTGCTGAGTCACGTGTTTAGAGTCTGCTTAGCCACTTAATGGCAGTCTGCTCAGCTCCTTGATTTTTGCCAGCTGAGCTGCGAGATTCGTGCCTGCTCAGCTCCTTGATCTTTGCCTGCTGAGCTGAGTGATTCCTGCCTGCTCAGCTCCATGAGTATTGCCTGCTGAGCTGCATGATTGGTGTCTGCTGACCTGCACCATTGGTGTCTGCTGAGCTGCCCAAATTGTGTCTGCTCAGTCACGGGTGTAGAGCCTGCTGCGTCACGTGTTTAGAGTCTGCTTAACCACTTCATTACAGTTTGCTCAGCTCCTTGACGATTTCCTGCTCCTCTCCGTGATTAGTGCCCTCTTAGCCAAGTGATTAGTGCCTGCTCAGCTCTTTGATTATTGCCTCCTGAAGCACGTGATCAGTGCATGATAGCCACGTGATCAGCGCCTCTCAGTCACGTGATCAGCGCCCCTCAGTCACGTGATCAGCGCCTCTCAGTCACGTGATCAGTGCCTCTCAGTCACGTGATCAGTGCATGCTCAGTCACGTGATCAGTGCATGCTCAGCCACGTGATCAGGGCCTGCTCAGTCACGTGATCAGGGTCTGCTGAATCAAGGGATTAGCGCTTGCTCAGCTGCATGCTTAATCCCTGCTCAGCTGCCTGACTCGTGCCTGATCAGCTGTGTGATTAGTCCCTGCTCAGCTGCGTGATTAGTGCCTGCTCAAGACCGGGTTAGGAGCCGGCTGAGTGACGTGATTAGATTCTGCTTAGCCACTTCATTACAGTCTGCTCAGCTCCATGATTATTGCCTGCTAAGCTGCGTGATTCCTGCCTGCTCAGCTTCTTGATTATTGCCTGCTGAGCTGCGTGATTCCTGCTTGCTCAGCTCCATATTTATTGCCTGCTGAGCTGCGTGATTCCTGCCTGCTCAGCTTCTTGATTATTGCATGCTGAGCTGCGTGATTCCTGTTTGCTCAGCTCCATGATTATTGCCTGCTGAGCTGCGTGATTCCTGCTTGCTCAGCTCCATGATTTTTGCTTGCTGAGCTGCATAATAAGTGCCTGCTCAGTCCCCAGAGAGGAGCCGGCTGAATCACGTGATTAGAGTCTGCTTATCCAGTTCATTACAGCCTTCAGCTCCAATTATTATTGCCTGCTAAGTTGCGTGATTCCTGCCTGCTCAGGTCCGTGAGTATTGCCTGCTGAGTTGCGTGATTCCTGCCAGCTCAGCTCCATGATTATTGCCTGCTGAGCTGCGCGATTCCTGACTGCTAGCTTCTTGCTTATTGGCTGCTGAGCTGCCTGATTCCTGCCTGCTCTGCTTCTTGATTATTGCCTGCTGAGCTGCGTGATTCGTGCCTGCTCAGCTCCTTGATTACTGTCAGCTGAGCTGCGTGATTCCTGCCTGCTCAGCTCCAGGAGTATTGTCTGCTGGGCTGCAAGATTCGTGTGTGCTCAGTCACGGGTGTCAAGCCTGCTGAGTCACGTGTTTAGAGTCTGCTTAGCCACTTAATGGCAGTCTGCTCAGCTCCTTGATTTTTGCCAGCTGAGCTGCGAGATTCGTGCCTGCTCAGCTCCTTGATCTTTGCCTGCTGAGCTGAGTGATTCCTGCCTGCTCAGCTCCATGAGTATTGCCTGCTGATCTGCATGATTGGTGTCTGCTGAGCTGCACCATTGGTGTCTGCTGAGCTGCCCAAATTGTGTCTGCTCAGTCACGGGTGTAGAGCCTGCTGCGTCACGTGTTTAGAGTCTGCTTAACCACTTCATTACAGTTTGCTCAGCTCCTTGACGATTTCCTGCTCCTCTCCGTGATTAGTGCCCTCTTAGCCAAGTGATTAGTGCCTGCTCAGCTCTTTGATTATTGCCTCCTGAAGCACGTGATCAGTGCATGATAGCCACGTGATCAGCGCCTCTCAGTCACGTGATCAGCGCCCCTCAGTCACGTGATCAGCGCCTCTCAGTCACGTGATCAGTGCCTCTCAGTCAGGTGATCAGTGCATGCTCAGTCACGTGATCAGTGCATGCTCAGCCACGTGATCAGGGCCTGCTCAGTCACGTGATCAGGGTCTGCTGAATCAAGGGATTAGCGCTTGCTCAGCTGCATGCTTAATCCCTGCTCAGCTGCCTGACTCGTGCCTGATCAGCTGTGTGATTAGTCCCTGCTCAGCTGCGTGATTAGTGCCTGCTCAAGACCGGGTTAGGAGCCGGCTGAGTGACGTGATTAGAGTCTGCTTAGCCACTTCATTACAGTCTGCTCAGCTCCATGATTATTGCCTGCTAAGCTGCGTGATTCCTGCCTGCTCAGCTTCTTGATTATTGCCTGCTGAGCTGCGTGATTCCTGCTTGCTCAGCTCCATATTTATTGCCTGCTGAGCTGCGTGATTCCTGCCTGCTCAGCTTCTTGATTATTGCATGCTGAGCTGCGTGATTCCTGTTTGCTCAGCTCCATGATTATTGCCTGCTGAGCTGCGTGATTCCTGCTTGCTCAGCTCCATGATTTTTGCTTGCTGAGCTGCATAATAAGTGCCTGCTCAGTCCCCAGAGAGGAGCCGGCTGAATCACGTGATTAGAGTCTGCTTATCCAGTTCATTACAGCCTTCAGCTCCAATTATTATTGCCTGCTAAGTTGCGTGATTCCTGCCTGCTCAGGTCCGTGAGTATTGCCTGCTGAGTTGCGTGATTCCTGCCAGCTCAGCTCCATGATTATTGCCTGCTGAGCTGCGCGATTCCTGACTGCTAGCTTCTTGCTTATTGGCTGCTGAGCTGCCTGATTCCTGCCTGCTCTGCTTCTTGATTATTGCCTGCTGAGCTGCGTGATTCGTGCCTGCTCAGCTCCTTGATTACTGTCAGCTGAGCTGCGTGATTCCTGCCTGCTCAGCTCCAGGAGTATTGTCTGCTGGGCTGCAAGATTCGTGTGTGCTCAGTCACGGGTGTCAAGCCTGCTGAGTCACGTGTTTAGAGTCTGCTTAGCCACTTAATGGCAGTCTGCTCAGCTCCTTGATTTTTGCCAGCTGAGCTGCGAGATTCGTGCCTGCTCAGCTCCTTGATCTTTGCCTGCTGAGCTGAGTGATTCCTGCCTGCTCAGCTCCATGAGTATTGCCTGCTGATCTGCATGATTGGTGTCTGCTGAGCTGCACCATTGGTGTCTGCTGAGCTGCCCAAATTGTGTCTGCTCAGTCACGGGTGTAGAGCCTGCTGCGTCACGTGTTTAGAGTCTGCTTAACCACTTCATTACAGTTTGCTCAGCTCCTTGACGATTTCCTGCTCCTCTCCGTGATTAGTGCCCTCTTAGCCAAGTGATTAGTGCCTGCTCAGCTCTTTGATTATTGCCTCCTGAAGCACGTGATCAGTGCATGATAGCCACGTGATCAGCGCCTCTCAGTCACGTGATCAGCGCCCCTCAGTCACGTGATCAGCGCCTCTCAGTCACGTGATCAGTGCCTCTCAGTCACGTGATCAGTGCATGCTCAGTCACGTGATCAGTGCATGCTCAGCCACGTGATCAGGGCCTGCTCAGTCACGTGATCAGGGTCTGCTGAATCAAGGGATTAGCGCTTGCTCAGCTGCATGCTTAATCCCTGCTCAGCTGCCTGACTCGTGCCTGATCAGCTGTGTGATTAGTCCCTGCTCAGCTGCGTGATTAGTGCCTGCTCAAGACCGGGTTAGGAGCCGGCTGAGTGACGTGATTAGAGTCTGCTTAGCCACTTCATTACAGTCTGCTCAGCTCCATGATTATTGCCTGCTAAGCTGCGTGATTCCTGCCTGCTCAGCTTCTTGATTATTGCCTGCTGAGCTGCGTGATTCCTGCTTGCTCAGCTCCATATTTATTGCCTGCTGAGCTGCGTGATTCCTGCCTGCTCAGCTTCTTGATTATTGCATGCTGAGCTGCGTGATTCCTGTTTGCTCAGCTCCATGATTATTGCCTGCTGAGCTGCGTGATTCCTGCTTGCTCAGCTCCATGATTTTTGCTTGCTGAGCTGCATAATAAGTGCCTGCTCAGTCCCCAGAGAGGAGCCGGCTGAATCACGTGATTAGAGTCTGCTTATCCAGTTCATTACAGCCTTCAGCTCCAATTATTATTGCCTGCTAAGTTGCGTGATTCCTGCCTGCTCAGGTCCGTGAGTATTGCCTGCTGAGTTGCGTGATTCCTGCCAGCTCAGCTCCATGATTATTGCCTGCTGAGCTGCGCGATTCCTGACTGCTAGCTTCTTGCTTATTGGCTGCTGAGCTGCCTGATTCCTGCCTGCTCTGCTTCTTGATTATTGCCTGCTGAGCTGCGTGATTCGTGCCTGCTCAGCTCCTTGATTACTGTCAGCTGAGCTGCGTGATTCCTGCCTGCTCAGCTCCAGGAGTATTGTCTGCTGGGCTGCAAGATTCGTGTGTGCTCAGTCACGGGTGTCAAGCCTGCTGAGTCACGTGTTTAGAGTCTGCTTAGCCACTTAATGGCAGTCTGCTCAGCTCCTTGATTTTTGCCAGCTGAGCTGCGAGATTCGTGCCTGCTCAGCTCCTTGATCTTTGCCTGCTGAGCTGAGTGATTCCTGCCTGCTCAGCTCCATGAGTATTGCCTGCTGAGCTGCATGATTGGTGTCTGCTGAGCTGCACCATTGGTGTCTGCTGAGCTGCCCAAATTGTGTCTGCTCAGTCACGGGTGTAGAGCCTGCTGCGTCACGTGTTTAGAGTCTGCTTAACCACTTCATTACAGTTTGCTCAGCTCCTTGACGATTTCCTGCTCCTCTCCGTGATTAGTGCCCTCTTAGCCAAGTGATTAGTGCCTGCTCAGCTCTTTGATTATTGCCTCCTGAAGCACGTGATCAGTGCATGATAGCCACGTGATCAGCGCCTCTCAGTCACGTGATCAGCGCCCCTCAGTCACGTGATCAGCGCCTCTCAGTCACGTGATCAGTGCCTCTCAGTCACGTGATCAGTGCATGCTCAGTCACGTGATCAGTGCATGCTCAGCCACGTGATCAGGGCCTGCTCAGTCACGTGATCAGGGTCTGCTGAATCAAGGGATTAGCGCTTGCTCAGCTGCATGCTTAATCCCTGCTCAGCTGCCTGACTCGTGCCTGATCAGCTGTGTGATTAGTCCCTGCTCAGCTGCGTGATTAGTGCCTGCTCAAGACCGGGTTAGGAGCCGGCTGAGTGACGTGATTAGAGTCTGCTTAGCCACTTCATTACAGTCTGCTCAGCTCCATGATTATTGCCTGCTAAGCTGCGTGATTCCTGCCTGCTCAGCTTCTTGATTATTGCCTGCTGAGCTGCGTGATTCCTGCTTGCTCAGCTCCATATTTATTGCCTGCTGAGCTGCGTGATTCCTGCCTGCTCAGCTTCTTGATTATTGCATGCTGAGCTGCGTGATTCCTGTTTGCTCAGCTCCATGATTATTGCCTGCTGAGCTGCGTGATTCCTGCTTGCTCAGCTCCATGATTTTTGCTTGCTGAGCTGCATAATAAGTGCCTGCTCAGTCCCCAGAGAGGAGCCGGCTGAATCACGTGATTAGAGTCTGCTTATCCAGTTCATTACAGCCTTCAGCTCCAATTATTATTGCCTGCTAAGTTGCGTGATTCCTGCCTGCTCAGGTCCGTGAGTATTGCCTGCTGAGTTGCGTGATTCCTGCCAGCTCAGCTCCATGATTATTGCCTGCTGAGCTGCGCGATTCCTGACTGCTAGCTTCTTGCTTATTGGCTGCTGAGCTGCCTGATTCCTGCCTGCTCTGCTTCTTGATTATTGCCTGCTGAGCTGCGTGATTCGTGCCTGCTCAGCTCCTTGATTACTGTCAGCTGAGCTGCGTGATTCCTGCCTGCTCAGCTCCAGGAGTATTGTCTGCTGGGCTGCAAGATTCGTGTGTGCTCAGTCACGGGTGTCAAGCCTGCTGAGTCACGTGTTTAGAGTCTGCTTAGCCACTTAATGGCAGTCTGCTCAGCTCCTTGATTTTTGCCAGCTGAGCTGCGAGATTCGTGCCTGCTCAGCTCCTTGATCTTTGCCTGCTGAGCTGAGTGATTCCTGCCTGCTCAGCTCCATGAGTATTGCCTGCTGAGCTGCATGATTGGTGTCTGCTGAGCTGCACCATTGGTGTCTGCTGAGCTGCCCAAATTGTGTCTGCTCAGTCACGGGTGTAGAGCCTGCTGCGTCACGTGTTTAGAGTCTGCTTAACCACTTCATTACAGTTTGCTCAGCTCCTTGACGATTTCCTGCTCCTCTCCGTGATTAGTGCCCTCTTAGCCAAGTGATTAGTGCCTGCTCAGCTCTTTGATTATTGCCTCCTGAAGCACGTGATCAGTGCATGATAGCCACGTGATCAGCGCCTCTCAGTCACGTGATCAGCGCCCCTCAGTCACGTGATCAGCGCCTCTCAGTCACGTGATCAGTGCCTCTCAGTCACGTGATCAGGGCCTGCTCAGTCACGTGATCAGGGTCTGCTGAATCAAGGGATTAGCGCTTGCTCAGCTGCATGCTTAATCCCTGCTCAGCTGCCTGACTCGTGCCTGATCAGCTGTGTGATTAGTCCCTGCTCAGCTGCGTGATTAGTGCCTGCTCAAGACCGGGTTAGGAGCCGGCTGAGTGACGTGATTAGAGTCTGCTTAGCCACTTCATTACAGTCTGCTCAGCTCCATGATTATTGCCTGCTAAGCTGCGTGATTCCTGCCTGCTCAGCTTCTTGATTATTGCCTGCTGAGCTGCGTGATTCCTGCTTGCTCAGCTCCATATTTATTGCCTGCTGAGCTGCATGATTCCTGCCTGCTCAGCTTCTTGATTATTGCATGCTGAGCTGCGTGATTCCTGCTTGCTCAGCTCCATGATTTTTGCTTGCTGATCTGCATAATAAGTGCCTGCTCAGTCCCCAGAGAGGAGCCGGCTGAATCACGTGATTAGAGTCTGCTTATCCAGTTCATTACAGCCTTCAGCTCCAATTATTATTGCCTGCTAAGTTGCGTGATTCCTGCCTGCTCAGGTCCGTGAGTATTGCCTGCTGAGTTGCGTGATTCCTGCCAGCTCAGCTCCATGATTATTGCCTGCTGAGCTGCGCGATTCCTGACTGCTAGCTTCTTGCTTATTGGCTGCTGAGCTGCCTGATTCCTGCCTGCTCTGCTTCTTGATTATTGCCTGCTGAGCTGCGTGATTCCTGCTTGCTCAGCTCCAGGATTATTGCCTGCTGAGCTGCGTGATTCGTGCCTGCTCAGCTCCTTGATTACTGTCTGCTGAGCTGCGTGATTCCTGCCTGCTCAGCTCCAGGAGTATTGTCTGCTGGGCTGCAAGATTCGTGTGTGCTCAGTCACGGGTGTCAAGCCTGCTGAGTCACGTGTTTAAAGTCTGCTTAGCCACTTAATGGCAGTCTGCTCAGCTCCTTGATCTTTGCCTGCTGAGCTGAGTGATTCCTGCCTGCTCAGCTCCATGAGTATTGCCTGCTGAGCTGCATGATTGGTGTCTGCTGAGCTGCACCATTTGTGTCTGCTGAGCTGCACCATTGGTGTCTGCTGAGCTGCCCAAATTGTGTCTGCTCAGTCACCGGTGTAGAGCCTGCTGCGTCACGTGTTTAGAGTCTGCTTAACCACTTCATTACAGTTTGCTCAGCTCCTTGACGATTTCCTGCTCCTCTCCGTGATTAGTGCCCTCTTAGCCAAGTGATTAGTGCCTGCTCAGCTCTTTGATTATTGCCTCCTGAAGCACGTGATCAGTGCATGATAGCCACGTGATCAGCGCCTCTCAGTCACGTGATCAGCGCCCCTCAGTCACGTGATCAGCGCCTCTCAGTCACGTGATCAGTGCCTCTCAGTCACGTGATCAGTGCATGCTCAGTCACGTGATCAGTGCATGCTCAGCCACGTGATCAGGGCCTGCTCAGTCACGTGATCAGGGTCTGCTGAATCAAGGGATTAGCGCTTGCTCAGCTGCATGCTTAATCCCTGCTCAGCTGCCTGACTCGTGCCTGATCAGCTGTGTGATTAGTCCCTGCTCAGCTGCGTGATTAGTGCCTGCTCAAGACCGGGTTAGGAGCCGGCTGAGTGACGTGATTAGAGTCTGCTTAGCCACTTCATTACAGTCTGCTCAGCTCCATGATTATTGCCTGCTAAGCTGCGTGATTCCTGCCTGCTCAGCTTCTTGATTATTGCCTGCTGAGCTGCGTGATTCCTGCTTGCTCAGCTCCATATTTATTGCCTGCTGAGCTGCGTGATTCCTGCCTGCTCAGCTTCTTGATTATTGCATGCTGAGCTGCGTGATTCCTGTTTGCTCAGCTCCATGATTATTGCCTGCT
This sequence comes from Bos javanicus, assembly GCF_032452875.1. NCBI lineage: Eukaryota > Metazoa > Chordata > Mammalia > Artiodactyla > Bovidae > Bos > Bos javanicus. The sequence goes on from NW_026893775.1 coordinate 75,832, forward strand.
GAGCTGCGTGATTCCTGCTTGCTCAGCTCCATGATTTTTGCTTGCTGAGCTGCATAATAAGTGCCTGCTCAGTCCCCAGAGAGGAGCCGGCTGAATCACGTGATTAGAGTCTGCTTATCCAGTTCATTACAGCCTTCAGCTCCAATTATTATTGCCTGCTAAGTTGCGTGATTCCTGCCTGCTCAGGTCCGTGAGTATTGCCTGCTGAGTTGCGTGATTCCTGCCAGCTCAGCTCCATGATTATTGCCTGCTGAGCTGCGCGATTCCTGACTGCTAGCTTCTTGCTTATTGGCTGCTGAGCTGCCTGATTCCTGCCTGCTCTGCTTCTTGATTATTGCCTGCTGAGCTGCGTGATTCGTGCCTGCTCAGCTCCTTGATTACTGTCAGCTGAGCTGCGTGATTCCTGCCTGCTCAGCTCCAGGAGTATTGTCTGCTGGGCTGCAAGATTCGTGTGTGCTCAGTCACGGGTGTCAAGCCTGCTGAGTCACGTGTTTAGAGTCTGCTTAGCCACTTAATGGCAGTCTGCTCAGCTCCTTGATTTTTGCCAGCTGAGCTGCGAGATTCGTGCCTGCTCAGCTCCTTGATCTTTGCCTGCTGAGCTGAGTGATTCCTGCCTGCTCAGCTCCATGAGTATTGCCTGCTGAGCTGCATGATTGGTGTCTGCTGAGCTGCACCATTGGTGTCTGCTGAGCTGCCCAAATTGTGTCTGCTCAGTCACGGGTGTAGAGCCTGCTGCGTCACGTGTTTAGAGTCTGCTTAACCACTTCATTACAGTTTGCTCAGCTCCTTGACGATTTCCTGCTCCTCTCCGTGATTAGTGCCCTCTTAGCCAAGTGATTAGTGCCTGCTCAGCTCTTTGATTATTGCCTCCTGAAGCACGTGATCAGTGCATGATAGCCACGTGATCAGCGCCTCTCAGTCACGTGATCAGCGCCCCTCAGTCACGTGATCAGCGCCTCTCAGTCACGTGATCAGTGCCTCTCAGTCACGTGATCAGTGCCTGCTCAGTCACGTGATCAGGGTCTGCTGAATCAAGGGATTAGCGCTTGCTCAGCTGCATGCTTAATCCCTGCTCAGCTGCCTGACTGGTGCCTGATCAGCTGTGTGATTAGTCCCTGCTCAGCTGCGTGATTAGTGCCTGCTCAAGACCGGGTTAGGAGCCGGCTGAGTGACGTGATTAGAGTCTGCTTAGCCACTTCATTACAGTCTGCTCAGCTCCATGATTATTGCCTGCTAAGCTGCGTGATTCCTGCCTGCTCAGCTTCTTGATTATTGCCTGCTGAGCTGCGTGATTCCTGCTTGCTCAGCTCCATATTTATTGCCTGCTGAGCTGCATGATTCCTGCCTGCTCAGCTTCTTGATTATTGCATGCTGAGCTGCGTGATTCCTGCTTGCTCAGCTCCATGATTTTTGCTTGCTGATCTGCATAATAAGTGCCTGCTCAGTCCCCAGAGAGGAGCCGGCTGAATCACGTGATTAGAGTCTGCTTATCCAGTTCATTACAGCCTTCAGCTCCAATTATTATTGCCTGCTAAGTTGCGTGATTCCTGCCTGCTCAGGTCCGTGAGTATTGCCTGCTGAGTTGCGTGATTCCTGCCAGCTCAGCTCCATGATTATTGCCTGCTGAGCTGCGCGATTCCTGACTGCTAGCTTCTTGCTTATTGGCTGCTGAGCTGCCTGATTCCTGCCTGCTCTGCTTCTTGATTATTGCCTGCTGAGCTGCGTGATTCCTGCTTGCTCAGCTCCAGGATTATTGCCTGCTGAGCTGCGTGATTCGTGCCTGCTCAGCTCCTTGATTACTGTCTGCTGAGCTGCGTGATTCCTGCCTGCTCAGCTCCAGGAGTATTGTCTGCTGGGCTGCAAGATTCGTGTGTGCTCAGTCACGGGTGTCAAGCCTGCTGAGTCACGTGTTTAGAGTCTGCTTAGCCACTTAATGGCAGTCTGCTCAGCTCCTTGATCTTTGCCTGCTGAGCTGAGTGATTCCTGCCTGCTCAGCTCCATGAGTATTGCCTGCTGAGCTGCATGATTGGTGTCTGCTGAGCTGCACCATTTGTGTCTGCTGAGCTGCACCATTGGTGTCTGCTGAGCTGCCCAAATTGTGTCTGCTCAGTCACGGGTGTAGAGCCTGCTGCGTCACGTGTTTAGAGTCTGCTTAACCACTTCATTACAGTTTGCTCAGCTCCTTGACGATTTCCTGCTCCTCTCCGTGATTAGTGCCCTCTTAGCCAAGTGATTAGTGCCTGCTCAGCTCTTTGATTATTGCCTCCTGAAGCACGTGATCAGTGCATGATAGCCACGTGATCAGCGCCTCTCAGTCACGTGATCAGCGCCCCTCAGTCACGTGATCAGCGCCTCTCAGTCACGTGATCAGTGCCTCTCAGTCACGTGATCAGTGCATGCTCAGTCACGTGATCAGTGCATGCTCAGCCACGTGATCAGGGCCTGCTCAGTCACGTGATCAGGGTCTGCTGAATCAAGGGATTAGCGCTTGCTCAGCTGCATGCTTAATCCCTGCTCAGCTGCCTGACTCGTGCCTGATCAGCTGTGTGATTAGTCCCTGCTCAGCTGCGTGATTAGTGCCTGCTCAAGACCGGGTTAGGAGCCGGCTGAGTGACGTGATTAGAGTCTGCTTAGCCACTTCATTACAGTCTGCTCAGCTCCATGATTATTGCCTGCTAAGCTGCGTGATTCCTGCCTGCTCAGCTTCTTGATTATTGCCTGCTGAGCTGCGTGATTCCTGCTTGCTCAGCTCCATATTTATTGCCTGCTGAGCTGCGTGATTCCTGCCTGCTCAGCTTCTTGATTATTGCATGCTGAGCTGCGTGATTCCTGTTTGCTCAGCTCCATGATTATTGCCTGCTGAGCTGCGTGATTCCTGCTTGCTCAGCTCCATGATTTTTGCTTGCTGAGCTGCATAATAAGTGCCTGCTCAGTCCCCAGAGAGGAGCCGGCTGAATCACGTGATTAGAGTCTGCTTATCCAGTTCATTACAGCCTTCAGCTCCAATTATTATTGCCTGCTAAGTTGCGTGATTCCTGCCTGCTCAGGTCCGTGAGTATTGCCTGCTGAGTTGCGTGATTCCTGCCAGCTCAGCTCCATGATTATTGCCTGCTGAGCTGCGCGATTCCTGACTGCTAGCTTCTTGCTTATTGGCTGCTGAGCTGCCTGATTCCTGCCTGCTCTGCTTCTTGATTATTGCCTGCTGAGCTGCGTGATTCCTGCTTGCTCAGCTCCAGGATTATTGCCTGCTGAGCTGCGTGATTCGTGCCTGCTCAGCTCCTTGATTACTGTCTGCTGAGCTGCGTGATTCCTGCCTGCTCAGCTCCAGGAGTATTGTCTGCTGGGCTGCAAGATTCGTGTGTGCTCAGTCACGGGTGTCAAGCCTGCTGAGTCACGTGTTTAGAGTCTGCTTAGCCACTTAATGGCAGTCTGCTCAGCTCCTTGATCTTTGCCTGCTGAGCTGAGTGATTCCTGCCTGCTCAGCTCCATGAGTATTGCCTGCTGAGCTGCATGATTGGTGTCTGCTGAGCTGCACCATTTGTGTCTGCTGAGCTGCACCATTGGTGTCTGCTGAGCTGCCCAAATTGTGTCTGCTCAGTCACGGGTGTAGAGCCTGCTGCGTCACGTGTTTAGAGTCTGCTTAACCACTTCATTACAGTTTGCTCAGCTCCTTGACGATTTCCTGCTCCTCTCCGTGATTAGTGCCCTCTTAGCCAAGTGATTAGTGCCTGCTCAGCTCTTTGATTATTGCCTCCTGAAGCACGTGATCAGTGCATGATAGCCACGTGATCAGCGCCTCTCAGTCACGTGATCAGCGCCCCTCAGTCACGTGATCAGCGCCTCTCAGTCACGTGATCAGTGCCTCTCAGTCACGTGATCAGTGCATGCTCAGTCACGTGATCAGTGCATGCTCAGCCACGTGATCAGGGCCTGCTCAGTCACGTGATCAGGGTCTGCTGAATCAAGGGATTAGCGCTTGCTCAGCTGCATGCTTAATCCCTGCTCAGCTGCCTGACTCGTGCCTGATCAGCTGTGTGATTAGTCCCTGCTCAGCTGCGTGATTAGTGCCTGCTCAAGACCGGGTTAGGAGCCGGCTGAGTGACGTGATTAGAGTCTGCTTAGCCACTTCATTACAGTCTGCTCAGCTCCATGATTATTGCCTGCTAAGCTGCGTGATTCCTGCCTGCTCAGCTTCTTGATTATTGCCTGCTGAGCTGCGTGATTCCTGCTTGCTCAGCTCCATATTTATTGCCTGCTGAGCTGCGTGATTCCTGCCTGCTCAGCTTCTTGATTATTGCATGCTGAGCTGCGTGATTCCTGTTTGCTCAGCTCCATGATTATTGCCTGCTGAGCTGCGTGATTCCTGCTTGCTCAGCTCCATGATTTTTGCTTGCTGAGCTGCATAATAAGTGCCTGCTCAGTCCCCAGAGAGGAGCCGGCTGAATCACGTGATTAGAGTCTGCTTATCCAGTTCATTACAGCCTTCAGCTCCAATTATTATTGCCTGCTAAGTTGCGTGATTCCTGCCTGCTCAGGTCCGTGAGTATTGCCTGCTGAGTTGCGTGATTCCTGCCAGCTCAGCTCCATGATTATTGCCTGCTGAGCTGCGCGATTCCTGACTGCTAGCTTCTTGCTTATTGGCTGCTGAGCTGCCTGATTCCTGCCTGCTCTGCTTCTTGATTATTGCCTGCTGAGCTGCGTGATTCCTGCTTGCTCAGCTCCAGGATTATTGCCTGCTGAGCTGCGTGATTCGTGCCTGCTCAGCTCCTTGATTACTGTCTGCTGAGCTGCGTGATTCCTGCCTGCTCAGCTCCAGGAGTATTGTCTGCTGGGCTGCAAGATTCGTGTGTGCTCAGTCACGGGTGTCAAGCCTGCTGAGTCACGTGTTTAGAGTCTGCTTAGCCACTTAATGGCAGTCTGCTCAGCTCCTTGATTTTTGCCAGCTGAGCTGCGAGATTCGTGCCTGCTCAGCTCCTTGATCTTTGCCTGCTGAGCTGAGTGATTCCTGCCTGCTCAGCTCCATGAGTATTGCCTGCTGAGCTGCATGATTGGTGTCTGCTGAGCTGCACCATTTGTGTCTGCTGAGCTGCACCATTGGTGTCTGCTGAGCTGCCCAAATTGTGTCTGCTCAGTCACGGGTGTAGAGCCTGCTGCGTCACGTGTTTAGAGTCTGCTTAACCACTTCATTACAGTTTGCTCAGCTCCTTGACGATTTCCTGCTCCTCTCCGTGATTAGTGCCCTCTTAGCCAAGTGATTAGTGCCTGCTCAGCTCTTTGATTATTGCCTCCTGAAGCACGTGATCAGTGCATGATAGCCACGTGATCAGCGCCTCTCAGTCACGTGATCAGCGCTTCTCAGTCACGTGATCAGTGCCTCTCAGTCACGTGATCAGTGCATGCTCAGTCACGTGATCAGTGCATGCTCAGCCACGTGATCAGGGCCTGCTCAGTCACGTGATCAGGGTCTGCTGAATCAAGGGATTAGCGCTTGCTCAGCTGCATGCTTAATCCCTGCTCAGCTGCCTGACTCGTGCCTGATCAGCTGTGTGATTAGTCCCTGCTCAGCTGCGTGATTAGTGCCTGCTCAAGACCGGGTTAGGAGCCGGCTGAGTGACGTGATTAGAGTCTGCTTAGCCACTTCATTACAGTCTGCTCAGCTCCATGATTATTGCCTGCTAAGCTGCGTGATTCCTGCCTGCTCAGCTTCTTGATTATTGCCTGCTGAGCTGCGTGATTCCTGCTTGCTCAGCTCCATATTTATTGCCTGCTGAGCTGCGTGATTCCTGCCTGCTCAGCTTCTTGATTATTGCATGCTGAGCTGCGTGATTCCTGTTTGCTCAGCTCCATGATTATTGCCTGCTGAGCTGCGTGATTCCTGCTTGCTCAGCTCCATGATTTTTGCTTGCTGAGCTGCATAATAAGTGCCTGCTCAGTCCCCAGAGAGGAGCCGGCTGAATCACGTGATTAGAGTCTGCTTATCCAGTTCATTACAGCCTTCAGCTCCAATTATTATTGCCTGCTAAGTTGCGTGATTCCTGCCTGCTCAGGTCCGTGAGTATTGCCTGCTGAGTTGCGTGATTCCTGCCAGCTCAGCTCCATGATTATTGCCTGCTGAGCTGCGCGATTCCTGACTGCTAGCTTCTTGCTTATTGGCTGCTGAGCTGCCTGATTCCTGCCTGCTCTGCTTCTTGATTATTGCCTGCTGAGCTGCGTGATTCCTGCTTGCTCAGCTCCAGGATTATTGCCTGCTGAGCTGCGTGATTCCTGCCTGCACTGCGCCAGGAGTATTGTCTGCTGGGCTGCAAGATTCGTCTGTGCTCAGTCACGGGTGTCAAGCCTGCTGAGTCACGTGTTTAGAGTCTGCTTAACCACTTCATTACAGTGTGCTCAGCTCCTTGACGATTTCCTGCTCCTCTCCGTGATTAGTGCCCTCTTAGCCAAGTGATTAGTGCCTGCTCAGCTCTTTGATTATTGCCTCCTGAAGCACGTGATCAGTGCATGATAGCCACGTGATCAGCGCCTCTCAGTCACGTGATCAGCGCCCCTCAGTCACGTGATCAGCGCCTCTCAGTCACGTGATCAGTGCCTCTCAGTCACGTGATCAGTGCATGCTCAGTCACGTGATCAGTGCATGCTCAGCCACATGATCAGGGCCTGCTCAGTCACGTGATCAGGGTCTGCTGAATCAAGGGATTAGCGCTTGCTCAGCTGCATGCTTAATCCCTGCTCAGCTGCCTGACTCGTGCCTGATCAGCTGTGTGATTAGTCCCTGCTCAGCTGCGTGATTAGTGCCTGCTCAAGACCGGGTTAGGAGCCGGCTGAGTGACGTGATTAGAGTCTGCTTAGCCACTTCATTACAGTCTGCTCAGCTCCATGATTATTGCCTGCTAAGCTGCGTGATTCCTGCCTGCTCAGCTTCTTGATTATTGCCTGCTGAGCTGCGTGATTCCTGCTTGCTCAGCTCCATATTTATTGCCTGCTGAGCTGCGTGATTCCTGCCTGCTCAGCTTCTTGATTATTGCATGCTGAGCTGCGTGATTCCTGTTTGCTCAGCTCCATGATTATTGCCTGCTGAGCTGCGTGATTCCTGCTTGCTCAGCTCCATGATTTTTGCTTGCTGAGCTGCATAATAAGTGCCTGCTCAGTCCCCAGAGAGGAGCCGGCTGAATCACGTGATTAGAGTCTGCTTATCCAGTTCATTACAGCCTTCAGCTCCAATTATTATTGCCTGCTAAGTTGCGTGATTCCTGCCTGCTCAGGTCCGTGAGTATTGCCTGCTGAGTTGCGTGATTCCTGCCAGCTCAGCTCCATGATTATTGCCTGCTGAGCTGCGCGATTCCTGACTGCTAGCTTCTTGCTTATTGGCTGCTGAGCTGCCTGATTCCTGCCTGCTCTGCTTCTTGATTATTGCCTGCTGAGCTGCGTGATTCCTGCTTGCTCAGCTCCAGGATTATTGCCTGCTGAGCTGCGTGATTCGTGCCTGCTCAGCTCCTTGATTACTGTCTGCTGAGCTGCGTGATTCCTGCCTGCTCAGCTCCAGGAGTATTGTCTGCTGGGCTGCAAGATTCGTGTGTGCTCAGTCACGGGTGTCAAGCCTGCTGAGTCACGTGTTTAGAGTCTGCTTAGCCACTTAATGGCAGTCTGCTCAGCTCCTTGATCTTTGCCTGCTGAGCTGAGTGATTCCTGCCTGCTCAGCTCCATGAGTATTGCCTCCTGAGCTGCATGATTGGTGTCTGCTGAGCTGCACCATTTGTGTCTGCTGAGCTGCACCATTGGTGTCTGCTGAGCTGCCCAAATTGTGTCTGCTCAGTCACGGGTGTAGAGCCTGCTGCGTCACGTGTTTAGAGTCTGCTTAACCACTTCATTACAGTTTGCTCAGCTCCTTGACGATTTCCTGCTCCTCTCCGTGATTAGTGCCCTCTTAGCCAAGTGATTAGTGCCTGCTCAGCTCTTTGATTATTGCCTCCTGAAGCACGTGATCAGTGCATGATAGCCACGTGATCAGCGTCTCTCAGTCACGTGATCAGCGCTTCTCAGTCACGTGATCAGTGCCTCTCAGTCACGTGATCAGTGCATGCTCAGTCACGTGATCAGTGCATGCTCAGCCACGTGATCAGGGCCTGCTCAGTCACGTGATCAGGGTCTGCTGAATCAAGGGATTAGCACTTGATCAGCTGCATGCTTAATCCCTGCTCAGCTGCCTGACTCGTGCCTGATCAGCTGTGTGATTAGTCCCTGCTCAGCTGCGTGATTAGTGCCTGCTCAAGACCGGGTTAGGAGCCGGCTGAGTGACGTGATTAGAGTCTGCTTAGCCACTTCATTACAGTCTGCTCAGCTCCATGATTATTGCCTGCTAAGCTGCGTGATTCCTGCCTGCTCAGCTTCTTGATTATTGCCTGCTGAGCTGCGTGATTCCTGCTTGCTCAGCTCCATATTTATTGCCTGCTGAGCTGCGTGATTCCTGCCTGCTCAGCTTCTTGATTATTGCATGCTGAGCTGCGTGATTCCTGTTTGCTCAGCTCCATGATTATTGCCTGCTGAGCTGCGTGATTCCTGCTTGCTCAGCTCCATGATTTTTGCTTGCTGAGCTGCATAATAAGTGCCTGCTCAGTCCCCAGAGAGGAGCCGGCTGAATCACGTGATTAGAGTCTGCTTATCCAGTTCATTACAGCCTTCAGCTCCAATTATTATTGCCTGCTAAGTTGCGTGATTCCTGCCTGCTCAGGTCCGTGAGTATTGCCTGCTGAGTTGCGTGATTCCTGCCAGCTCAGCTCCATGATTATTGCCTGCTGAGCTGCGCGATTCCTGACTGCTAGCTTCTTGCTTATTGGCTGCTGAGCTGCCTGATTCCTGCCTGCTCTGCTTCTTGATTATTGCCTGCTGAGCTGCGTGATTCCTGCTTGCTCAGCTCTAGGATTATTGCCTGCTGAGCTGCGTGATTCCTGCCTGCACTGCGCCAGGAGTATTGTCTGCTGGGCTGCAAGATTCGTCTGTGCTCAGTCACGGGTGTCAAGCCTGCTGAGTCACGTGTTTAGAGTCTGCTTAACCACTTCATTACAGTTTGCTCAGCTCCTTGACGATTTCCTGCTCCTCTCCGTGATTAGTGCCCTCTTAGCCAAGTGATTAGTGCCTGCTCAGCTCTTTGATTATTGCCTCCTGAAGCACGTGATCAGTGCATGATAGCCACGTGATCAGCGCCTCTCAGTCACGTGATCAGCGCCCCTCAGTCACGTGATCAGCGCCTCTCAGTCACGTGATCAGTGCCTCTCAGTCACGTGATCAGTGCATGCTCAGTCACGTGATCAGTGCATGCTCAGCCACATGATCAGGGCCTGCTCAGTCACGTGATCAGGGTCTGCTGAATCAAGGGATTAGCGCTTGCTCAGCTGCATGCTTAATCCCTGCTCAGCTGCCTGACTCGTGCCTGATCAGCTGTGTGATTAGTCCCTGCTCAGCTGCGTGATTAGTGCCTGCTCAAGACCGGGTTAGGAGCCGGCTGAGTGACGTGATTAGAGTCTGCTTAGCCACTTCATTACAGTCTGCTCAGCTCCATGATTATTGCCTGCTAAGCTGCGTGATTCCTGCCTGCTCAGCTTCTTGATTATTGCCTGCTGAGCTGCGTGATTCCTGCTTGCTCAGCTCCATATTTATTGCCTGCTGAGCTGCGTGATTCCTGCCTGCTCAGCTTCTTGATTATTGCATGCTGAGCTGCGTGATTCCTGTTTGCTCAGCTCCATGATTATTGCCTGCTGAGCTGCGTGATTCCTGCTTGCTCAGCTCCATGATTTTTGCTTGCTGAGCTGCATAATAAGTGCCTGCTCAGTCCCCAGAGAGGAGCCGGCTGAATCACGTGATTAGAGTCTGCTTATCCAGTTCATTACAGCCTTCAGCTCCAATTATTATTGCCTGCTAAGTTGCGTGATTCCTGCCTGCTCAGGTCCGTGAGTATTGCCTGCTGAGTTGCGTGATTCCTGCCAGCTCAGCTCCATGATTATTGCCTGCTGAGCTGCGCGATTCCTGACTGCTAGCTTCTTGCTTATTGGCTGCTGAGCTGCCTGATTCCTGCCTGCTCTGCTTCTTGATTATTGCCTGCTGAGCTGCGTGATTCCTGCTTGCTCAGCTCCAGGATTATTGCCTGCTGAGCTGCGTGATTCGTGCCTGCTCAGCTCCTTGATTACTGTCAGCTGAGCTGCGTGATTCCTGCCTGCTCAGCTCCAGGAGTATTGTCTGCTGGGCTGCAAGATTCGTGTGTGCTCAGTCACGGGTGTCAAGCCTGCTGAGTCACGTGTTTAGAGTCTGCTTAGCCACTTAATGGCAGTCTGCTCAGCTCCTTGATTTTTGCCAGCTGAGCTGCGAGATTCGTGCCTGCTCAGCTCCTTGATCTTTGCCTGCTGAGCTGAGTGATTCCTGCCTGCTCAGCTCCATGAGTATTGCCTGCTGAGCTGCATGATTGGTGTCTGCTGAGCTGCACCATTTGTGTCTGCTGAGCTGCACCATTGGTGTCTGCTGAGCTGCCCAAATTGTGTCTGCTCAGTCACGGGTGTAGAGCCTGCTGCGTCACGTGTTTAGAGTCTGCTTAACCACTTCATTACAGTTTGCTCAGCTCCTTGACGATTTCCTGCTCCTCTCCGTGATTAGTGCCCTCTTAGCCAAGTGATTAGTGCCTGCTCAGCTCTTTGATTATTGCCTCCTGAAGCACGTGATCAGTGCATGAAAGCCACGTGATCAGCGCCTCTCAGTCACGTGATCAGCGCCCCTCAGTCACGTGATCAGCGCCTCTCAGTCACGTGATCAGTGCCTCTGAGTCACGTGATCAGTGCATGCTCAGTCACGTGATCAGTGACTCTCAGTCACGTGATCAGTGCCTCTCAGTCACGTGATCAGAGCATGCTCAGCCACGTGATCAGAGCCTGCTCAGTCACGTGATCAGGGTCTGCTGAATCAAGGGATTAGCGCTTGCTCAGCTGCATGCTTAATCCCTGCTCAGCTGCCTGACTCGTGCCTGATCAGCTGTGTGATTAGTCCCTGCTCAGCTGCGTGATTAGTGCCTGCTCAAGACCGGGTTAGGAGCCGGCTGAGTGACGTGATTAGAGTCTGCTTAGCCACTTCATTACAGTCTGCTCAGCTCCATGATTATTGCCTGCTAAGCTGCGTGATTCCTGCCTGCTCAGCTTCTTGATTATTGCCTGCTGAGCTGCGTGATTCCTGCTTGCTCAGCTCCATATTATTGCCTGCTGAGCTGCGTGATTCCTGCCTGCTCAGCTTCTTGATTATTGCATGCTGAGCTGCGTGATTCCTGTTTGCTCAGCTCCATGATTATTGCCTGCTGAGCTGCGTGATTCCTGCTTGCTCAGCTCCATGATTTTTGCTTGCTGAGCTGCATAATAAGTGCCTGCTCAGTCCCCAGAGAGGAGCCGGCTGAATCACGTGATTAGAGTCTGCTTATCCAGTTCATTACAGCCTTCAGCTCCAATTATTATTGCCTGCTAAGTTGCGTGATTCCTGCCTGCTCAGGTCCGTGAGTATTGCCTGCTGAGTTGCGTGATTCCTGCCAGCTCAGCTCCATGATTATTGCCTGCTGAGCTGCGCGATTCCTGACTGCTAGCTTCTTGCTTATTGGCTGCTGAGCTGCCTGATTCCTGCCTGCTCTGCTTCTTGATTATTGCCTGCTGAGCTGCGTGATTCCTGCTTGCTCAGCTCCAGGATTATTGCCTGCTGAGCTGCGTGATTCGTGCCTGCTCAGCTCCTTGATTACTGTCTGCTGAGCTGCGTGATTCCTGCCTGCTCAGCTCCAGGAGTATTGTCTGCTGGGCTGCAAGATTCGTGTGTGCTCAGTCACGGGTGTCAAGCCTGCTGAGTCACGTTTTTAGAGTCTGCTTAGCCACTTAATGGCAGTCTGCTCAGCTCCTTGATCTTTGCCTGCTGAGCTGAGTGATTCCTGCCTGCTCAGCTCCATGAGTATTGCCTGCTGAGCTGCATGATTGGTGTCTGCTGAGCTGCACCATTTGTGTCTGCTGAGCTGCACCATTGGTGTCTGCTGAGCTGCCCAAATTGTGTCTGCTCAGTCACGGGTGTAGAGCCTGCTGCGTCACGTGTTTAGAGTCTGCTTAACCACTTCATTACAGTTTGCTCAGCTCCTTGACGATTTCCTGCTCCTCTCCGTGATTAGTGCCCTCTTAGCCAAGTGATTAGTGCCTGCTCAGCTCTTTGATTATTGCCTCCTGAAGCACGTGATCAGTGCATGATAGCCACGTGATCAGCGCCTCTCAGTCACGTGATCAGCGCCCCTCAGTCACGTGATCAGCGCCTCTCAGTCACGTGATCAGTGCCTCTCAGTCACGTGATCAGTGCATGCTCAGTCACGTGATCAGTGCCTCTCAGTCACGTGATCAGTGCCTCTCAGTCACGTGATCAGTGCATGCTCAGTCACGTGATCAGTGCATGCTCAGCCACGTGATCAGGGCCTGCTCAGTCACGTGATCAGGGTCTGCTGAATCAAGGGATTAGCGCTTGCTCAGCTGCATGCTTAATCCCTGCTCAGCTGCCTGACTCGTGCCTGATCAGCTGTGTGATTAGTCCCTGCTCAGCTGCGTGATTAGTGCCTGCTCAAGACCGGGTTAGGAGCCGGCTGAGTGACGTGATTAGAGTCTGCTTAGCCACTTCATTACAGTCTGCTCAGCTCCATGATTATTGCCTGCTAAGCTGCGTGATTCCTGCCTGCTCAGCTTCTTGATTATTGCCTGCTGAGCTGCGTGATTCCTGCTTGCTCAGCTCCATATTTATTGCCTGCTGAGCTGCGTGATTCCTGCCTGCTCAGCTTCTTGATTATTGCATGCTGAGCTGCGTGATTCCTGTTTGCTCAGCTCCATGATTATTGCCTGCTGAGCTGCGTGATTCCTGCTTGCTCAGCTCCATGATTTTTGCTTGCTGAGCTGCATAATAAGTGCCTGCTCAGTCCCCAGAGAGGAGCCGGCTGAATCACGTGATTAGAGTCTGCTTATCCAGTTCATTACAGCCTTCAGCTCCAATTATTATTGCCTGCTAAGTTGCGTGATTCCTGCCTGCTCAGGTCCGTGAGTATTGCCTGCTGAGTTGCGTGATTCCTGCCAGCTCAGCTCCATGATTATTGCCTGCTGAGCTGCGCGATTCCTGACTGCTAGCTTCTTGCTTATTGGCTGCTGAGCTGCCTGATTCCTGCCTGCTCTGCTTCTTGATTATTGCCTGCTGAGCTGCGTGATTCCTGCTTGCTCAGCTCCAGGATTATTGCCTGCTGAGCTGCGTGATTCGTGCCTGCTCAGCTCCTTGATTACTGTCTGCTGAGCTGCGTGATTCCTGCCTGCTCAGCTCCAGGAGTATTGTCTGCTGGGCTTCAAGATTCGTGTGTGCTCAGTCACGGGTGTCAAGCCTGCTGAGTCACGTGTTTAGAGTCTGCTTAGCCACTTAATGGCAGTCTGCTCAGCTCCTTGATTTTTGCCAGCTGAGCTGCGAGATTCGTGCCTGCTCAGCTCCTTGATCTTTGCCTGCTGAGCTGAGTGATTCCTGCCTGCTCAGCTCCATGAGTATTGCCTGCTGAGCTGCATGATTGGTGTCTGCTGAGCTGCACCATTGGTGTCTGCTGAGCTGCCCAAATTGTGTCTGCTCAGTCACGGGTGTAGAGCCTGCTGCGTCACGTGTTTAGAGTCTGCTTAACCACTTCATTACAGTTTGCTCAGCTCCTTGACGATTTCCTGCTCCTCTCCGTGATTAGTGCCCTCTTAGCCAAGTGATTAGTGCCTGCTCAGCTCTTTGATTATTGCCTCCTGAAGCACGTGATCAGTGCATGATAGCCACGTGATCAGCGCCTCTCAGTCACGTGATCAGCGCCCCTCAGTCACGTGATCAGCGCCTCTCAGTCACGTGATCAGTGCCTCTCAGTCACGTGATCAGTGCATGCTCAGTCACGTGATCAGTGCCTCTCAGTCACGTGATCAGTGCCTCTCAGTCACGTGATCAGAGCATGCTCAGCCACGTGATCAGGGCCTGCTCAGTCACGTGATCAGGGTCTGCTGAATCAAGGGATTAGCGCTTGCTCAGCTGCATGCTTAATCCCTGCTCAGCTGCCTGACTCGTGCCTGATCAGCTGTGTGATTAGTCCCTGCTCAGCTGCGTGATTAGTGCCTGCTCAAGACCGGGTTAGGAGCCGGCTGAGTGACGTGATTAGAGTCTGCTTAGCCACTTCATTACAGTCTGCTCAGCTCCATGATTATTGCCTGCTAAGCTGCGTGATTCCTGCCTGCTCAGCTTCTTGATTATTGCCTGCTGAGCTGCGTGATTCCTGTTTGCTCAGCTCCATGTTTATTGCCTGCTGAGCTGCGTGATTCCTGCCTGCTCAGCTTCTTGATTATTGCATGCTGAGCTGCGTGATTCCTGTTTGCTCAGCTCCATGATTATTGCCTGCTGAGCTGCGTGATTCCTGCTTGCTCAGCTCCATGATTTTTGCTTGCTGAGCTGCATAATAAGTGCCTGCTCAGTCCCCAGAGAGGAGCCGGCTGAATCACGTGATTAGAGTCTGCTTATCCAGTTCATTACAGCCTTCAGCTCCAATTATTATTGCCTGCTAAGTTGCGTGATTCCTGCCTGCTCAGGTCCGTGAGTATTGCCTGCTGAGTTGCGTGATTCCTGCCAGCTCAGCTCCATGATTATTGCCTGCTGAGCTGCGCGATTCCTGACTGCTAGCTTCTTGCTTATTGGCTGCTGAGCTGCCTGATTCCTGCCTGCTCTGCTTCTTGATTATTGCCTGCTGAGCTGCGTGATTCCTGCTTGCTCAGCTCCAGGATTATTGCCTGCTGAGCTGCGTGATTCGTGCCTGCTCAGCTCCTTGATTACTGTCTGCTGAGCTGCGTGATTCCTGCCTGCTCAGCTCCAGGAGTATTGTCTGCTGGGCTGCAAGATTCGTGTGTGCTCAGTCACGGGTGTCAAGCCTGCTGAGTCACGTTTTTAGAGTCTGCTTAGCCACTTAATGGCAGTCTGCTCAGCTCCTTGATCATTGCCTGCTGAGCTGAGTGATTCCTGCCTGCTCAGCTCCATGAGTATTGCCTGCTGAGCTGCATGATTGGTGTCTGCTGAGCTGCACCATTTGTGTCTGCTGAGCTGCACCATTGGTGTCTGCTGAGCTGCCCAAATTGTGTCTGCTCAGTCACGGGTGTAGAGCCTGCTGCGTCACGTGTTTAGAGTCTGCTTAACCACTTCATTACAGTTTGCTCAGCTCCTTGACGATTTCCTGCTCCTCTCCGTGATTAGTGCCCTCTTAGCCAAGTGATTAGTGCCTGCTCAGCTCTTTGATTATTGCCTCCTGAAGCACGTGATCAGTGCATGATAGCCACGTGATCAGCGCCTCTCAGTCACGTGATCAGCGCCCCTCAGTCACGTGATCAGCGCCTCTCAGTCACGTGATCAGTGCCTCTCAGTCACGTGATCAGTGCATGCTCAGTCACGTGATCAGTGCCTCTCAGTCACGTGATCAGTGCCTCTCAGTCACGTGATCAGTGCATGCTCAGTCACGTGATCAGTGCATGCTCAGCCACGTGATCAGGGCCTGCTCAGTCACGTGATCAGGGTCTGCTGAATCAAGGGATTAGCGCTTGCTCAGCTGCATGCTTAATCCCTGCTCAGCTGCCTGACTCGTGCCTGATCAGCTGTGTGATTAGTCCCTGCTCAGCTGCGTGATTAGTGCCTGCTCAAGACCGGGTTAGGAGCCGGCTGAGTGACGTGATTAGAGTCTGCTTAGCCACTTCATTACAGTCTGCTCAGCTCCATGATTATTGCCTGCTAAGCTGCGTGATTCCTGCCTGCTCAGCTTCTTGATTATTGCCTGCTGAGCTGCGTGATTCCTGCTTGCTCAGCTCCATATTTATTGCCTGCTGAGCTGCGTGATTCCTGCCTGCTCAGCTTCTTGATTATTGCATGCTGAGCTGCGTGATTCCTGTTTGCTCAGCTCCATGATTATTGCCTGCTGAGCTGCGTGATTCCTGCTTGCTCAGCTCCATGATTTTTGCTTGCTGAGCTGCATAATAAGTGCCTGCTCAGTCCCCAGAGAGGAGCCGGCTGAATCACGTGATTAGAGTCTGCTTATCCAGTTCATTACAGCCTTCAGCTCCAATTATTATTGCCTGCTAAGTTGCGTGATTCCTGCCTGCTCAGGTCCGTGAGTATTGCCTGCTGAGTTGCGTGATTCCTGCCAGCTCAGCTCCATGATTATTGCCTGCTGAGCTGCGCGATTCCTGACTGCTAGCTTCTTGCTTATTGGCTGCTGAGCTGCCTGATTCCTGCCTGCTCTGCTTCTTGATTATTGCCTGCTGAGCTGCGTGATTCCTGCTTGCTCAGCTCCAGGATTATTGCCTGCTGAGCTGCGTGATTCGTGCCTGCTCAGCTCCTTGATTACTGTCTGCTGAGCTGCGTGATTCCTGCCTGCTCAGCTCCAGGAGTATTGTCTGCTGGGCTTCAAGATTCGTGTGTGCTCAGTCACGGGTGTCAAGCCTGCTGAGTCACGTGTTTAGAGTCTGCTTAGCCACTTAATGGCAGTCTGCTCAGCTCCTTGATTTTTGCCAGCTGAGCTGCGAGATTCGTGCCTGCTCAGCTCCTTGATCTTTGCCTGCTGAGCTGAGTGATTCCTGCCTGCTCAGCTCCATGAGTATTGCCTGCTGAGCTGCATGATTGGTGTCTGCTGAGCTGCACCATTGGTGTCTGCTGAGCTGCCCAAATTGTGTCTGCTCAGTCACGGGTGTAGAGCCTGCTGCGTCACGTGTTTAGAGTCTGCTTAACCACTTCATTACAGTTTGCTCAGCTCCTTGACGATTTCCTGCTCCTCTCCGTGATTAGTGCCCTCTTAGCCAAGTGATTAGTGCCTGCTCAGCTCTTTGATTATTGCCTCCTGAAGCACGTGATCAGTGCATGATAGCCACGTGATCAGCGCCTCTCAGTCACGTGATCAGCGCCCCTCAGTCACGTGATCAGCGCCTCTCAGTCACGTGATCAGTGCCTCTCAGTCACGTGATCAGTGCATGCTCAGTCACGTGATCAGTGCCTGCTCAGTCACGTGATCAGGGTCTGCTGAATCAAGGGATTAGCGCTTGCTCAGCTGCATGCTTAATCCCTGCTCAGCTGCCTGACTCGTGCCTGATCAGCTGTGTGATTAGTCCCTGCTCAGCTGCGTGATTAGTGCCTGCTCAAGACCGGGTTAGGAGCCGGCTGAGTGACGTGATTAGAGTCTGCTTAGCCACTTCATTACAGTCTGCTCAGCTCCATGATTATTGCCTGCTTAGCTGCGTGATTCCTGCCTGCTCAGCTTCTTGATTATTGCCTGCTGAGCTGCGTGATTCCTGCTTGCTCAGCTCCATATTTATTGCCTGCTGAGCTGCGTGATTCCTGCCTGCTCAGCTTCTTGATTATTGCATGCTGAGCTGCGTGATTCCTGTTTGCTCAGCTCCATGATTATTGCCTGCTGAGCTGCGTGATTCCTGCTTGCTCAGCTCCATGATTTTTGCTTGCTGAGCTGCATAATAAGTGCCTGCTCAGTCCCCAGAGAGGAGCCGGCTGAATCACGTGATTAGAGTCTGCTTATCCAGTTCATTACAGCCTTCAGCTCCAATTATTATTGCCTGCTAAGTTGCGTGATTCCTGCCTGCTCAGGTCCGAGAGTATTGCCTGCTGAGTTGCGTGATTCCTGCCAGCTCAGCTCCATGATTATTGCCTGCTGAGCTGCGTGATTCGTGCTTGCTCAGCTCCTTGATTACTGTCTGCTGAGCTGCGTGATTCCTGCCTGCTCAGCTCCAGGAGTATTGTCTGCTGGGCTGCAAGATTCGTGTGTGCTCAGTCACGGGTGTCAAGCCTGCTGAGTCACGTGTTTAGAGTCTGCTTAGCCACTTAATGGCAGTCTGCTCAGCTCCTTGATCTTTGCCTGCTGAGCTGAGTGATTCCTGCCTGCTCAGCTCCATGAGTATTGCCTGCTGAGCTGCATGATTGGTGTCTGCTGAGCTGCACCATTTGTGTCTGCTGAGCTGCACCATTGGTGTCTGCTGAGCTGCCCAAATTGTGTCTGCTCAGTCACGGGTGTAGAGCCTGCTGCGTCACGTGTTTAGAGTCTGCTTAACCACTTCATTACAGTTTGCTCAGCTCCTTGACGATTTCCTGCTCCTCTCCGTGATTAGTGCCCTCTTAGCCAAGTGATTAGTGCCTGCTCAGCTCTTTGATTATTGCCTCCTGAAGCACGTGATCAGTGCATGATAGCCACGTGATCAGCGCCTCTCAGTCACGTGATCAGCGCCCCTCAGTCACGTGATCAGCGCCTCTCAGTCACGTGATCAGTGCCTCTCAGTCACGTGATCAGTGCATGCTCAGTCACGTGATCAGTGCATGCTCAGCCACGTGTTCAGGGCCTGCTCAGTCACGTGATCAGGGTCTGCTGAATCAAGGGATTAGCGCTTGCTCAGCTGCATGCTTAATCCCTGCTCAGCTGCCTGACTCGTGCCTGATCAGCTGTGTGATTAGTCCCTGCTCAGCTGCGTGATTAGTGCCTGCTCAAGACCGGGTTAGGAGCCGGCTGAGTGACGTGATTAGAGTCTGCTTAGCCACTTCATTACAGTCTGCTCAGCTCCATGATTATTGCCTGCTAAGCTGCGTGATTCCTGCCTGCTCAGCTTCTTGATTATTGCCTGCTGAGCTGCGTGATTCCTGCTTGCTCAGCTCCATATTTATTGCCTGCTGAGCTGCGTGATTCCTGCCTGCTCAGCTTCTTGATTATTGCATGCTGAGCTGCGTGATTCCTGTTTGCTCAGCTCCATGATTATTGCCTGCTGAGCTGCGTGATTCCTGCTTGCTCAGCTCCATGATTTTTGCTTGCTGAGCTGCATAATAAGTGCCTGCTCAGTCCCCAGAGAGGAGCCGGCTGAATCACGTGATTAGAGTCTGCTTATCCAGTTCATTACAGCCTTCAGCTCCAATTATTATTGCCTGCTAAGTTGCGTGATTCCTGCCTGCTCAGGTCCGTGAGTATTGCCTGCTGAGTTGCGTGATTCCTGCCAGCTCAGCTCCATGATTATTGCCTGCTGAGCTGCGCGATTCCTGACTGCTAGCTTCTTGCTTATTGGCTGCTGAGCTGCCTGATTCCTGCCTGCTCTGCTTCTTGATTATTGCCTGCTGAGCTGCGTGATTCCTGCCAGCTCAGCTCCAGGATTATTGCCTGCTGAGCTGCGTGATTCCTGCCTGCTCTGCTCCAGGAGTATTGTCTGCTGGGCTGCAAGATTCGTGTGTGCTCAGTCACGGGTGTCAAGCCTGCTGAGTCACGTGTTTAGAGTCTGCTTAGCCACTTAATGGCAGTCTGCTCAGCTCCTTGATCTTTGCCTGCTGAGCTGAGTGATTCCTGCCTGTTCAGCTCCATGAGTATTGCCTCCTGAGCTGCATGATTGGTGTCTGCTGAGCTGCACCATTTGTGTCTGCTGATCTGCACCATTGGTGTCTGCTGAGCTGCCCAAATTGTGTCTGCTCAGTCACGGGTGTAGAGCCTGCTGCGTCACGTGTTTAGAGTCTGCTTAACCACTTCATTACAGTTTGCTCAGCTCCTTGACGATTTCCTGCTCCTCTCCGTGATTAGTGCCCTCTTAGCCAAGTGATTAGTGCCTGCTCAGCTCTTTGATTATTGCCTCCTGAAGCACGTGATCAGTGCATGATAGCCACGTGATCAGCGCCTCTCAGTCACGTGATCAGCGCCCTCAGTCACGTGATCAGCGCCTCTCAGTCACGTGATCAGTGCCTCTCAGTCACGTGATCAGTGCATGCTCAGTCACGTGATCAGTGCATGCTCAGCCACATGATCAGGGCCTGCTCAGTCACGTGATCAGGGTCTGCTGAATCAAGGGATTAGCGCTTGCTCAGCTGCATGCTTAATCCCTGCTCAGCTGCCTGACTCGTGCCTGATCAGCTGTGTGATTAGTCCCTGCTCAGCTGCGTGATTAGTGCCTGCTCAAGACCGGGTTAGGAGCCGGCTGAGTGACGTGATTAGAGTCTGCTTAGCCACTTCATTACAGTCTGCTCAGCTCCATGATTATTGCCTGCTAAGCTGCGTGATTCCTGCCTGCTCAGCTTCTTGATTATTGCCTGCTGAGCTGCGTGATTCCTGCTTGCTCAGCTCCATATTTATTGCCTGCTGAGCTGCGTGATTCCTGCCTGCTCAGCTTCTTGATTATTGCATGCTGAGCTGCGTGATTCCTGTTTGCTCAGCTCCATGATTATTGCCTGCTGAGCTGCGTGATTCCTGCTTGCTCAGCTCCATGATTTTTGCTTGCTGAGCTGCATAATAAGTGCCTGCTCAGTCCCCAGAGAGGAGCCGGCTGAATCACGTGATTAGAGTCTGCTTATCCAGTTCATTACAGCCTTCAGCTCCAATTATTATTGCCTGCTAAGTTGCGTGATTCCTGCCTGCTCAGGTCCGTGAGTATTGCCTGCTGAGTTGCGTGATTCCTGCCAGCTCAGCTCCATGATTATTGCCTGCTGAGCTGCGCGATTCCTGACTGCTAGCTTCTTGCTTATTGGCTGCTGAGCTGCCTGATTCCTGCCTGCTCTGCTTCTTGATTATTGCCTGCTGAGCTGCGTGATTCCTGCTTGCTCAGCTCCAGGATTATTGCCTGCTGAGCTGCGTGATTCGTGCCTGCTCAGCTCCTTGATTACTGTCTGCTGAGCTGCGTGATTCCTGCCTGCTCAGCTCCAGGAGTATTGTCTGCTGGGCTGCAAGATTCGTGTGTGCTCAGTCACGGGTGTCAAGCCTGCTGAGTCACGTGTTTAGAGTCTGCTTAGCCACTTAATGGCAGTCTGCTCAGCTCCTTGATTTTTGCCAGCTGAGCTGCGAGATTCGTGCCTGCTCAGCTCCTTGATCTTTGCCTGCTGAGCTGAGTGATTCCTGCCTGCTCAGCTCCATGAGTATTGCCTGCTGAGCTGCATGATTGGTGTCTGCTGAGCTGCACCATTTGTGTCTGCTGAGCTGCACCATTGGTGTCTGCTGAGCTGCCCAAATTGTGTCTGCTCAGTCACGGGTGTAGAGCCTGCTGCGTCACGTGTTTAGAGTCTGCTTAACCACTTCATTACAGTTTGCTCAGCTCCTTGACGATTTCCTGCTCCTCTCCGTGATTAGTGCCCTCTTAGCCAAGTGATTAGTGCCTGCTCAGCTCTTTGATTATTGCCTCCTGAAGCACGTGATCAGTGCATGAAAGCCACGTGATCAGCGCCTCTCAGTCACGTGATCAGCGCCCTCAGTCACGTGATCAGCGCCTCTCAGTCACGTGATCAGTGCCTCTGAGTCACGTGATCAGTGCATGCTCAGTCACGTGATCAGTGACTCTCAGTCACGTGATCAGTGCCTCTCAGTCACGTGATCAGAGCATGCTCAGCCACGTGATCAGGGCCTGCTCAGTCACGTGATCAGGGTCTGCTGAATCAAGGGATTAGCGCTTGATCAGCTGCATGCTTAATCCCTGCTCAGCTGCCTGACTCGTGCCTGATCAGCTGTGTGATTAGTCCCTGCTCAGCTGCGTGATTAGTGCCTGCTCAAGACCGGGTTAGGAGCCGGCTGAGTGACGTGATTAGAGTCTGCTTAGCCACTTCATTACAGTCTGCTCAGCTCCATGATTATTGCCTGTTAAGCTGCGTGATTCCTGCCTGCTCAGCTTCTTGATTATTGCCTGCTGAGCTGCGTGATTCCTGTTTGCTCAGCTCCATGATTATGGCCTGCTGAGCTGCGTGATTCCTGCCTGCTCAGCTTCTTGATTATTGCATGCTGAGCTGCGTGATTCCTGTTTGCTCAGCTCCATGATTATTGCCTGCTGAGCTGCGTGATTCCTGCTTGCTCAGCTCCATGATTTTTGCTTGCTGAGCTGCATAATAAGTGCCTGCTCAGTCCCCAGAGAGGAGCCGGCTGAATCACGTGATTAGAGTCTGCTTATCCAGTTCATTACAGCCTTCAGCTCCAATTATTATTGCCTGCTAAGTTGCGTGATTCCTGCCTGCTCAGGTCCGTGAGTATTGCCTGCTGAGTTGCGTGATTCCTGCCAGCTCAGCTCCATGATTATTGCCTGCTGAGCTGCGCGATTCCTGACTGCTAGCTTCTTGCTTATTGGCTGCTGAGCTGCCTGATTCCTGCCTGCTCTGCTTCTTGATTATTGCCTGCTGAGCTGCGTGATTCCTGCTTGCTCAGCTCCAGGATTATTGCCTGCTGAGCTGCGTGATTCGTGCCTGCTCAGCTCCTTGATTACTGTCTGCTGAGCTGCGTGATTCCTGCCTGCTCAGCTCCAGGAGTATTGTCTGCTGGGCTGCAAGATTCGTGTGTGCTCAGTCACGGGTGTCAAGCCTGCTGAGTCACGTTTTTAGAGTCTGCTTAGCCACTTAATGGCAGTCTGCTCAGCTCCTTGATCTTTGCCTGCTGAGCTGAGTGATTCCTGCCTGCTCAGCTCCATGAGTATTGCCTCCTGAGCTGCATGATTGGTGTCTGCTGAGCTGCACCATTTGTGTCTGCTGAGCTGCACCATTGGTGTCTGCTGAGCTGCCCAAATTGTGTCTGCTCAGTCACGGATGTAGAGCCTGCTGCGTCACGTGTTTAGAGTCTGCTTAACCACTTCATTACAGTTTGCTCAGCTCCTTGACGATTTCCTGCTCCTCTCCGTGATTAGTGCCCTCTTAGCCAAGTGATTAGTGCCTGCTCAGCTCTTTGATTATTGCCTCCTGAAGCACGTGATCAGTGCATGATAGCCACGTGATCAGCGCCTCTCAGTCACGTGATCAGCGCCCCTCAGTCACGTGATCAGCGCCTCTCAGTCACGTGATCAGTGCCTCTCAGTCACGTGATCAGGGCATGCTCAGTCACGTGATCAGTGCCTCTCAGTCACGTGATCAGTGCCTCTCAGTCACGTGATCAGTGCATGCTCAGTCACGTGATCAGTGCATGCTCAGCCACGTGATCAGGGCCTGCTCAGTCACGTGATCAGGGTCTGCTGAATCAAGGGATTAGCGCTTGCTCAGCTGCATGCTTAATCCCTGCTCAGCTGCCTGACTCGTGCCTGATCAGCTGTGTGATTAGTCCCTGCTCAGCTGCGTGATTAGTGCCTGCTCAAGACCGGGTTAGGAGCCGGCTGAGTGACGTGATTAGAGTCTGCTTAGCCACTTCATTACAGTCTGCTCAGCTCCATGATTATTGCCTGCTAAGCTGCGTGATTCCTGCCTGCTCAGCTTCTTGATTATTGCCTGCTGAGCTGCGTGATTCCTGCTTGCTCAGCTCCATATTTATTGCCTGCTGAGCTGCGTGATTCCTGCCTGCTCAGCTTCTTGATTATTGCATGCTGAGCTGCGTGATTCCTGTTTGCTCAGCTCCATGATTATTGCCTGCTGAGCTGCGTGATTCCTGCTTGCTCAGCTCCATGATTTTTGCTTGCTGAGCTGCATAATAAGTGCCTGCTCAGTCCCCAGAGAGGAGCCGGCTGAATCACGTGATTAGAGTCTGCTTATCCAGTTCATTACAGCCTTCAGCTCCAATTATTATTGCCTGCTAAGTTGCGTGATTCCTGCCTGCTCAGGTCCGTGAGTATTGCCTGCTGAGTTGCGTGATTCCTGCCAGCTCAGCTCCATGATTATTGCCTGCTGAGCTGCGCGACTCCTGACTGCTAGCTTCTTGCTTATTGGCTGCTGAGCTGCCTGATTCCTGCCTGCTCTGCTTCTTGATTATTGCCTGCTGAGCTGCGTGATTCCTGCTTGCTCAGCTCCAGGATTATTGCCTGCTGAGCTGCGTGATTCGTGCCTGCTCAGCTCCTTGATTACTGTCTGCTGAGCTGCGTGATTCCTGCCTGCTCAGCTCCAGGAGTATTGTCTGCTGGGCTTCAAGATTCGTGTCTGCTCAGTCACGGGTGTCAAGCCTGCTGAGTCACGTGTTTAGAGTCTGCTTAGCCACTTAATGGCAGTCTGCTCAGCTCCTTGATTTTTGCCAGCTGAGCTGCGAGATTCGTGCCTGCTCAGCTCCTTGATCTTTGCCTGCTGAGCTGAGTGATTCCTGCCTGCTCAGCTCCATGAGTATTGCCTGCTGAGCTGCATGATTGGTGTCTGCTGAGCTGCACCATTGGTGTCTGCTGAGCTGCCCAAATTGTGTCTGCTCAGTCACGGGTGTAGAGCCTGCTGCGTCACGTGTTTAGAGTCTGCTTAACCACTTCATTACAGTTTGCTCAGCTCCTTGACGATTTCCTGCTCCTCTCCGTGATTAGTGCCCTCTTAGCCAAGTGATTAGTGCCTGCTCAGCTCTTTGATTATTGCCTCCTGAAGCACGTGATCAGTGCATGATAGCCACGTGATCAGCGCCTCTCAGTCACGTGATCAGCGCCCCTCAGTCACGTGATCAGCGCCTCTCAGTCACGTGATCAGTGCCTCTCAGTCACGTGATCAGTGCATGCTCAGTCACGTGATCAGTGCCTCTCAGTCACGTGATCAGGGTCTGCTGAATCAAGGGATTAGCGCTTGCTCAGCTGCATGCTTAATCCCTGCTCAGCTGCCTGACTCGTGCCTGATCAGCTGTGTGATTAGTCCCTGCTCAGCTGCGTGATTAGTGCCTGCTCAAGACCGGGTTAGGAGCCGGCTGAGTGACGTGATTAGAGTCTGCTTAGCCACTTCATTACAGTCTGCTCAGCTCCATGATTATTGCCTGCTTAGCTGCGTGATTCCTGCCTGCTCAGCTTCTTGATTATTGCCTGCTGAGCTGCGTGATTCCTGCTTGCTCAGCTCCATATTTATTGCCTGCTGAGCTGCGTGATTCCTGCCTGCTCAGCTTCTTGATTATTGCATGCTGAGCTGCGTGATTCCTGTTTGCTCAGCTCCATGATTATTGCCTGCTGAGCTGCGTGATTCCTGCTTGCTCAGCTCCATGATTTTTGCTTGCTGAGCTGCATAATAAGTGCCTGCTCAGTCCCCAGAGAGGAGCCGGCTGAATCACGTGATTAGAGTCTGCTTATCCAGTTCATTACAGCCTTCAGCTCCAATTATTATTGCCTGCTAAGTTGCGTGATTCCTGCCTGCTCAGGTCCGAGAGTATTGCCTGCTGAGTTGCGTGATTCCTGCCAGCTCAGCTCCATGATTATTGCCTGCTGAGCTGCGCGATTCCTGACTGCTAGCTTCTTGCTTATTGGCTGCTGAGCTGCCTGATTCCTGCCTGCTCTGCTTCTTGATTATTGCCTGCTGAGCTGCGTGATTCCTGCTTGCTCAGCTCCAGGATTATTGCCTGCTGAGCTGCGTGATTCGTGCCTGCTCAGCTCCTTGATTACTGTCTGCTGAGCTGCGTGATTCCTGCCTGCTCAGCTCCAGGAGTATTGTCTGCTGGGCTGCAAGATTCGTGTGTGCTCAGTCACGGGTGTCAAGCCTGCTGAGTCACGTGTTTAGAGTCTGCTTAGCCACTTAATGGCAGTCTGCTCAGCTCCTTGATCTTTGCCTGCTGAGCTGAGTGATTCCTGCCTGCTCAGCTCCATGAGTATTGCCTCCTGAGCTGCATGATTGGTGTCTGCTGAGCTGCACCATTTGTGTCTGATGAGCTGCACCATTGGTGTCTGCTGAGCTGCCCAAATTGTGTCTGCTCAGTCACGGGTGCAGAGCCTGCTGCGTCACGTGTTTAGAGTCTGCTTAACCACTTCATTACAGTTTGCTCAGCTCCTTGACGATTTCCTGCTCCTCTCCGTGATTAGTGCCCTCTTAGCCAAGTGATTAGTGCCTGCTCAGCTCTTTGATTATTGCCTCCTGAAGCACGTGATCAGTGCATGATAGCCACGTGATCAGCGCCTCTCAGTCACGTGATCAGCGCCCCTCAGTCACGTGATCAGCGCCTCTCAGTCACGTGATCAGTGCCTCTCAGTCACGTGATCAGTGCATGCTCAGTCACGTGATCAGTGCCTCTCAGTCACGTGATCAGTGCCTCTCAGTCACGTGATCAGTGCATGCTCAGTCACGTGATCAGTGCATGCTCAGCCACGTGATCAGGGCCTGCTCAGTCACGTGATCAGGGTCTGCTGAATCAAGGGATTAGCGCTTGCTCAGCTGCATGCTTAATCCCTGCTCAGCTGCCTGACTCGTGCCTGATCAGCTGTGTGATTAGTCCCTGCTCAGCTGTGTGATTAGTGCCTGCTCAAGACCGGGTTAGGAGCCGGCTGAGTGACGTGATTAGAGTCTGCTTAGCCACTTCATTACAGTCTGCTCAGCTCCATGATTATTGCCTGCTAAGCTGCGTGATTCCTGCCTGCTCAGCTTCTTGATTATTGCCTGCTGAGCTGCGTGATTCCTGCCTGCTCAGCTCCAGGAGTATTGTCTGCTGGGCTGCAAGATTCGTGTCTGCTCAGTCACGGGTGTCAAGCCTGCTGAGTCACGTGTTTAGAGTCTGCTTAGCCACTTAATGGCAGTCTGCTCAGCTCCTTGATTTTTGCCAGCTGAGCTGCGAGATTCGTGCCTGCTCAGCTCCTTGATCTTTGCCTGCTGAGCTGAGTGATTCCTGCCTGCTCAGCTCCATGAGTATTGCCTGCTGAGCTGCATGATTGGTGTCTGCTGAGCTGCACCATTTGTGTCTGCTGAGCTGCACCATTGGTGTCTGCTGAGCTGCCCAAATTGTGTCTGCTCAGTCACGGGTGTAGAGCCTGCTGCGTCATGTGTTTAGACTCTGCTTAACCACTTCATTACAGTTTGCTCAGCTCCTTGACGATTTCCTGCTCCTCTCCGTGATTAGTGCCCTCTTAGCCAAGTGATTAGTGCCTGCTCAGCTCTTTGATTATTGCCTCCTGAAGCACGTGATCAGTGCATGATAGCCACGTGATCAGCGCCTCTCAGTCACGTGATCAGCGCCCCTCAGTCACGTGATCAGTGCCTCTCAGTCACGTGATCAGTGCATGCTCAGTCACGTGATCAGTGCATGCTCAGCCACGTGATCAGGGCCTGCTCAGTCACGTGATCAGGGTCTGCTGAATCAAGGGATTAGCGCTTGCTCAGCTGCATGCTTAATCCCTGCTCAGCTGCCTGACTCGTGCCTGATCAGCTGCGTGATTAGTGCCTGCTCAAGACCGGGTTAGGAGCCGGCTGAGTGACGTGATTAGAGTCTGCTTAGCCACTTCATTACAGTCTGCTCAGCTCCATGATTATTGCCTGCTAAGCTGAGTGATTCCTGCCTGCTCAGCTTCTTGATTATTGCCTGCTGAGCTGCGTGATTCCTGCTTGCTCAGCTCCATATTTATTGCCTGCTGAGCTGCGTGATTCCTGCCTGCTCAGCTTCTTGATTATTGCCTGCTGAGCTGCGTGATTCCTGTTTGCTCAGCTCCATGATTATTGCCTGCTGAGCTGCGTGATTCCTGCTTGCTCAGCTCCATGATTTTTGCTTGCTGAGCTGCATAATAAGTGCCTGCTCAGTCCCCAGAGAGGAGCCGGCTGAATCACGTGATTAGAGTCTGCTTATCCAGTTCATTACAGCCTTCAGCTCCAATTATTATTGCCTGCTAAGTTGCGTGATTCCTGCCTGCTCAGGTCCGTGAGTATTGCCTGCTGAGTTGCGTGATTCCTGCCAGCTCAGCTCCATGATTATTGCCTGCTGAGCTGCGCGATTCCTGACTGCTAGCTTCTTGCTTATTGGCTGCTGAGCTGCCTGATTCCTGCCTGCTCTGCTTCTTGATTATTGCCTGCTGAGCTGCGTGATTCCTGCTTGCTCAGCTCCAGGATTATTGCCTGCTGAGCTGCGTGATTCCTGCCTGCTCAGCTCCAGGAGTATTGTCTGCTGGGCTGCAAGATTCGTGTGTGCTCAGTCACGGGTGTCAAGCCTGCTGAGTCACGTGTTTAGTGTCTGCTTAGCCACTTAATGGCAGTCTGCTCAGCTCCTTGATTTTTGCCTGCTGAGCTGAGTGATTCCTGCCTGCTCAGCTCCATGAGTATTGCCTCCTGAGCTGCATGATTGGTGTCTGCTGAGCTGCACCATTTGTGTCTGCTGAGCTGCACCATTGGTGTCTGCTGAGCTGCCCAAATTGTGTCTGCTCAGTCACGGGTGTAGAGCCTGCTGCGTCACGTGTTTAGAGTCTGCTTAACCACTTCATTACAGTTTGCTCAGCTCCTTGACGATTTCCTGCTCCTCTCCGTGATTAGTGCCCTCTTAGCCAAGTGATTAGTGCCTGCTCAGCTCTTTGATTATTGCCTCCTGAAGCACGTGATCAGTGCATGATAGCCACGTGATCAGCGCCCCTCAGTCACGTGATCAGCGCCCTCAGTCACGTGATCAGCGCCTCTCAGTCACGTGATCAGTGCCTCTCAGTCACGTGATCAGTGCCTCTCAGTCACGTGATCAGTGCATGCTCAGTCACGTGATCAGTGCATGCTCAGCTACGTGATCAGGGTCTGCTGAATCAAGGGATTAGCGCTTGCTCAGCTGCATGCTTAATTCCTGCTCAGCTGCCAGACTCCTGCCTGATCAGCTGTGTGATTAGTCCCTGCTCAGCTGCGTGATTAGTGCCTGCTCAAGACCGGGTTAGGAGCCGGCTGAGTGACGTGATTAGAGTCTGCTTAGCCACTTCATTACAGTCTGCTCAGCTCCATGATTATTGCCTGCTGAGCTGCGTGATTCCTGCCTGCTCAGCTTCTTGATTATTGCCTGCTGAGCTGCGTGATTCCTGCTTGCTCAGCTCCATATTTATTGCCTGCTGAGCTGCGTGATTCCTGCCTGCTCAGCTTCTTGATTATTGCATGCTGAGCTGCGTGATTCCTGTTTGCTCAGCTCCATGATTATTGCCTGCTGAGCTGCGTGATTCCTGCTTGCTCAGCTCCATGATTTTTGCTTGCTGAGCTGCATAATAAGTGCCTGCTCAGTCCCCAGAGAGGAGCCGGCTGAATCACGTGATTAGAGTCTGCTTATCCAGTTCATTACAGCCTTTAGCTCCAATTATTATTGCCTGCTAAGTTGCGTGATTCCTGCCTGCTCAGGTCCGTGAGTATTGCCTGCTGAGTTGCGTGATTCCTGCCAGCTCAGCTCCATGATTATTGCCTGCTGAGCTGCGCGATTCCTGACTGCTAGCTTCTTGCTTATTGGCTGCTGAGCTGCCTGATTCCTGCCTGCTCTGCTTCTTGATTATTGCCTGCTGAGCTGCGTGATTCCTGCTTGCTCAGCTCCAGGATTATTGCCTGCTGAGCTGCGTGATTCGTGCCTGCTCAGCTCCTTGATTACTGTCTGCTGAGCTGCGTGATTCCTGCCTGCTCAGCTCCAGGAGTATTGTCTGCTGGGCTGCAAGATTCGTCTGTGCTCAGTCACGGGTGTCAAGCCTGCTGAGTCACGTGTTTAAAGTCTGCTTAGCCACTTAATGGCAGTCTGCTCAGCTCCTTGATCTTTGCCTGCTGAGCTGAGTGATTCCTGCCTGCTCAGCTCCATGAGTATTGCCTGCTGAGCTGCATGATTGGTGTCTGCTGAGCTGCACCATTTGTGTCTGCTGAGCTGCACCATTGGTGTCTGCTGAGCTGCCCAAATTGTGTCTGCTCAGTCACGGGTGTAGAGCCTGCTGCGTCACGTGTTTAGACTCTGCTTAACCACTTCATTACAGTTTGCTCAGCTCCTTGACGATTTCCTGCTCCTCTCCGTGATTAGTGCCCTCTTAGCCAAGTGATTAGTGCCTGCTCAGCTCTTTGATTATTGCCTCCTGAAGCACGTGATCAGTGCATGATAGCCACGTGATCAGCGCCTCTCAGTCACGTGATCAGCGCCCCTCAGTCACGTGATCAGTGCCTCTCAGTCACGTGATCAGTGCATGCTCAGTCACGTGATCAGTGCATGCTCAGCCACGTGATCAGGGCCTGCTCAGTCACGTGATCAGGGTCTGCTGAATCAAAGGATTAGCGCTTGCTCAGCTGCATGCTTAATCCCTGCTCAGCTGCCTGACTCGTGCCTGATCAGCTGCGTGATTAGTGCCTGCTCAAGACCGGGTTAGGAGCCGGCTGAGTGACGTGATTAGAGTCTGCTTAGCCACTTCATTACAGTCTGCTCAGCTCCATGATTATTGCCTGCTAAGCTGAGTGATTCCTGCCTGCTCAGCTTCTTGATTATTGCCTGCTGAGCTGCGTGATTCCTGCTTGCTCAGCTCCATATTTATTGCCTGCTGAGCTGCGTGATTCCTGCCTGCTCAGCTTCTTGATTATTGCATGCTGAGCTGCGTGATTCCTGCCAGCTCAGCTCCATGATTATTGCCTGCTGAGCTGCGCGATTCCTGACTGCTAGCTTCTTGCTTATTGGCTGCTGAGCTGCCTGATTCCTGCCTGCTCTGCTTCTTCATTATTGCCTGCTGAGCTGCGTGATTCCTGCTTGCTCAGCTCCAGGATTATTGCCTGCTGAGCTGCGTGATTCCTGCCTGCTCAGCTCCAGGAGTATTGTCTGCTGGGCTGCAAGATTCGTGTGTGCTCAGTCACGGGTGTCAAGCCTGCTGAGTCACGTGTTTAGTGTCTGCTTAGCCACTTAATGGCAGTCTGCTCAGCTCCTTGATTTTTGCCTGCTGAGCTGAGTGATTCCTGCCTGCTCAGCTCCATGAGTATTGCCTGCTGAGCTGCATGATTGGTGTCTGCTGAGCTGCACCATTTGTGTCTGCTGAGCTGCACCATTGGTGTCTGCTGAGCTGCCCAAATTGTGTCTGCTCAGTCACGGGTGTAGAGCCTGCTCCGTCACGTGTTTAGAGTCTGCTTAACCACTTCATTACAGTTTGCTCAGCTCCTTGACGATTTCCTGCTCCTCTCCGTGATTAGTGCCCTCTTAGCCAAGTGATTAGTGCCTGCTCAGCTCTTTGATTATTGCCTCCTGAAGCACGTGATCAGTGCATGATAGCCACGTGATCAGCGCCCCTCAGTCACGTGATCAGCGCCCCTCAGTCACGTGATCAGCGCCTCTCAGTCACGTGATCAGTGCCTCTCAGTCACGTGATCAGTGCCTCTCAGTCACGTGATCAGTGCATGCTCAGTCACGTGATCAGTGCATGCTCAGCTACGTGATCAGGGTCTGCTGAATCAAGGGATTAGCGCTTGCTCAGCTGCATGCTTAATTCCTGCTCAGCTGCCAGACTCGTGCCTGATCAGCTGTGTGATTAGTCCCTGCTCAGCTGGGTGATTAGTGCCTGCTCAAGACCGGGTTAGGAGCCGGCTGAGTGACGTGATTAGAGTCTGCTTAGCCACTTCATTACAGTCTGCTCAGCTCCATGATTATTGCCTGCTGAGCTGCGTGATTCCTGCCTGCTCAGCTTCTTGATTATTGCCTGCTGAGCTGCGTGATTCCTGCTTGCTCAGCTCCATATTTATTGCCTGCTGAGCTGCGTGATTCCTGCCTGCTCAGCTTCTTGATTATTGCATGCTGAGCTGCGTGATTCCTGTTTGCTCAGCTCCATGATTATTGCCTGCTGAGCTGCGTGATTCCTGCTTGCTCAGCTCCATGATTTTTGCTTGCTGAGCTGCATAATAAGTGCCTGCTCAGTCCCCAGAGAGGAGCCGGCTGAATCACGTGATTAGAGTCTGCTTATCCAGTTCATTACAGCCTTTAGCTCCAATTATTATTGCCTGCTAAGTTGCGTGATTCCTGCCTGCTCAGGTCCGTGAGTATTGCCTGCTGAGTTGCGTGATTCCTGCCAGCTCAGCTCCATGATTATTGCCTGCTGAGCTGCGCGATTCCTGACTGCTAGCTTCTTGCTTATTGGCTGCTGAGCTGCCTGATTCCTGCCTGCTCTGCTTCTTGATTATTGCCTGCTGAGCTGCGTGATTCCTGCTTGCTCAGCTCCAGGATTATTGCCTGCTGAGCTGCGTGATTCGTGCCTGCTCAGCTCCTTGATTACTGTCTGCTGAGCTGCGTGATTCCTGCCTGCTCAGCTCCAGGAGTATTGTCTGCTGGGCTGCAAGATTCGTCTGTGCTCAGTCACGGGTGTCAAGCCTGCTGAGTCACGTGTTTAAAGTCTGCTTAGCCACTTAATGGCAGTCTGCTCAGCTCCTTGATCTTTGCCTGCTGAGCTGAGTGATTCCTGCCTGCTCAGCTCCATGAGTATTGCCTGCTGAGCTGCATGATTGGTGTCTGCTGAGCTGCACCATTTGTGTCTGCTGAGCTGCACCATTGGTGTCTGCTGAGCTGCCCAAATTGTGTCTGCTCAGTCACGGGTGTAGAGCCTGCTGCGTCACGTGTTTAGACTCTGCTTAACCACTTCATTACAGTTTGCTCAGCTCCTTGACGATTTCCTGCTCCTCTCCGTGATTAGTGCCCTCTTAGCCAAGTGATTAGTGCCTGCTCAGCTCTTTGATTATTGCCTCCTGAAGCACGTGATCAGTGCATGATAGCCACGTGATCAGCGCCTCTCAGTCACGTGATCAGCGCCCCTCAGTCACGTGATCAGTGCCTCTCAGTCACGTGATCAGTGCATGCTCAGTCACGTGATCAGTGCATGCTCAGCCACGTGATCAGGGCCTGCTCAGTCACGTGATCAGGGTCTGCTGAATCAAAGGATTAGCGCTTGCTCAGCTGCATGCTTAATCCCTGCTCAGCTGCCTGACTCGTGCCTGATCAGCTGCGTGATTAGTGCCTGCTCAAGACCGGGTTAGGAGCCGGCTGAGTGACGTGATTAGAGTCTGCTTAGCCACTTCATTACAGTCTGCTCAGCTCCATGATTATTGCCTGCTAAGCTGAGTGATTCCTGCCTGCTCAGCTTCTTGATTATTGCCTGCTGAGCTGCGTGATTCCTGCTTGCTCAGCTCCATATTTATTGCCTGCTGAGCTGCGTGATTCCTGCCTGCTCAGCTTCTTGATTATTGCATGCTGAGCTGCGTGATTCCTGCCAGCTCAGCTCCATGATTATTGCCTGCTGAGCTGCGCGATTCCTGACTGCTAGCTTCTTGCTTATTGGCTGCTGAGCTGCCTGATTCCTGCCTGCTCTGCTTCTTGATTATTGCCTGCTGAGCTGCGTGATTCCTGCTTGCTCAGCTCCAGGATTATTGCCTGCTGAGCTGCGTGATTCCTGCCTGCTCAGCTCCAGGAGTATTGTCTGCTGGGCTGCAAGATTCGTGTGTGCTCAGTCACGGGTGTCAAGCCTGCTGAGTCACGTGTTTAGTGTCTGCTTAGCCACTTAATGGCAGTCTGCTCAGCTCCTTGATTTTTGCCTGCTGAGCTGAGTGATTCCTGCCTGCTCAGCTCCATGAGTATTGCCTGCTGAGCTGCATGATTGGTGTCTGCTGAGCTGCACCATTTGTGTCTGCTGAGCTGCACCATTGGTGTCTACTGAGCTGCCCAAATTGTGTCTGCTCAGTCACGGGTGTAGAGCCTGCTGCGTCACGTGTTTAGAGTCTGCTTAACCACTTCATTACAGTTTGCTCAGCTCCTTGACGATTTCCTGCTCCTCTCCGTGATTAGTGCCCTCTTAGCCAAGTGATTAGTGCCTGCTCAGCTCTTTGATTATTGCCTCCTGAAGCACGTGATCAGTGCATGATAGCCACGTGATCAGCGCCCCTCAGTCACGTGATCAGCGCCCCTCAGTCACGTGATCAGCGCCTCTCAGTCACGTGATCAGTGCCTCTCAGTCACGTGATCAGTGCCTCTCAGCCACGTGATCAGTGCCTCTCAGTCACGTGATCAGTGCATGCTCAGCCACGTGATCAGGGTCTGCTGAATCAAGGGATTAGCGCTTGCTCAGCTGCATGCTTAATTCCTGCTCAGCTGCCAGACTCGTGCCTGATCAGCTGTGTGATTAGTCCCTGCTCAGCTGCGTGATTAGTGCCTGCTCAAGACCGGGTTAGGAGCCGGCTGAGTGACGTGATTAGAGTCTGCTTAGCCACTTCATTACAGTCTGCTCAGCTCCATGATTATTGCCTGCTGAGCTGCGTGATTCCTGCCTGCTCAGCTTCTTGATTATTGCCTGCTGAGCTGCGTGATTCCTGCTTGCTCAGCTCCATATTTATTGCCTGCTGAGCTGCGTGATTCCTGCCTGCTCAGCTTCTTGATTATTGCATGCTGAGCTGCGTGATTCCTGTTTGCTCAGCTCCATGATTATTGCCTGCTGAGCTGCGTGATTCCTGCTTGCTCAGCTCCATGATTTTTGCTTGCTGAGCTGCATAATAAGTGCCTGCTCAGTCCCCAGAGAGGAGCCGGCTGAATCACGTGATTAGAGTCTGCTTATCCAGTTCATTACAGCCTTTAGCTCCAATTATTATTGCCTGCTAAGTTGCGGGATTCCTGCCTGCTCAGGTCCGTGAGTATTGCCTGCTGAGTTGCGTGATTCCTGCCAGCTCAGCTCCATGATTATTGCCTGCTGAGCTGCGCGATTCCTGACTGCTAGCTTCTTGCATATTGGCTGCTGAGCTGCCTGATTCCTGCCTGCTCTGCTTCTTGATTATTGCCTGCTGAGCTGCGTGATTCCTGCTTGCTCAGCTCCAGGATTATTGCCTGCTGAGCTGCGTGATTCGTGCCTGCTCAGCTCCTTGATTACTGTCTGCTGAGCTGCGTGATTCCTGCCTGCTCAGCTCCAGGAGTATTGTCTGCTGGGCTGCAAGATTCGTGTGTGCTCAGTCACGGGTGTCAAGCCTGCTGAGTCACGTGTTTAAAGTCTGCTTAGCCACTTAATGGCAGTCTGCTCAGCTCCTTGATCATTGCCTGCTGAGCTGAGTGATTCCTGCCTGCTCAGCTCCATGAGTATTGCCTGCTGAGCTGCATGATTGGTGTCTGCTGAGCTGCACCATTTGTGTCTGCTGAGCTGCACCATTGGTGTCTGCTGAGCTGCCCAAATTGTGTCTGCTCAGTCACGGGTGTAGAGCCTGCTGCGTCACGTGTTTAGACTCTGCTTAACCACTTCATTACAGTTTGCTCAGCTCCTTGACGATTTCCTGCTCCTCTCCGTGATTAGTGCCCTCTTAGCCAAGTGATTAGTGCCTGCTCAGCTCTTTGATTATTGCCTCCTGAAGCACGTGATCAGTGCATGATAGCCACGTGATCAGCGCCTCTCAGTCACGTGATCAGCGCCCCTCAGTCACGTGATCAGTGCCTCTCAGTCACGTGATCAGTGCATGCTCAGTCACGTGATCAGTGCATGCTCAGCCACGTGATCAGGGCCTGCTCAGTCACGTGATCAGGGTCTGCTGAATCAAAGGATTAGCGCTTGCTCAGCTGCATGCTTAATCCCTGCTCAGCTGCCTGACTCGTGCCTGCTCAGCTGCGTGATTAGTGCCTGCTCAAGATCGGGTTAGGAGCCGGCTGAGTGACGTGATTAGAGTCTGCTTAGCCACTTCATTACAGTCTGCTCAGCTCCATGATTATTGCCTGCTAAGCTGAGTGATTCCTGCCTGCTCAGCTTCTTGATTATTGCCTGCTGAGCTGCGTGATTCCTGCTTCCTCAGCTCCATATTTATTGCCTGCTGAGCTGCGTGATTCCTGCCTGCTCAGCTTCTTGATTATTGCATGCTGAGCTGCGTGATTCCTGCCAGCTCAGCTCCATGATTATTGCCTGCTGAGCTGCGCGATTCCTGACTGCTAGCTTCTTGCTTATTGGCTGCTGAGCTGCCTGATTCCTGCCTGCTCTGCTTCTTGATTATTGCCTGCTGAGCTGCGTGATTCCTGCTTGCTCAGCTCCAGGATTATTGCCTGCTGAGCTGCGTGATTCCTGCCTGCTCAGCTCCAGGAGTATTGTCTGCTGGGCTGCAAGATTCGTGTGTGCTCAGTCACGGGTGTCAAGCCTGCTGAGTCACGTGTTTAGTGTCTGCTTAGCCACTTAATGGCAGTCTGCTCAGCTCCTTGATTTTTGCCTGCTGAGCTGAGTGATTCCTGCCTGCTCAGCTCCATGAGTATTGCCTGCTGAGCTGCATGATTGGTGTCTGCTGAGCTGCACCATTTGTGTCTGCTGAGCTGCACCATTGGTGTCTGCTGAGCTGCCCAAATTGTGTCTGCTCAGTCACGGGTGTAGAGCCTGCTGCGTCACGTGTTTAGAGTCTGCTTAACCACTTCATTACAGTTTGCTCAGCTCCTTGACGATTTCCTGCTCCTCTCCGTGATTAGTGCCCTCTTAGCCAAGTGATTAGTGCCTGCTCAGCTCTTTGATTATTGCCTCCTGAAGCACGTGATCAGTGCATGATAGCCACGTGATCAGCGCCCCTCAGTCACGTGATCAGCGCCCCTCAGTCACGTGATCAGCGCCTCTCAGTCACGTGATCAGTGCCTCTCAGTCACGTGATCAGTGCCTCTCAGCCACGTGATCAGTGCCTCTCAGTCACGTGATCAGTGCATGCTCAGCCACGTGATCAGGGTCTGCTGAATCAAGGGATTAGCGCTTGCTCAGCTGCATGCTTAATTCCTGCTCAGCTGCCAGACTCGTGCCTGATCAGCTGTGTGATTAGTCCCTGCTCAGCTGCGTGATTAGTGCCTGCTCAAGACCGGGTTAGGAGCCGGCTGAGTGACGTGATTAGAGTCTGCTTAGCCACTTCATTACAGTCTGCTCAGCTCCATGATTATTGCCTGCTGAGCTGCGTGATTCCTGCCTGCTCAGCTTCTTGATTATTGCCTGCTGAGCTGCGTGATTCCTGCTTGCTCAGGTCCATATTTATTGCCTGCTGAGCTGCGTGATTCCTGCCTGCTCAGCTTCTTGATTATTGCATGCTGAGCTGCGTGATTCCTGTTTGCTCAGCTCCATGATTATTGCCTGCTGAGCTGCGTGATTCCTGCTTGCTCAGCTCCATGATTTTTGCTTGCTGAGCTGCATAATAAGTGCCTGCTCAGTCCCCAGAGAGGAGCCGGCTGAATCACGTGATTAGAGTCTGCTTATCCAGTTCATTACAGCCTTTAGCTCCAATTATTATTGCCTGCTAAGTTGCGGGATTCCTGCCTGCTCAGGTCCGTGAGTATTGCCTGCTGAGTTGCGTGATTCCTGCCAACTCAGCTCCATGATTATTGCCTGCTGAGCTGCGCGATTCCTGACTGCTAGCTTCTTGCTTATTGGCTGCTGAGCTGCCTGATTCCTGCCTGCTCTGCTTCTTGATTATTGCCTGCTGAGCTGCGTGATTCCTGCTTGCTCAGCTCCAGGATTATTGCCTGCTGAGCTGCGTGATTCGTGCCTGCTCAGCTCCTTGATTACTGTCTGCTGAGCTGCGTGATTCCTGCCTGCTCAGCTCCAGGAGTATTGTCTGCTGGGCTGCAAGATTCGTCTGTGCTCAGTCACGGGTGTCAAGCCTGCTGAGTCACGTGTTTAAAGTCTGCTTAGCCACTTAATGGCAGTCTGCTCAGCTCCTTGATCTTTGCCTGCTGAGCTGAGTGATTCCTGCCTGCTCAGCTCCATGAGTATTGCCTGCTGAGCTGCATGATTGGTGTCTGCTGAGCTGCACCATTTGTGTCTGCTGAGCTGCACCATTGGTGTCTGCTGAGCTGCCCAAATTGTGTCTGCTCAGTCACGGGTGTAGATCCTGCTGCGTCACGTGTTTAGAGTCTGCTTAACCACTTCATTACAGTTTGCTCAGCTCCTTGACGATTTCCTGCTCCTCTCCGTGATTAGTGCCCTCTTAGCCAAGTGATTAGTGCCTGCTCAGCTCTTTGATTATTGCCTCCTGAAGCACGTGATCAGTGCATGATAGCCACGTGATCAGCGCCTCTCAGTCACGTGATCAGCGCCCCTCAGTCACGTGATCAGTGCCTCTCAGTCACGTGATCAGTGCATGCTCAGTCACGTGATCAGTGCATGCTCAGCCACGTGATCAGGGCCTGCTCAGTCACGTGATCAGTGTCTGCTGAATCAAGGGATTAGCGCTTGCTCAGCTGCATGCTTAATCCCTGCTCAGCTGCCTGACTCGTGCCTGATCAGCTGCGTGATTAATGCCTGCTCAAGACCGGGTTAGGAGCCGGCTGAGTGACGTGATTAGAGTCTGCTTAGCCACTTCATTACAGTCTGCTCAGCTCCATGATTATTGCCTGCTAAGCTGAGTGATTCCTGCCTGCTCAGCTTCTTGATTATTGCCTGCTGAGCTGCGTGATTCCTGCTTCCTCAGCTCCATATTTATTGCCTGCTGAGCTGCGTGATTCCTGCCTGCTCAGCTTCTTGATTATTGCATGCTGAGCTGCGTGATTCCTGTTTGCTCAGCTCCATGATTATTGCCTGCTGAGCTGCGTGATTCCTGCTTGCTCAGCTCCATGATTTTTGCTTGCTGAGCTGCATAATAAGTGCCTGCTCAGTCCCCAGAGAGGAGCCGGCTGAATCACGTGATTAGAGTCTGCTTATCCAGTTCATTACAGCCTTCAGCTCCAATTATTATTGCCTGCTAAGTTGCGTGATTCCTGCCTGCTCAGGTCCGTGAGTATTGCCTGCTGAGTTGCGTGATTCCTGCCAGCTCAGCTCCATGATTATTGCCTGCTGAGCTGCGCGATTCCTGACTGCTAGCTTCTTGCTTATTGGCTGCTGAGCTGCCTGATTCCTGCCTGCTCTGCTTCTTGATTATTGCCTGCTGAGCTGCGTGATTCCTGCTTGCTCAGCTCCAGGATTATTGCCTGCTGAGCTGCGTGATTCCTGCCTGCTCAGCTCCAGGAGTATTGTCTGCTGGGCTGCAAGATTCGTGTGTGCTCAGTCATGGGTGTCAAGCCTGCTGAGTCACGTGTTTAGTGTCTGCTTAGCCACTTAATGGCAGTCTGCTCAGCTCCTTGATTTTTGCCAGCTGAGCTGCGAGATTCGTGCCTGCTCAGCTCCTTGATCTTTGCCTGCTGAGCTGAGTGATTCCTGCCTGCTCAGCTCCATGAGTATTGCCTGCTGAGCTGCATGATTGGTGTCTGCTGAGCTGCACCATTTGTGTCTGCTGAGCTGCACCATTGGTGTCTGCTGAGCTGCCCAAATTGTGTCTGCTCAGTCACGGGTGTAGAGCCTGCTGCGTCACGTGTTTAGAGTCTGCTTAACCACTTCATTACAGTTTGCTCAGCTCCTTGACGATTTCCTGCTCCTCTCCGTGATTAGTGCCCTCTTAGCCAAGTGATTAGTGCCTGCTCAGCTCTTTGATTATTGCCTCCTGAAGCACGTGATCAGTGCATGATAGCCACGTGATCAGCGCCCCTCAGTCACGTGATCAGCGCCCCTCAGTCACGTGATCAGCGCCTCTCAGTCACGTGATCAGTGCCTCTCAGTCACGTGATCAGTGCCTCTCAGTCACGTGATCAGTGCATGCTCAGTCACGTGATCAGTGCATGCTCAGCCACGTGATCAGGGTCTGCTGAATCAAGGGATTAGCGCTTGCTCAGCTGCATGCTTAATTCCTGCTCAGCTGCCTGACTCGTGCCTGATCAGCTGTGTGATTAGTCCCTGCTCAGCTGCGTGATTAGTGCCTGCTCAAGACCGGGTTAGGAGCCGGCTGAGTGACGTGATTAGAGTCTGCTTAGCCACTTCATTACAGTCTGCTCAGCTCCATGATTATTGCCTGCTGAGCTGCGTGATTCCTGCCTGCTCAGCTTCTTGATTATTGCCTGCTGAGCTGCGTGATTCCTGTTTGCTCAGCTCCATGATTATTGCCTGCTGAGCTGCGTGATTCCTGCTTGCTCAGCTCCATGATTTTTGCTTGCTGAGCTGCATAATAAGTGCCTGCTCAGTCCCCAGAGAGGAGCCGGCTGAATCACGTGATTAGAGTCTGCTTATCCAGTTCATTACAGCCTTCAGCTCCAATTATTATTGCCTGCTAAGTTGCGTGATTCCTGCCTGCTCAGGTCCGTGAGTATTGCCTGCTGAGTTGCGTGATTCCTGCCAGCTCAGCTCCATGATTATTGCCTGCTGAGCTGTGCGATTCCTGACTGCTAGCTTCTTGCTTATTGGCTGCTGAGCTGCCTGATTCCTGTCTGCTCTGCTTCTTGATTATTGCCTGCTGAGCTGCGTGATTCCTGCTTGCTCAGCTCCAGGATTATTGCCTGCTGAGCTGCGTGATTCGTGCCTGCTCAGCTCCTTGATTACTGTCTGCTGAGCTGCGTGATTCCTGCCTGCTCAGCTCCAGGAGTATTGTCTGCTGGGCTGCAAGATTCGTGTGTGCTCAGTCACGGGTGTCAAGCCTGCTGAGTCACGTGTTTAGTGTCTGCTTAGCCACTTAATGGCAGTCTGCTCAGCTCCTTGATTTTTGCCAGCTGAGCTGCGAGATTCGTGCCTGCTCAGCTCCTTGATCTTTCCCTGCTGAGCTGAGTGATTCCTGCCTGCTCAGCTCCATGAGTATTGCCTGCTGAGCTGCATGATTGGTGTCTGCTGAGCTGCACCATTTGTGTCTGCTGAGCTGCACCATTGGTGTCTGCTGAGCTGCCCAAATTGTGTCTGCTCAGTCACGGGTGTAGAGCCTGCTGCGTCACGTGTTTAGAGTCTGCTTAACCACTTCATTACAGTTTGCTCAGCTCCTTGACGATTTCCTGCTCCTCTCCGTGATTAGTGCCCTCTTAGCCAAGTGATTAGTGCCTGCTCAGCTCTTTGATTATTGCCTCCTGAAGCACGTGATCAGTGCATGATAGCCACGTGATCAGCGCCCCTCAGTCACGTGATCAGCGCCCCTCAGTCACGTGATCAGCGCCTCTCAGTCACGTGATCAGTGCCTCTCAGTCACGTGATCAGTGCCTCTCAGTCACGTGATCAGTGCATGCTCAGTCACGTGATCAGTGCATGCTCAGCCACGTGATCAGGGTCTGCTGAATCAAGGGATTAGCGCTTGCTCAACTGCATGCTTAATTCCTGCTCAGCTGCCTGACTCGTGCCTGATCAGCTGTGTGATTAGTCCCTGCTCAGCTGCGTGATTAGTGCCTGCTCAAGACCGGGTTAGGAGCCGGCTGAGTGACGTGATTAGAGTCTGCTTAGCCACTTCATTACAGTCTGCTCAGCTCCATGATTATTGCCTGCTGAGCTGCGTGATTCCTGCCTGCTCAGCTTCTTGATTATTGCCTGCTGAGCTGCGTGATTCCTGTTTGCTCAGCTCCATGATTATTGCCTGCTGAGCTGCGTGATTCCTGCTTGCTCAGCTCCATGATTTTTGCTTGCTGAGCTGCATAATAAGTGCCTGCTCAGTCCCCAGAGAGGAGCCGGCTGAATCACGTGATTAGAGTCTGCTTATCCAGTTCATTACAGCCTTCAGCTCCAATTATTATTGCCTGCTAAGTTGCGTGATTCCTGCCTGCTCAGGTCCGTGAGTATTGCCTGCTGAGTTGCGTGATTCCTGCCAGCTCAGCTCCATGATTATTGCCTGCTGAGCTGTGCGATTCCTGACTGCTAGCTTCTTGCTTATTGGCTGCTGAGCTGCCTGATTCCTGTCTGCTCTGCTTCTTGATTATTGCCTGCTGAGCTGCGTGATTCCTGCTTGCTCAGCTCCAGGATTATTGCCTGCTGAGCTGCGTGATTCGTGCCTGCTCAGCTCCTTGATTACTGTCTGCTGAGCTGCGTGATTCCTGCCTGCTCAGCTCCAGGAGTATTGTCTGCTGGGCTGCAAGATTCGTGTGTGCTCAGTCACGGGTGTCAAGCCGGATGAGTCACGTGTTTAGAGTCTGCTTAGCCACTTAATGGCAGTCTGCTCAGCTCCTTGATTTTTGCCAGCTGAGCTGCGAGATTCGTGCCTGCTCAGCTCCTTGATCTTTGCCTGCTGAGCTGAGTGATTCCTGCCTGCTCAGCTCCATGAGTATTGCCTGCTGAGCTGCATGATTGGTGTCTGCTGAGCTGCACCATTTGTGTCTGCTGAGCTGCACCATTAGTGTCTGCTGAGCTGCCCAAATTGTGTCTGCTCAGTCACGGGTGTAGAGCCTGCTGCGTCACGTGTTTAGAGTCTGCTTAACCACTTCATTACAGTTTGCTCAGCTCCTTGACGATTTCCTGCTCCTCTCCGTGATTAGTGCCCTCTTAGCCAAGTGATTAGTGCCTGCTCAGCTCTTTGATTATTGCCTCCTGAAGCACGTGATCAGTGCATGATAGCCACGTGATCAGCGCCTCTCAGTCACGTGATCAGCGCCCCTCAGTCACGTGATCAGCGCCTCTCAGTCACGTGATCAGTGCCTCTCAGTCACGTGATCAGTGCATGCTCAGTCACGTGATCAGTGCCTCTCAGTCACGTGATCAGTGCCTCTCAGTCACGTGATCAGTGCATGCTCAGTCACGTGATCAGTGCATGCTCAGCCACGTGATCAGGGCCTGCTCAGTCACGTGATCAGGGTCTGCTGAATCAAGGGATTAGCGCTTGCTCAGCTGCATGCTTAATCCCTGCTCAGCTGCCTGACTCGTGCCTGATCAGCTGTGTGATTAGTCCCTGCTCAGCTGCGTGATTAGTGCCTGCTCAAGACCGGGTTAGGAGCCGGCTGAGTGACGTGATTAGAGTCTGCTTAGCCACTTCATTACAGTCTGCTCAGCTCCATGATTATTGCCTGCTAAGCTGCGTGATTCCTGCCTGCTCAGCTTCTTGATTATTGCCTGCTGAGCTGCGTGATTCCTGCTTGCTCAGCTCCATATTTATTGCCTGCTGAGCTGCGTGATTCCTGCCTGCTCAGCTTCTTGATTATTGCATGCTGAGCTCCGTGATTCCTGTTTGCTCAGCTCCATGATTATTGCCTGCTGAGCTGCGTGATTCCTGCTTGCTCAGCTCCAGGATTATTGCCTGCTGAGCTGCGTGATTCGTGCCTGCTCAGCTCCTTGATTACTGTCTGCTGAGCTGCGTGATTCCTGCCTGCTCAGCTCCAGGAGTATTGTCTGCTGGGCTGCAAGATTCGTGTGTGCTCAGTCACGGGTGTCAAGCCTGCTG
Organism: Bos javanicus; assembly: GCF_032452875.1. Classification (NCBI taxonomy): domain Eukaryota; kingdom Metazoa; phylum Chordata; class Mammalia; order Artiodactyla; family Bovidae; genus Bos; species Bos javanicus. The sequence continues at coordinate 118,594 of NW_026893775.1, forward strand.
AGTCACGTGTTTAGAGTCTGCTTAGCCACTTAATGGCAGTCTGCTCAGCTCCTTGATCTTTGCCTGCTGAGCTGAGTGATTCCTGCCTGCTCAGCTCCATGAGTATTGCCTGCTGAGCTGCATGATTGGTGTCTGCTGAGCTGCACCATTTGTGTCTGCTGAGCTGCACCATTGGTGTCTGCTGAGCTGCCCAAATTGTGTCTGCTCAGTCACGGGTGTAGAGCCTGCTGCGTCACGTGTTTAGAGTCTGCTTAACCACTTCATTACAGTTTGCTCAGCTCCTTGACGATTTCCTGCTCCTCTCCGTGATTAGTGCCCTCTTAGCCAAGTGATTAGTGCCTGCTCAGCTCTTTGATTATTGCCTCCTGAAGCACGTGATCAGTGCATGATAGCCACGTGATCAGCGCCTCTCAGTCACGTGATCAGCGCCCCTCAGTCACGTGATCAGCGCCTCTCAGTCACGTGATCAGTGCCTCTCAGTCACGTGATCAGTGCATGCTCAGTCACGTGATCAGTGCCTCTCAGTCACGTGATCAGTGCCTCTCAGTCACGTGATCAGTGCATGCTCAGTCACGTGATCAGTGCATGCTCAGCCACGTGATCAGGGCCTGCTCAGTCACGTGATCAGGGTCTGCTGAATCAAGGGATTAGCGCTTGCTCAGCTGCATGCTTAATCCCTGCTCAGCTGCCTGACTCGTGCCTGATCAGCTGTGTGATTAGTCCCTGCTCAGCTGCGTGATAAGTGCCTGCTCAAGACCGGGTTAGGAGCCGGCTGAGTGACGTGATTAGAGTCTGCTTAGCCACTTCATTACAGTCTGCTCAGCTCCATGATTATTGCCTGCTGAGCTGCGTGATTCCTGCCTGCTCAGCTTCTTGATTATTGCCTGCTGAGCTGCGTGATTCCTGTTTGCTCAGCTCCATGATTATTGCCTGCTGAGCTGCGTGATTCCTGCTTGCTCAGCTCCATGATTTTTGCTTGCTGAGCTGCATAATAAGTGCCTGCTCAGTCCCCAGAGAGATGCCGGCTGAATCACGTGATTAGAGTCTGCTTATCCAGTTCATTACAGCCTTCAGCTCCAATTATTATTGCCTGCTAAGTTGCCTGATTCCTGCCTGCTCAGGTCCGTGAGTATTGCCTGCTGAGCTGCGCGATTCCTGACTGCTAGCTTCTTGCTTATTGGCTGCTGAGCTGCCTGATTCCTGCCTGCTCTGCTTCTTGATTATTGCCTGCTGAGCTGCGTGATTCCTGCTTGCTCAGCTCCATATTTATTGCCTGCGGAGCTGCATGATTCGTGCCTGCTCAGCTCCTTGATTACTGTCTGCTGAGCTGCGTGATTCCTGCCTGCTCAGCTCCAGGAGTATTGTCTGCTGGGCTGCAAGATTCGTGTGTGCTCAGTCACGGGTGTCAAGCCTGCTGAGTCACGTGTTTAGTCTGCTTAGCCACTTAATGGCAGTCTGCTCAGCTCCTTGATTTTTGCCAGCTGAGCTGCGAGATTCGTGCCTGCTCAGCTCCTTGATCTTTGCCTGCTGAGCTGAGTGATTCCTGCCTGCTCAGCTCCATGAGTATTGCCTGCTGAGCTGCATGATTGGTGTCTGCTGAGCTGCACCATTTGTGTCTGCTGAGCTGCACCATTGGTGTCTGCTGAGCTGCCCAAATTGTGTCTGCTCAGTCACGGGTGTAGAGCCTGCTGCGTCACGTGTTTAGAGTCTGCTTAACCACTTCATTACAGTTTGCTCAGCTCCTTGACGATTTCCTGCTCCTCTCCGTGATTAGTGCCCTCTTAGCCAAGTGATTAGTGCCTGCTCAGCTCTTTGATTATTGGCTCCTGAAGCACGTGATCAGTGCATGATAGCCACGTGATCAGCGCCTCTCAGTCACGTGATCAGCGCCCCTCAGTCACGTGATCAGCGCCTCTCAGTCACGTGATCAGTGCTTCTCAGTCACGTGATCAGTGCATGCTCAGTCACGTGATCAGTGCATGCTCAGCCACGTGATCAGGGCCTGCTCAGTCACGTGATCAGGGTCTGCTGAATCAAGGGATTAGCGCTTGCTCAGCTGCATGCTTAATCCCTGCTCAGCTGCCTGACTCGTGCCTGATCAGCTGTGTGATTAGTCCCTGCTCAGCTGCGTGATTAGTGCCTGCTCAAGACCGGGTTAGGAGCCGGCTGAGTGACGTGATTAGAGTCTGCTTAGCCACTTCATTACAGTCTGCTCAGCTCCATGATTATTGCCTGCTAAGCTGCGTGATTCCTGCCTGCTCAGCTTCTTGATTATTGCCTGCTGAGCTGCGTGATTCCTGCTTGCTCAGCTCCATATTTATTGCCTGCTGAGCTGCGTGATTCCTGCCTGCTCAGCTTCTTGATTATTGCATGCTGAGCTCCGTGATTCCTGTTTGCTCAGCTCCATGATTATTGCCTGATGAGCTGCGTGATTCCTGCTTGCTCAGCTCCAGGATTATTGCCTGCTGAGCTGCGTGATTCGTGCCTGCTCAGCTCCTTGATTACTGTCTGCTGAGCTGCGTGATTCCTGCCTGCTCAGCTCCAGGAGTATTGTCTGCTGGGCTGCAAGATTCGTGTGTGCTCAGTCACGGGTGTCAAGCCTGCTGAGTCACGTGTTTAGAGTCTGCTTAGCCACTTAATGGCAGTCTGCTCAGCTCCTTGATCTTTGCCTGCTGAGCTGAGTGATTCCTGCCTGCTCAGCTCCATGAGTATTGCCTGCTGAGCTGCATGATTGGTGTCTGCTGAGCTGCACCATTTGTGTCTGCTGAGCTGCACCATTGGTGTCTGCTGAGCTGCCCAAATTGTGTCTGCTCAGTCACGGGTGTAGAGCCTGCTGCGTCACGTGTTTAGAGTCTGCTTAACCACTTCATTACAGTTTGCTCAGCTCCTTGACGATTTCCTGCTCCTCTCCGTGATTAGTGCCCTCTTAGCCAAGTGATTAGTGCCTGCTCAGCTCTTTGATTATTGCCTCCTGAAGCACGTGATCAGTGCATGATAGCCACGTGATCAGCGCCTCTCAGTCACGTGATCAGCGCCCCTCAGTCACGTGATCAGCGCCTCTCAGTCACGTGATCAGTGCCTCTCAGTCACGTGATCAGTGCATGCTCAGTCACGTGATCAGCGCCTCTCAGTCACGTGATCAGTGCCTCTCAGTCACGTGATCAGTGCATGCTCAGCCACGTGATCAGTGCATGCTCAGCCACGTGATCAGGGCCTGCTCAGTCACGTGATCAGGGTCTGCTGAATCAAGGGATTAGCGCTTGCTCAGCTGCATGCTTAATCCCTGCTCAGCTGCCTGACTCGTGCCTGATCAGCTGTGTGATTAGTCCCTGCTCAGCTGCGTGATTAGTGCCTGCTCAAGACCGGGTTAGGAGCCGGCTGAGTGACGTGATTAGAGTCTGCTTAGCCACTTCATTACAGTCTGCTCAGCTCCATGATTATTGCCTGCTGAGCTGCGTGATTCCTGCCTGCTCAGCTTCTTGATTATTGCCTGCTGAGCTGCGTGATTCCTGTTTGCTCAGCTCCATGATTATTGCCTGCTGAGCTGCGTGATTCCTGCTTGCTCAGCTCCATGATTTTTGCTTGCTGAGCTGCATAATAAGTGCCTGCTCAGTCCCCAGAGAGGAGCCGGCTGAATCACGTGATTAGAGTCTGCTTATCCAGTTCATTACAGCCTTCAGCTCCAATTATTATTGCCTGCTAAGTTGCCTGATTCCTGCCTGCTCAGGTCCGTGAGTATTGCCTGCTGAGCTGCGCGATTCCTGACTGCTAGCTTCTTGCTTATTGGCTGCTGAGCTGCCTGATTCCTGCCTGCTCTGCTTCTTGATTATTGCCTGCTGAGCTGCGTGATTCCTGCTTGCTCAGCTCCAGGATTATTGCCTGCTGAGCTGCGTGATTCGTGCCTGCTCAGCTCCTTGATTACTGTCTGCTGAGCTGCGTGATTCCTGCCTGCTCAGCTCCAGGAGTATTGTCTGCTGGGCTGCAAGATTCGTGTGTGCTCAGTCACGGGTGTCAAGCCTGCTGAGTCACGTGTTTAGTCTGCTTAGCCACTTAATGGCAGTCTGCTCAGCTCCTTGATTTTTGCCAGCTGAGCTGCGAGATTCGTGCCTGCTCAGCTCCTTGATCTTTGCCTGCTGAGCTGAGTGATTCCTGCCTGCTCAGCTCCATGAGTATTGCCTGCTGAGCTGCATGATTGGTGTCTGCTGAGCTGCACCATTTGTGTCTGCTGAGCTGCACCATTGGTGTCTGCTGAGCTGCCCAAATTGTGTCTGCTCAGTCACGGGTGTAGAGCCTGCTGCGTCACGTGTTTAGAGTCTGCTTAACCACTTCATTACAGTTTGCTCAGCTCCTTGACGATTTCCTGCTCCTCTCCGTGATTAGTGCCCTCTTAGCCAAGTGATTAGTGCCTGCTCAGCTCTTTGATTATTGCCTCCTGAAGCACGTGATCAGTGCATGATAGCCACGTGATCAGCGCCCCTCAGTCACGTGATCAGCGCCCCTCAGTCACGTGATCAGTGCCTCTCAGTCACGTGATCAGTGCATGCTCAGTCACGTGATCAGTGCATGCTCAGCCACGTGATCAGGGCCTGCTCAGTCACGTGATCAGGGTCTGCTGAATCAAGGGATTAGCGCTTGCTCAGCTGCATGCTTAATCCCTGCTCAGCTGCGTGACTCCTGCCTGATCAGCTGTGTGATTAGTCCCTGCTCAGCTGCGTGATTAGTGCCTGCTCAAGACCGGGTTAGGAGCCGGCTGAGTGACGTGATTAGAGTCTGCTTAGCCACTTCATTACAGTCTGCTCAGCTCCATGATTATTGCCTGCTAAGCTGCGTGATTCCTGCCTGCTCAGCTTCTTGATTATTGCCTGCTGAGCTGCGTGATTCCTGCTTGCTCAGCTCCATATTTATTGTCTGCTGAGCTGCGTGATTCCTGCCTGCTCAGCTTCTTGATTATTGCATGCTGAGCTGCGTGACTCCTGTTTGCTCAGCTCCATGATTATTGCCTGCTGAGCTGCGTGATTCCTGCTTGCTCAGCTCCATGATTTTTGCTTGCTGAGCTGCATAATAAGTGCCTGCTCAGTCCCCAGAGAGGAGCCGGCTGAATCACGTGATTAGAGTCTGCTTATCCAGTTCATTACAGCCTTCAGCTCCAATTATTATTGCCTGCTAAGTTGCGTGATTCCTGCCTGCTCAGGTCCGTGAGTATTGCCTGCTGAGTTGCGTGATTCCTGCCAGCTCAGCTCCATGATTATTGCCTGCTGAGCTGCGCGATTCCTGACTGCTAGCTTCTTGCTTATTGGCTGCTGAGCTGCCTGATTCCTGCCTGCTCTGCTTCTTGATTATTGCCTGCTGAGCTGCGTGATTCCTGCTTGCTCAGCTCCAGGATTATTGCCTGCTGAGCTGCGTGATTCGTGCCTGCTCAGCTCCTTGATTACTGTCTGCTGAGCTGCGTGATTCCTGCCTGCTCAGCTCCAGGAGTATTGTCTGCTGGGCTGCAAGATTCGTGTGTGCTCAGTCACGGGTGTCAAGCCTGCTGAGTCACGTGTTTAGAGTCTGCTTAGCCACTTAATGGCAGTCTGCTCAGCTCCTTGATCTTTGCCTGCTGAGCTGAGTGATTCCTGCCTGCTCAGCTCCATGAGTATTGCCTGCTGAGCTGCATGATTGGTGTCTGTTGAGCTGCACCATTTGTGTCTGCTGAGCTGCACAATTGGTGTCTGCTGAGCTGCCCAAATTGTGTCTGCTCAGTCACGGGTGTAGAGCCTGCTGCGTCACGTGTTTAGAGTCTGCTTAACCACTTCATTACAGTTTGCTCAGCTCCTTGACGATTTCCTGCTCCTCTCCGTGATTAGTGCCCTCTTAGCCAAGAGATTAGTGCCTGTTCAGCTCTTTGATTATTGCCTCCTGAAGCACGTGATCAGTGCATGATAGCCACGTGATCAGCGCCTCTCAGTCACGTGATCAGCGCCTCTCAGTCACGTGATCAGTGCCTCTCAGTCACGTGATCAGTGCATGCTCAGTCACGTGATCAGTGCCTCTCAGTCACGTGATCAGTGCCTCTCAGTCACGTGATCAGTGCATGCTCAGTCACGTGATCAGTGCATGCTCAGCCACGTGATCAGGGCCTGCTCAGTCACGTGATCAGGGTCTGCTGAATCAAGGGATTAGCGCTTGCTCAGCTGCATGCTTAATCCCTGCTCAGCTGCCTGACTCCTGCCTGAACAGCTGTGTGATTAGTCCCTGCTCAGCTGCGTGATTAGTGCCTGCTCAAGACCGGGTTAGGAGCCGGCTGAGTGACGTGATTAGAGTCTGCTTAGCCACTTCATTACAGTCTGCTCAGCTCCCTGATTATGGCCTGCTGAGCTGCGTGATTCCTGCCTGCTCAGCTTCTTGATTATTGCCTGCTGAGCTGCGTGATTCCTGTTTGCTCAGCTCCATGATTATTGCCTGCTGAGCTGCGTGATTCCTGCTTGCTCAGCTCCATGATTTTTGCTTACTGAGCTGCATAATAAGTGCCTGCTCAGTCCCCAGAGAGGAGCCGGCTGAATCACGTGATTAGAGTCTGCTTATCCAGTTCATTACAGCCTTAAGCTCCAATTATTATTGCCTGCTAAGTTGCGTGATTCCTGCCTGCTCAGGTCCGTGAGTATTGCCTGCTGAGTTGCGTGATTCCTGCCAGCTCAGCTCCGTGATTATTGCCTGCTGAGCTGCGCGATTCCTGACTGCTAGCTTCTTGCTTATTGGCTGCTGAGCTGCCTGATTCCTGCCTGCTCTGCTTCTTGATTATTTCCTGCTGAGCTGCGTGATTCCTGCTTGCTCAGCTCCAGGATTATTGCCTGCTGAGCTGCGTGATTCGTGCCTGCTCAGCTCCTTGATTACTGTCTGCTGAGCTGCGTGATTCCTGCCTGCTCAGCTCCAGGAGTATTGTCTGCTGGGCTGCAAGATTCGTCTGTGCTCAGTCACGGGTGTCAAGCCTGCTGAGTCACGTGTTTAAAGTCTGCTTAGCCACTTAATGGCAGTCTGCTCAGCTCCTTGATCTTTGCCTGCTGAGCTGAGTGATTCCTGCCTGCTCAGCTCCATGAGTATTGCCTGCTGAGCTGCATGATTGGTGTCTGCTGAGCTGCACCATTTGTGTCTGCTGAGCTGCACCATTGGTGTCTGCTGAGCTGCCCAAATTGTGTCTGCTCAGTCACGGGTGTAGAGCCTGCTGCGTCACGTGTTTAGACTCTGCTTAACCACTTCATTACAGTTTGCTCAGCTCCTTGACGATTTCCTGCTCCTCTCCGTGATTAGTGCCCTCTTAGCCAAGTGATTAGTGCCTGCTCAGCTCTTTCATTATTGCCTCCTGAAGCACGTGATCAGTGCATGATAGCCACGTGATCAGCGCCTCTCAGTCACGTGATCAGCGCCCCTCAGTCACGTGATCAGTGCCTCTCAGTCACGTGATCAGTGCATGCTCAGTCACGTGATCAGTGCATGCTCAGCCACGTGATCAGGGCCTGCTCAGTCACGTGATCAGGGTCTGCTGAATCAAGGGATTAGCGCTTGCTCAGCTGCATGCTTAATCCCTGCTCAGCTGCCTGACTCGTGCCTGATCAGCTGCGTGATTAGTGCCTGCTCAAGACCAGGTTAGGAGCCGGCTGAGTGACGTGATTAGAGTCTGCTTAGCCACTTCATTACAGTCTGCTCAGCTCCTTGATTATTGCCTGCTAAGCTGAGTGATTCCTGCCTGCTCAGCTTCTTGATTATTGCCTGCTGAGCTGCGTGATTCCTGCTTCCTCAGCTCCATATTTATTGCCTGCTGAGCTGCGTGATTCCTGCCTGCTCAGCTTCTTGATTATTGCATGCTGAGCTGCGTGATTCCTGTTTGCTCAGCTCCATGATTATTGCCTGCTGAGCTGCGTGATTCCTGCTTGCTCACCTCCATGATTTTTGCTTGCTGAGCTGCATAATAAGTGCCTGCTCAGTCCCCAGAGAGGAGCCGGCTGAATCACGTGATTAGAGTCTGCTTATCCAGTTCATTACAGCCTTCAGCTCCAATTATTATTGCCTGCTAAGTTGCGTGATTACTGCCTGCTCAGGTCCGTGAGTATTGCCTGCTGAGTTGCGTGATTCCTGCCAGCTCAGCTCCATGATTATTGCCTGCTGAGCTGCGCGATTCCTGACTGCTAGCTTCTTGCTTATTGGCTGCTGAGCTGCCTGATTCCTGCCTGCTCTGCTTCTTGATTATTGCCTGCTGAGCTGCGTGATTCCTGCTTGCTCAGCTCCAGGATTATTGCCTGCTGAGCTGCGTGATTCCTGCCTGCTCAGCTCCAGGAGTATTGTCTGCTGGGCTTCAAGATTCGTGTGTGCTCAGTCACGGGTGTCAAGCCTGCTGAGTCACGTGTTTAGTGTCTGCTTAGCCACTTAATAGCAGTCTGCTCAGCTCCTTGATTTTTGCCAGCTGAGCTCCGAGATTCGTGCCTGCTCAGCTCCTTGATCTTTGCCTGCTGAGCTGAGTGATTCCTGCCTGCTCAGCTCCATGAGTATTGCCTGCTGAGCTGCATGATTGGTGTCTGCTGAGCTGCACCATTGGTGTCTGCTGAGCTGCCCAAATTGTGTCTGCTCAGTCACGGGTGTAGAGCCTGCTGCGTCACGTGTTTAGAGTCTGCTTAACCACTTCATTACAGTTTGCTCAGCTCCTTGACGATTTCCTGCTCCTCTCCGTGATTAGTGCCCTCTTAGCCAAGTGATTAGTGCCTGCTCAGCTCTTTGATTATTGCCTCCTGAAGCACGTGATCAGTGCATGATAGCCACGTGATCAGCGTCCCTCAGTCACGTGATCAGCGCCTCTCAGTCACGTGATCAGTGCCTCTCAGTCACGTGATCAGTGCCTCTCAGTCACGTGATCAGTGCATGCTCAGTCACGTGATCAGTGCATGCTCAGCGACGTGATCAGGGTCTGCTGAATCAAGGGATTAGCGCTTGCTCAGCTGCATGCTTAATTCCTGCTCAGCTGCCTGACTCGTGCCTGATCAGCTGTGTGATTAGTCCCTGCTCAGCTGCGTGATTAGTGCCTGCTCAAGACCGGGTTAGGAGCCGGCTGAGTGACGTGATTAGAGTCTGCTTAGCCACTTCATTACAGTCTGCTCAGCTCCATGATTATTGCCTGCTGAGCTGCGTGATTCCTGCCTGCTCAGCTTCTTGATTATTGCCTGCTGAGCTGCGTGATTCCTGTTTGCTCAGCTCCATGATTATTGCCTGCTGAGCTGCGTGATTCCTGCTTGCTCAGCTCCATGATTTTTGCTTGCTGAGCTGCATAATAAGTGCCTGCTCAGTCCCCAGAGAGGAGCCGGCTGAATCACGTGATTAGAGTCTGCTTATCCAGTTCATTACAGCCTTCAGCTCCAATTATTATTGCCTGCTAAGTTGCGTGATTCCTGCCTGCTCAGGTCCGTGAGTATTGCCTGCTGAGTTGCGTGATTCCTGCCAGCTCAGCTCCATGATTATTGCCTGCTGAGCTGCGCGATTCCTGACTGCTAGCTTCTTGCTTATTGGCTGCTGAGCTGCCTGATTCCTGTCTGCTCTGCTTCTTGATTATTGCCTGCTGAGCTGCGTGATTCCTGATTGCTCAGCTCCAGGATTATTGCCTGCTGAGCTGCGTGATTCGTGCCTGCTCAGCTCCTTGATTACTGTCTGCTGAGCTGCGTGATTCCTGCCTGCTCAGCTCCAGGAGTATTGTCTGCTGGGCTGCAAGATTCGTGTGTGCTCAGTCACGGGTGTCAAGCCTGCTGAGTCACGTGTTTAGAGTCTGCTTAGCCACTTAATGGCAGTCTGCTCAGCTCCTTGATTTTTGCCAGCTGAGCTGCGAGATTCGTGCCTGCTCAGCTCCTTGATCTTTGCCTGCTGAGCTGAGTGATTCCTGCCTGCTCAGCTCCATGAGTATTGCCTGCTGAGCTGCATGATTGGTGTCTGCTGAGCTGCACCATTTGTGTCTGCTGAGCTGCACCATTGGTGTCTGCTGAGCTGCCCAAATTGTGTCTGCTCAGTCACGGGTGTAGAGCCTGCTGCGTCACGTGTTTAGAGTCTGCTTAACCACTTCATTACAGTTTGCTCAGCTCCTTGACGATTTCCTGCTCCTCTCCGTGATTAGTGCCCTCTTAGCCAAGTGATTAGTGCCTGCTCAGCTCTTTGATTATTGCCTCCTGAAGCACGTGATCAGTGCATGATAGCCACGTGATCAGCGCCTCTCAGTCACGTGATCAGCGCCCCTCAGTCACGTGATCAGCGCCTCTCAGTCACGTGATCAGTGCCTCTCAGTCACGTGATCAGTGCATGCTCAGTCACGTGATCAGTGCCTCTCAGTCACGTGATCAGTGCCTCTCAGTCACGTGATCAGTGCATGCTCAGTCACGTGATCAGTGCATGCTCAGCCACGTGATCAGGGCCTGCTCAGTCACGTGATCAGGGTCTGCTGAATCAAGGGATTAGCGCTTGCTCAGCTGCATGCTTAATCCCTGCTCAGCTGCCTGACTCGTGCCTGATCAGCTGTGTGATTAGTCCCTGCTCAGCTGCGTGATAAGTGCCTGCTCAAGACCGGGTTAGGAGCCGGCTGAGTGACGTGATTAGAGTCTGCTTAGCCACTTCATTACAGTCTGCTCAGCTCCATGATTATTGCCTGCTGAGCTGCGTGATTCCTGCCTGCTCAGCTTCTTGATTATTGCCTGCTGAGCTGCGTGATTCCTGTTTGCTCAGCTCCATGATTATTGCCTGCTGAGCTGCGTGATTCCTGCTTGCTCAGCTCCATGATTTTTGCTTGCTGAGCTGCATAATAAGTGCCTGCTCAGTCCCCAGAGAGGAGCCGGATGAATCACGTGATTAGAGTCTGCTTATCCAGTTCATTACAGCCTTCAGCTCCAATTATTATTGCCTGCTAAGTTGCCTGATTCCTGCCTGCTCAGGTCCGTGAGTATTGCCTGCTGAGCTGCGCGATTCCTGACTGCTAGCTTCTTGCTTATTGGCTGCTGAGCTGCCTGATTCCTGCCTGCTCTGCTTCTTGATTATTGCCTGCTGAGCTGCGTGATTCCTGCTTGCTCAGCTCCAGGATTATTGCCTGCTGAGCTGCGTGATTCGTGCCTGCTCAGCTCCTTGATTACTGTCTGCTGAGCTGCGTGATTCCTGCCTGCTCAGCTCCAGGAGTATTGTCTGCTGGGCTGCAAGATTCGTGTGTGCTCAGTCACGGGTGTCAAGCCTGCTGAGTCACGTGTTTAGTCTGCTTAGCCACTTAATGGCAGTCTGCTCAGCTCCTTGATTTTTGCCAGCTGAGCTGCGAGATTCGTGCCTGCTCAGCTCCTTGATCTTTGCCTGCTGAGCTGAGTGATTCCTGCCTGCTCAGCTCCATGAGTATTGCCTGCTGAGCTGCATGATTGGTGTCTGCTGAGCTGCACCATTTGTGTCTGCTGAGCTGCACCATTGGTGTCTGCTGAGCTGCCCAAATTGTGTCTGCTCAGTCACGGGTGTAGAGCCTGCTGCGTCACGTGTTTAGAGTCTGCTTAACCACTTCATTACAGTTTGCTCAGCTCCTTGACGATTTCCTGCTCCTCTCCGTGATTAGTGCCCTCTTAGCCAAGTGATTAGTGCCTGCTCAGCTCTTTGATTATTGGCTCCTGAAGCACGTGATCAGTGCATGATAGCCACGTGATCAGCGCCTCTCAGTCACGTGATCAGCGCCCCTCAGTCACGTGATCAGCGCCTCTCAGTCACGTGATCAGTGCCTCTCAGTCACGTGATCAGTGCATGCTCAGTCACGTGATCAGTGCATGCTCAGCCACGTGATCAGGGCCTGCTCAGTCACGTGATCAGGGTCTGCTGAATCAAGGGATTAGCGCTTGCTCAGCTGCATGCTTAATCCCTGCTCAGCTGCCTGACTCGTGCCTGATCAGCTGTGTGATTAGTCCCTGCTCAGCTGCGTGATTAGTGCCTGCTCAAGACCGGGTTAGGAGCCGGCTGAGTGACGTGATTAGAGTCTGCTTAGCCACTTCATTACAGTCTGCTCAGCTCCATGATTATTGCCTGCTAAGCTGCGTGATTCCTGCCTGCTCAGCTACTTGATTATTGCCTGCTGAGCTGCGTGATTCCTGCTTGCTCAGCTCCATATTTATTGCCTGCTGAGCTGCGTGATTCCTGCCTGCTCAGCTTCTTGATTATTGCATGCTGAGCTCCGTGATTCCTGTTTGCTCAGCTCCATGATTATTGCCTGCTGAGCTGCGTGATTCCTGCTTGCTCAGCTCCAGGATTATTGCCTGCTGAGCTGCGTGATTCGTGCCTGCTCAGCTCCTTGATTACTGTCTGCTGAGCTGCGTGATTCCTGCCTGCTCAGCTCCAGGAGTATTGTCTGCTGGGCTGCAAGATTCGTGTGTGCTCAGTCACGGGTGTCAAGCCTGCTGAGTCACGTGCTTAGAGTCTGCTTAGCCACTTAATGGCAGTCTGCTCAGCTCCTTGATCTTTGCCTGCTGAGCTGAGTGATTCCTGCCTGCTCAGCTCCATGAGTATTGCCTGCTGAGCTGCATGATTGGTGTCTGCTGAGCTGCACCATTTGTGTCTGCTGAGCTGCACCATTGGTGTCTGCTGAGCTGCCCAAATTGTGTCTGCTCAGTCACGGGTGTAGAGCCTGCTGCGTCACGTGTTTAGAGTCTGCTTAACCACTTCATTACAGTTTGCTCAGCTCCTTGACGATTTCCTGCTCCTCTCCGTGATTAGTGCCCTCTTAGCCAAGTGATTAGTGCCTGCTCAGCTCTTTGATTATTGCCTCCTGAAGCACGTGATCAGTGCATGATAGCCACGTGATCAGCGCCTCTCAGTCACGTGATCAGCGCCCCTCAGTCACGTGATCAGCGCCTCTCAGTCACGTGATCAGTGCCTCTCAGTCACGTGATCAGTGCATGCTCAGTCACGTGATCAGTGCCTCTCAGTCACGTGATCAGTGCCTCTCAGTCACGTGATCAGTGCATGCTCAGCCACGTGATCAGTGCATGCTCAGCCACGTGATCAGGGCCTGCTCAGTCACGTGATCAGGGTCTGCTGAATCAAGGGATTAGCGCTTGCTCAGCTGCATGCTTAATCCCTGCTCAGCTGCCTGACTCGTGCCTGATCAGCTGTGTGATTAGTCCCTGCTCAGCTGCGTGATTAGTGCCTGCTCAAGACCGGGTTAGGAGCCGGCTGAGTGACGTGATTAGAGTCTGCTTAGCCACTTCATTACAGTCTGCTCAGCTCCATGATTATTGCCTGCTGAGCTGCGTGATTCCTGCCTGCTCAGCTTCTTGATTATTGCCTGCTGAGCTGCGTGATTCCTGTTTGCTCAGCTCCATGATTATTGCCTGCTGAGCTGCGTGATTCCTGCTTGCTCAGCTCCATGATTTTTGCTTGCTGAGCTGCATAATAAGTGCCTGCTCAGTCCCCAGAGAGGAGCCGGCTGAATCACGTGATTAGAGTCTGCTTATCCAGTTCATTACAGCCTTCAGCTCCAATTATTATTGCCTGCTAAGTTGCCTGATTCCTGCCTGCTCAGGTCCGTGAGTATTGCCTGCTGAGCTGCGCGATTCCTGACTGCTAGCTTCTTGCTTATTGGCTGCTGAGCTGCCTGATTCCTGCCTGCTCTGCTTCTTGATTATTGCCTGCTGAGCTGCGTGATTCCTGCTTGCTCAGCTCCAGGATTATTGCCTGCTGAGCTGCGTGATTCGTGCCTGCTCAGCTCCTTGATTACTGTCTGCTGAGCTGCGTGATTCCTGCCTGCTCAGCTCCAGGAGTATTGTCTGCTGGGCTGCAAGATTCGTGTGTGCTCAGTCACGGGTGTCAAGCCTGCTGAGTCACGTGTTTAGTCTGCTTAGCCACTTAATGGCAGTCTGCTCAGCTCCTTGATTTTTGCCAGCTGAGCTGCGAGATTCGTGCCTGCTCAGCTCCTTGATCTTTGCCTGCTGAGCTGAGTGATTCCTGCCTGCTCAGCTCCATGAGTATTGCCTGCTGAGCTGCATGATTGGTGTCTGCTGAGCTGCACCATTTGTGTCTGCTGAGCTGCACCATTGGTGTCTGCTGAGCTGCCCAAATTGTGTCTGCTCAGTCACGGGTGTAGAGCCTGCTGCGTCACGTGTTTAGAGTCTGCTTAACCACTTCATTACAGTTTACTCAGCTGCTTGACGATTTCCTGCTCCTCTCCGTGATTAGTGCCCTCTTAGCCAAGTGATTAGTGCCTGCTCAGCTCTTTGATTATTGGCTCCTGAAGCACGTGATCAGTGCATGATAGCCACGTGATCAGCGCCTCTCAGTCACGTGATCAGCGCCCCTCAGTCACGTGATCAGCGCCTCTCAGTCACGTGATCAGTGCATGCTCAGTCACGTGATCAGTGCATGCTCAGTCACGTGATCAGTGCATGCTCAGCCACGTGATCAGGGCCTGCTCAGTCACGTGATCAGGGTCTGCTGAATCAAGGGATTAGCGCTTGCTCAGCTGCATGCTTAATCCCTGCTCAGCTGCGTGACTCCTGCCTGATCAGCTGTGTGATTAGTCCCTGCTCAGCTGCGTGATTAGTGCCTGCTCAAGACCGGGTTAGGAGCCGGCTGAGTGACGTGATTAGAGTCTGCTTAGCCACTTCATTACAGTCTGCTCAGCTCCATGATTATTGCCTGCTAAGCTGCGTGATTCCTGCCTGCTCAGCTTCTTGATTATTGCCTGCTGAGCTGCGTGATTCCTGCTTGCTCAGCTCCATATTTATTGCCTGCTGAGCTGCGTGATTCCTGCCTGCTCAGCTTCTTGATTATTGCATGCTGAGCTGCGTGATTCCTGTTTGCTCAGCTCCATGATTATTGCCTGCTGAGCTGCGTGATTCCTGCTTGCTCAGCTCCATGATTTTTGCTTGCTGAGCTGCATAATAAGTGCCTGCTCAGTCCCCAGAGAGGAGCCGGCTGAATCACGTTGTTAGAGTCTGCTTATCCAGTTCATTACAGCCTTCAGCTCCAATTATTATTGCCTGCTAAGTTGCGTGATTCCTGCCTGCTCAGGTCCGTGAGTATTGCCTGCTGAGTTGCGTGATTCCTGCCAGCTCAGCTCCATGATTATTGCCTGCTGAGCTGCGCGATTCCTGACTGCTAGCTTCTTGCTTATTGGCTGCTGAGCTGCCTGATTCCTGCCTGCTCTGCTTCTTGATTATTGCCTGCTGAGCTGCGTGATTCCTGCTTGCTCAGCTCCAGGATTATTGCCTGCTGAGCTGCGTGATTCGTGCCTGCTCAGCTCCTTGATTACTGTCTGCTGAGCTGCGTGATTCCTGCCTGCTCAGCTCCAGGAGTATTGTCTGCTGGGCTGCAAGATTCGTGTGTGCTCAGTCACGGGTGTCAAGCCTGCTGAGTCACGTGTTTAGAGTCTGCTTAGCCACTTAATGGCAGTCTGCTCAGCTCCTTGATCTTTGCCTGCTGAGCTGAGTGATTCCTGCCTGCTCAGCTCCATGAGTATTGCCTGCTGAGCTGCATGATTGGTGTCTGTTGAGCTGCACCATTTGTGTCTGCTGAGCTGCACAATTGGTGTCTGCTGAGCTGCCCAAATTGTGTCTGCTCAGTCACGGGTGTAGAGCCTGCTGCGTCACGTGTTTAGAGTCTGCTTAACCACTTCATTACAGTTTGCTCAGCTCCTTGACGATTTCCTGCTCCTCTCCGTGATTAGTGCCCTCTTAGCCAAGAGATTAGTGCCTGTTCAGCTCTTTGATTATTGCCTCCTGAAGCACGTGATCAGTGCATGATAGCCACGTGATCAGCGCCTCTCAGTCACGTGATCAGCGCCTCTCAGTCACGTGATCAGTGCCTCTCAGTCACGTGATCAGTGCATGCTCAGTCACGTGATCAGTGCCTCTCAGTCACGTGATCAGTGCCTCTCAGTCACGTGATCAGTGCATGCTCAGTCACGTGATCAGTGCATGCTCAGCCACGTGATCAGGGCCTGCTCAGTCACGTGATCAGGGTCTGCTGAATCAAGGGATTAGCGCTTGCTCAGCTGCATGCTTAATCCCTGCTCAGCTGCCTGACTCCTGCCTGAACAGCTGTGTGATTAGTCCCTGCTCAGCTGCGTGATTAGTGCCTGCTCAAGACCGGGTTAGGAGCCGGCTGAGTGACGTGATTAGAGTCTGCTTAGCCACTTCATTACAGTCTGCTCAGCTCCCTGATTATGGCCTGCTGAGCTGCGTGATTCCTGCCTGCTCAGCTTCTTGATTATTGCCTGCTGAGCTGCGTGATTCCTGTTTGCTCAGCTCCATGATTATTGCCTGCTGAGCTGCGTGATTCCTGCTTGCTCAGCTCCATGATTTTTGCTTGCTGAGCTGCATAATAAGTGCCTGCTCAGTCCCCAGAGAGGAGCCGGCTGAATCACGTGATTAGAGTCTGCTTATCCAGTTCATTACAGCCTTAAGCTCCAATTATTATTGCCTGCTAAGTTGCGTGATTCCTGCCTGCTCAGGTCCGTGAGTATTGCCTGCTGAGTTGCGTGATTCCTGCCAGCTCAGCTCCGTGATTATTGCCTGCTGAGCTGCGCGATTCCTGACTGCTAGCTTCTTGCTTATTGGCTGCTGAGCTGCCTGATTCCTGCCTGCTCTGCTTCTTGATTATTGCCTGCTGAGCTGCGTGATTCCTGCTTGCTCAGCTCCAGGATTATTGCCTGCTGAGCTGCGTGATTCGTGCCTGCTCAGCTCCTTGATTACTGTCTGCTGAGCTGCGTGATTCCTGCCTGCTCAGCTCCAGGAGTATTGTCTGCTGGGCTGCAAGATTCGTGTGTGCTCAGTCACGGGTGTCAAGCCTGCTGAGTCACGTGTTTAGAGTCTGCTTAGCCACTTAATGGCAGTCTGCTCAGCTCCTTGATTTTTGCCAGCTGAGCTGCGAGATTCGTGCCTGCTCAGCTCCTTGATCTTTGCCTGCTGAGCTGAGTGATTCCTGCCTGCTCAGCTCCATGAGTATTGCCTGCTGAGCTGCATGATTGGTGTCTGCTGAGCTGCACCATTTGTGTCTGCTGAGCTGCACCATTGGTGTCTGCTGAGCTGCCCAAATTGTGTCTGCTCAGTCACGGGTGTAGAGCCTGCTGCGTCACGTGTTTAGAGTCTGCTTAACCACTTCATTACAGTTTGCTCAGCTCCTTGACGATTTGCTGCTCCTCTCCGTGATTAGTGCCCTCTTAGCCAAGTGATTAGTGCCTGCTCAGCTCTTTGATTATTGCCTCCTGAAGCACGTGATCAGTGCATGATAGCCACGTGATCAGCGCCTCTCAGTCACGTGATCAGCGCCCTCAGTCACGTGATCAGCGCCTCTCAGTCACGTGATCAGTGCATGCTCAGTCACGTGATCAGTGCCTCTCAGTCACGTGATCAGTGCCTCTCAGTCACGTGATCAGTGCATGCTCAGTCACGTGATCAGTGCATGCTCAGCCACGTGATCAGGGCCTGCTCAGTCACGTGATCAGGGTCTGCTGAATCAAGGGATTAGCGCTTGCTCAGCTGCATGCTTAATCCCTGCTCAGCTGCGTGACTCGTGCCTGATCAGCTGTGTGATTAGTACCTGCTCAGCTGCGTGATACGTGCCTGCTCAAGACCGGGTTAGGAGCCGGCTGAGTGACGTGATTAGAGTCTGCTTAGCCACTTCATTACAGTCTGCTCAGCTCCATGATTATTGCCTGCTAAGCTGCGTGATTCCTGCCTGCTCAGCTTCTTGATTATTGCCTGCTGAGCTGCGTGATTCCTGCTTGCTCAGCTCCATATTTATTGCCTGCTGAGCTGCCTGATTCCTGCCTGCTCTGCTTCTTGATTATTGCCTGCTGAGCTGAGTGATTCCTGCCTGCTCAGCTCCATGAGTATTGCCTGCTGAGCTGCATGATTGGTGTCTGCTGAGCTGCACCATTTGTGTCTGCTGAGCTGCACCATTGGTGTCTGCTGAGCTGCCCAAATTGTGTCTGCTCAGTCACGGGTGTAGAGCCTGCTGCGTCACGTGTTTAGACTCTGCTTAACCACTTCATTACAGTTTGCTCAGCTCCTTGACGATTTCCTGCTCCTCTCCGTGATTAGTGCCCTCTTAGCCAAGTGATTAGTGCCTGCTCAGCTCTTTGATTATTGCCTCCTGAAGCACGTGATCAGTGCATGATAGCCACGTGATCAGCGCCTCTCAGTCACGTGATCAGCGCCCCTCAGTCACGTGATCAGCGCCTCTCAGTCACGTGATCAGTGCCTCTCAGTCACGTGATCAGTGCATGCTCAGTCACGTGATCAGTGCCTCTCAGTCACGTGATCAGTGCCTCTCAGTCACGTGATCAGTGCATGCTCAGTCACGTGATCAGTGCATGCTCAGCCACGTGATCAGGGCCTGCTCAGTCACGTGATCAGGGTCTGCTGAATCAAGGGATTAGCGCTTGCTCAGCTGCATGCTTAATCCCTGCTCAGCTGCCTGACTCGTGCCTGATCAGCTGTGTGATTAGTCCCTGCTCAGCTGCATGATTAGTGCCTGCTCAAGACCGGGTTAGGAGCCGGCTGAGTGACGTGATTAGAGTCTGCTTAGCCACTTCATTACAGTCTGCTCAGCTCCATGATTATTGCCTGCTAAGCTGCGTGATTCCTGCCTGCTCAGCTTCTTGATTATTGCCTGCTGAGCTGCGTGATTCCTGCTTGCTCAGCTCCATATTTATTGCCTGCTGAGCTGCGTGATTCCTGCCTGCTCAGCTTCTTGATTATTGCATGCTGAGCTGCGTGATTCCTGTTTGCTCAGCTCCATGATTATTGCCTGCTGAGCTGCGTGATTCCTGCTTGCTCAGCTTCATGATTTTTGCTTGCTGAGCTGCATAATAAGTGCCTGCTCAGTCCCCAGAGAGGAGCCGGCTGAATCACGTGATTAGAGTCTGCTTATCCAGTTCATTACAGCCTTCAGCTCCAATTATTATTGCCTGCTGAGTTGCGTGATTCCTGCCAGCTCAGCTCCATGATTATTGCCTGCTGAGCTGCGCGATTCCTGACTGCTAGCTTCTTGCTTATTGGCTGCTGAGCTGCCTGATTCCTGCCTGCTCTGCTTCTTGATTATTGCCTGCTGAGCTGAGTGATTACTGCTTGCTCAGCTCCAGGATTATTGCCTGCTGAGCTGCGTGATTCGTGCCTGCTCAGCTCCTTGATTACTGTCTGCTGAGCTGCGTGATTCCTGCCTGCTCAGCTCCAGGAGTATTGTCTGTTGGGCTGCAAGATTCGTGTGTGCTCAGTCACGGGTGTCAAGCCTGCTGAGTCACGTGTTTAGAGTCTGCTTAGCCACTTAATGGCAGTCTGCTCAGCTCCTTGATCTTTGCCTGCTGAGCTGAGTGATTCCTGCCTGCTCAGCTCCATGAGTATTGCCTGCTGAGCTGCATGAATGGTGTCTGCTGAGCTGCACCATTGGTGTCTGCTGAGCTGCACCATTGGTGCCTGCTGAGCTGCCCAAATTGTGTCTGCTCAGTCACGGGTGTAGAGCCTGCTGCGTCACGTGTTTAGAGTCTGCTTAACCACTTCATTACAGTTTGCTCAGCTCCTTGACGATTTCCTGCTCCTCTCCGTGATTAGTGCCCTCTTAGCCAAGTGATTAGTGCCTGCTCAGCTCTTTGATTATTGCCTCCTGAAGCACGTGATCAGTGCATGATAGCCACGTGATCAGCGCCTCTCAGTCACGTGATCAGCGCCCCTCAGTCACGTGATCAGCGCCTCTCAGTCACGTGATCAGTGCCTCTCAGTCACGTAATCAGTGCCTCTCAGTCACGTGATCAGTGCCTCTCAGTCACGTGATCAGTGCATGCTCAGTCACGTGATCAGTGCATGCTCAGCCACGTGATTAGGGCCTGCTCAGTCACGTGATCAGGGTCTGCTGAATCAAGGGATTAGCGCTTGCTCAGCTGCATGCTTAATCCCTGCTCAGCTGCCTGACTCGTGCCTGATCAGCTGTGTGATTAGTCCCTGCTCAGCTGCGTGATAAGTGCCTGCTCAAGACCGGGTTAGGAGCCGGCTGAGTGACGTGATTAGAGTCTGCTTAGCCACTTCATTACAGTCTGCTCAGCTCCATGATTATTGCCTGCTGAGCTGCGTGATTCCTGCCTGCTCAGCTTCTTGATTATTGCCTGCTGAGCTGCGTGATTCCTGTTTGCTCAGCTCCATGATTATTGCCTGCTGAGCTGCCTGATTCCTGCTTGCTCAGCTCCATGATTTTTGCTTGCTGAGCTGCATAATAAGTGCCTGCTCAGTCCCCAGAGAGGAGCCGGCTGAATCACGTGATTAGAGTCTGCTTATCCAGTTCACTACAGCCTTCAGCTCCAATTATTATTGCCTGCTAAGTTGCGTGATTCCTGCCTGCTCAGGTCCGTGAGTATTGCCTGCTGAGCTGCGCGATTCCTGACTGCTAGCTTCTTGCTTATTGGCTGCTGAGCTGCCTGATTCCTGCCTGCTCTGCTTCTTGATTATTGCCTGCTGAGCTGCGTGATTCCTGCTTGCTCAGCTCCAGGATTATTGCCTGCTGAGCTGCGCGATTCCTGACTGCTAGCTTCTTGCTTATTGGCTGCTGAGCTGCGTGATTCGTGCCTGCTCAGCTTCTTGATTACTGTCTGCTGAGCTGCGTGATTCCTGCCTACTCAGCTCCAGGAGTATTGTCTGCTGGGCTGCAAGATTCGTGTGTGCTCAGTCACGGGTGTCAAGCCTGCTGAGTCACGTGTTTAGAGTCTGCTTAGCCACTTAATGGCAGTCTGCTCAGCTCCTTGATCTTTGCCTGCTGAGCTGAGTGATTCCTGCCTGCTCAGCTCCATGAGTATTGCCTGCTGAGCTGCATGATTGGTGTCTGCTGAGCTGCACCATTTGTGTCTGCTGAACTGCACCATTGGTGTCTGCTGAGCTGCCCAAATTGTGTCTGCTCAGTCACGGGTGTAGAGCCTGCTGCGTCACGTGTTTAGAGTCTGCTTAACCACTTCATTACAGTTTGCTCAGCTCCTTGACGATTTCCTGCTCCTCTCCGTGATTAGTGCCCTCTTAGCCAAGTGATTAGTGCCTGCTCAGCTCTTTGATTATTGCCTCCTGAAGCACGTGATCAGTGCATGATAGCCACGTGATCAGCGCCTCTCAGTCACGTGATCAGCGCCCTCAGTCACGTGATCAGCGCCTCTCAGTCACGTGATCAGTGCCTCTCAGTCACGTGATCAGTGCATGCTCAGTCACGTGATCAGTGCCTCTCAGTCACGTGATCAGTGCCTCTCAGTCACGTGATCAGTGCATGCTCAGTCACGTGATCAGTGCATGCTCAGCCACGTGATCAGGGCCTGCTCAGTCACGTGATCAGGGTCTGCTGAATCAAGGGATTAGCGCTTGCTCAGCTGCATGCTTAATCCCTGCTCAGCTGCCTGACTCGTGCCTGATCAGCTGTGTGATTAGTCCCTGCTCAGCTGCGTGATTAGTGCCTGCTCAAGACCGGGTTAGGAGCCGGCTGAGTGACGTGATTAGAGTCTGCTTAGCCACTTCATTACAGTCTGCTCAGCTCCATGATTATTGCCTGCTAAGCTGCGTGATTCCTGCCTGCTCAGCTTCTTGATTATTGCCTGCTGAGCTGCGTGATTCCTGCTTGCTCAGCTCCATATTTATTGCCTGCTGAGCTGCGTGATTCCTGCCTGCTCAGCTTCTTGATTATTGCATGCTGAGCTGTGTGATTCCTGTTTGCTCAGCTCCATGATTATTGCCTGCTGAGCTGCGTGATTCCTGCTTGCTCAGCTCCATGATTTTTGCTTGCTGAGCTGCATAATAAGTGCCTGCTCAGTCCCCAGAGAGGAGCCGGCTGAATCACGTGATTAGAGTCTGCTTATCCAGTTCATTACAGCCTTCAGCTCCAATTATTATTGCCTGCTAAGTTGCGTGATTCCTGCCTGCTCAGGTCCGTGAGTATTGCCTGCTGAGTTGCGTGATTCCTGCCAGCTCAGCTCCATGATTATTGCCTGCTGAGCTGCGCGATTCCTGACTGCTAGCTTCTTGCTTATTGGCTGCTGAGCTGCCTGATTCCTGCCTGCTCTGCTTCTTGATTATTGCCTGCTGAGTTGCGTGATTCCTGCTTGCTCAGCTCCAGGATTATTGCCTGCTGAGCTGCGTGATTCGTGCCTGCTCAGCTCCTTGATTACTGTCTGCTGAGCTGCGTGATTCCTGCCTGCTCAGCTCCAGGAGTATTGTCTGCTGGGCTGCAAGGTTCGTGTGTGCTCAGTCACGGGTGTCAAGCCTGCTGAGTCACGTGTTTAGAGTCTGCTTAGCCACTTAATGGCAGTCTGCTCAGCTCCTTGATCTTTGCCTGCTGAGCTGAGTGATTCCTGCCTGCTCAGCTCCATGAGTATTGCCTGCTGAGCTGCATGATTGGTGTCTGCTGAGCTGCACCATTTGTGTCTGCTGAGCTGCACCATTGGTGTCTGCTGAGCTGCCCAAATTGTGTCTGCTCAGTCACGGGTGTAGAGCCTGCTGCGTCACGTGTTTAGAGTCTGCTTAACCACTTCATTACAGTTTGCTCAGCTCCTTGACGATTTCCTGCTCCTCTCCGTGATTAGTGCCCTCTTAGCCAAGTGATTAGTGCCTGCTCAGCTCTTTGATTATTGCCTCCTGAAGCACGTGATCAGTGCATGATAGCCACGTGATCAGCGCCTCTCAGTCACGTGATCAGCGCCCCTCAGTCACGTGATCAGCGCCTCTCAGTCACGTGATCAGTGCCTCTCAGTCACGTGATCAGTGCATGCTCAGTCACGTGATCAGTGCCTCTCAGTCACGTGATCAGTGCCTCTCAGTCACGTGATCAGTGCATGCTCAGCCACATGATCAGGGCCTGCTCAGTCACGTGATCAGGGTCTGCTGAATCAAGGGATTAGCGCTTGCTCAGCTGCATGCTTAATCCCTGCTCAGCTGCCTGACTCGTGCCTGATCAGCTGTGTGATTAGTCCCTGCTCAGCTGCGTGATTAGTGCCTGCTCAAGACCGGGTTAGGAGCCGGCTGAGTGAAGTGATTAGAGTCTGCTTAGCCACTTCATTACAGTCTGCTCAGCACCATGATTATTGCCTGCTGAGCTGCGTGATTCCTGCCTGCTCAGCTTCTTGAGTATTGCCTGCTGAGCTGCGTGATTCCTGTTTGCTCAGCTCCATGATTATTGCCTGCTGAGCTGCGTGATTCCTGCTTGCTCAGCTCCATGATTTTTGCTTGCTGAGCTGCATAATAAGTGCCTGCTCAGTCCCCAGAGAGGAGCCGGCTAAATCACGTGATTAGAGTCTGCTTATCCAGTTCATTACAGCCTTCAGCTCCAATTATTGTTGCCTGCTAAGTTGCGTGATTCCTGCCTGCTCAGGTCCGTGAGTATTGCCTGCTGAGTTGCGTGATTCCTGCCAGCTCAGCTCCATGATTATTGCCTGCTGAGCTGCGCGATTCCTGACTGCTAGCTTCTTGCTTATTGGCTGCTGAGCTGCCTGATTCCTGCCTGCTCTGCTTCTTGATTATTGCCTGCTGAGTTGCGTGATTCCTGCTTGCTCAGCTCCAGGATTATTGCCTGCTGAGCTGCGTGATTCGTGCCTGCTCAGCTCCTTGATTACTGTCTGCTGAGCTGCGTGATTCCTGCCTGCTCAGCTCCAGGAGTATTGTCTGCTGGGCTGCAAGATTCGTGTGTGCTCAGTCACGGGTGTCAAGCCTGCTGAGTCACGTGTTTAGAGTCTGCTTAGCCACTTAATGGCAGTCTGCTCAGCTCCTTGATTTTTGCCAGCTGAGCTGCGAGATTCGTGCCTGCTCAGCTCCTTGAGCTTTGCCTGCTGAGCTGAGTGATTCCTGCCTGCTCAGCTCAATGAGTATTGCCTGCTGAGCTGCATGATTGGTGTCTGCTGAGCTGCACCATTTGTGTCTGCTGAGCTGCACCATTGGTGTCTGCTGAGCTGCCCAAATTGTGTCTGCTCAGTCACGGGTGTAGAGCCTGCTGCGTCACGTGCTTAGAGTCTGCTTAACCACTTCATTACAGTTTGCTCAGCTCCTTGAGGATTTCCTGCTCCTCTCCGTGATTAGTGCCCTCTTAGCCAAGTGATTAGTGCCTGCTCAGCTCTTTGATTATTGCCTCCTGAAGCACGTGATCAGTGCATGATAGCCACGTGATCAGCGCCTCTCAGTCACGTGATCAGCACCTCTCAGTCACGTGATCAGTGCGTCTCAGTCACGTGATCAGTGCATGCTCAGTCACGTGATCAGTGCCTCTCAGTCACGTGATCAGTGCCTCTCAGTCACGTGATCAGTGCATGCTCAGTCACGTGATCAGTGCATGCTCAGCCACGTGATCAGGGCCTGCTCAGTCACGTGATCAGGGTCTGCTGAATCAAGGGATTAGCGCTTGCTCAGCTGCATGCTTAATCCCTGCTCAGCTGCCTGACTCGTGCCTGATCAGCTGTGTGATTAGTCCCTGCTCAGCTGCGTGATTAGTGCCTGCTCAAGACCGGGTTAGGAGCCGGCTGAGTGACGTGATTAGAGTCTGCTTAGCCACTTCATTACAGTCTGCTCAGCTCCATGATTATTGCCTGCTGAGCTGCGTGATTCCTGCCTGCTCAGCTTCTTGATTATTGCCTGCTGAGCTGCGTGATTCCTGCTTGCTCAGCTCCATATTTATTGCCTGCTGAGCTGCGTGATTCCTGCCTGCTCAGCTTCTTGATTATTGCATGCTGAGCTGCGTGATTCCTGTTTGCTCAGCTCCATGATTATTGCCTGCTGAGCTGCGTGATTCCTGCTTGCTCAGCTCCATGATTTTTGCTTGCTGAGCTGCATAATAAGTGCCTGCTCAGTCCCCAGAGAGGAGCCGGCTGAATCACGTGATTAGAGTCTGCTTATCCAGTTCATTACAGCCTTCAGCTCCAATTATTATTGCCTGCTAAGTTGCGTGATTCCTGCCTGCTCAGGTCCGTGAGTATTGCCTGCTGAGTTGCGTGATTCCTGCCAGCTCAGCTCCATGATTATTGCCTGCTGAGCTGCGCGATTCCTGACTGCTAGCTTTTTGCTTATTGGCTGCTGAGCTGCCTGATTCCTGCCTGCTCTGCTTCTTGATTATTGCCTGCTGAGCTGCGTGATTCCTGCTTGCTCAGCTCCAGGATTATTGCCTGCTGAGCTGCGTGATTCGTGCCTGCTCAGCTCCTTGATTACTGTCTGCTGAGCTGCGTGATTCCTGCCTGCTCAGCTCCAGGAGTATTGTCTGCTGGGCTGCAAGATTCGTGTGTGCTCAGTCACGGGTGTCAAGCCTGCTGAGTCACGTGTTTAGAGTCTGCTTAGCCACTTAATGGCAGTCTGCTCAGCTCCTTGATCTTTGCCTGCTGAGCTGAGTGATTCCTGCCTGCTCAGCTCCATGAGTATTGCCTCCTGAGCTGCATGATTGGTGTCTGCTGAGCTGCACCATTTGTGTCTGCTGAGCTGCACCATTGGTGTCTGCTGAGCTGCCCAAATTGTGTCTGCTCAGTCACGGGTGTAGAGCCTGCTGCGTCACGTGATTAGAGTCTGCTTAACCACTTCATTACAGTTTGCTCAGCTCCTTGACGATTTCCTGCTCCTCTCCGTGATTAGTGCCCTCTTAGCCAAGTGAATTGTGCCTGCTCAGCTCTTTGATTATTGCCTCCTGAAGCACGTGATCAGTGCATGATAGCCACGTGATCAGCGCCTCTCAGTCACGTGATCAGCGCCCCTCAGTCACGTGATCAGCGCCTCTCAGTCACGTGATCAGCGCCTCTCAGTCACGTGATCAGTGCCTCTCAGTCACGTGATCAGTGCATGCTCAGTCACGTGATCAGTGCATGCTCAGCCACGTGATCAGGGCCTGCTCAGTCACGTGATCAGGGTCTGCTGAATCAAGGGATTAGCGCTTGCTCAGCTGCATGCTTAATCCCTGCTCAGCTGCCTGACTCGTGCCTGATCAGCTGTGTGATTAGTCCCTGCTCAGCTGCGTGATTAGTGCCTGCTCAAGACCGGTTTAGGAGCCGGCTGAGAGACGTGATTAGAGTCTGCTTAGTCACTTCATTACAGTCTGCTCAGCTCCATGATTATTGCCTGCTAAGCTGCGTGATTCCTGCCTGCTCAGCTTCTTGATTATTGCATGCTGAGCTGCGTGATTCCTGCTTGCTCAGCTCCATATTTATTGCCTGCTGAGCTGCGTGATTCCTGCTTGCTCAGCTCCATGATTTTTGCTTGCTGAGCTGCATAATAAGTGCCTGCTCAGTCCCCAGAGAAGAGCCGGCTGAATCACGTGATTAGAGTCTGCTTATCCAGTTCATTACAGCCTTCAGCTCCAATTATTATTGCCTGCTAAGTTGCGTGATTCCTGCCTGCTCAGGTCCGTGAGTATTGCCTGCTGAGTTGCGTGATTCCTGCCAGCTCAGCTCCATGATTATTGCCTGCTGAGCTGCGCGATTCCTGACTGCTAGCTTCTTGCTTATTGGCTGCTGAGCTGCCTGATTCCTGCCTGCTCTGCTTCTTGATTATTGCCTGCTGAGCTGCGTGATTCCTGCTTGCTCAGCTCCAGGATTATTGCCTGCTGAGCTGCGTGATTCGTGCCTGCTCAGCTCCTTGATTACTGTCTGCTGAGCTGCGTGATTCCTGCCTGCTCAGCTCCAGGAGTATTGTCTGCTGGGCTGCAAGATTCGTGTGTGCTCAGTCACGGGTGTCAAGCCTGCTGAGTCACGTGTTTAGAGTCTGCTTAGCCACTTAATGGCAGTCTGCTCAGCTCCTTGATTTTTGCCAGCTGAGCTGCGAGATTCGTGCCTGCTCAGCTCCTTGATCTTTGCCTGCTGAGCTGAGTGATTCCTGCCTGCTCAGCTCCATGAGTATTGCCTGCTGAGCTGCATGATTGGTGTCTGCTGAGCTGCACCATTTGTGTCTGCTGAGCTGCACCATTGGTGTCTGCTGAGCTGCCCAAATTGTGTCTGCTCAGTCACGGGTGTAGAGCCTGCTGCGTCACGTGTTTAGACTCTGCTTAACCACTTCATTACAGTTTGCTCAGCTCCTTGACGATTTCCTGCTCCTCTCCGTGATTAGTGCCCTCTTAGCCAAGTGATTAGTGCCTGCTCAGCTCTTTGATTATTGCCTCCTGAAGCACGTGATCAGTGCATGATAGCCACGTGATCAGCGCCTCTCAGTCACGTGATCAGCGCCCCTCAGTCACGTGATCAGCGCCTCTCAGTCACGTGATCAGTGCCTCTCAGTCACGTGATCAGTGCATGCTCAGTCACGTGATCAGTGCCTCTCAGTCACGTGATCAGTGCCTCTCAGTCACTTGATCAGTGCATGCTCAGTCACGTGATCAGTGCATGCTCAGCCACGTGATCAGGGCCTGCTCAGTCACGTGATCAGGGTCTGCTGAATCAAGGGATTAGCGCTTGCTCAGCTGCATGCTTAATCCCTGCTCAGCTGCCTGACTCGTGCCTGATCAGCTGTGTGATTAGTCCCTGCTCAGCTGCGTGATTAGTGCCTGCTCAAGACCGGGTTAGGAGCCGGCTGAGTAACGTGATTAGAGTCTGCTTAGCCACTTCATTACAGTCTGCTCAGCTCCATGATTATTGCCTGCTAAGCTGCGTGATTCCTGCCTGCTCAGCTTCTTGATTATTGCCTGCTGAGCTGCGTGATTCCTGCTTGCTCAGCTCCATATTTATTGCCTGCTGAGCTGCGTGATTCCTGCCTGCTCAGCTTCTTGATTATTGCATGCTGAGCTGCGTGATTCCTGTTTGCTCAGCTCCATGATTATTGCCTGCTGAGCTGCGTGATTCCTGCTTGCTCAGCTCCATGATTTTTGCTTGCTGAGCTGCATAAAAAGTGCCTGCTCAGTCCCCAGAGAAGAGCCGGCTGAATCACTTGATTAGAGTCTGCTTATCCAGTTCATTACAGCCTTCAGCTCCAATTATTATTGCCTGCTAAGTTGCGTGATTCCTGCCTGCTCAGGTCCGTGAGTATTGCCTGCTGAGTTGCGTGATTCCTGCCAGCTCAGCTCCATGATTATTGCCTGCTGAGCTGCGTGATTCCTGACTGCTAGCTTCTTGCTTATTGGCTGCTGAGCTGCCTGATTCCTGCCTGCTCTGCTTCTTGATTATTGCCTGCTGAGCTGCGTGATTCCTGCTTGCTCAGCTCCAGGATTATTGCCTGCTGAGCTGCGTGATTCGTGCCTGCT
This sequence comes from Bos javanicus, assembly GCF_032452875.1. Taxonomy (NCBI): domain Eukaryota; kingdom Metazoa; phylum Chordata; class Mammalia; order Artiodactyla; family Bovidae; genus Bos; species Bos javanicus. The sequence goes on from NW_026893775.1 coordinate 146,764, forward strand.
CAGCTCCTTGATTACTGTCTGCTGAGCTGCGTGATTCCTGCCTGCTCAGCTCCAGGAGTATTGTCTGCTGGGCTGCAAGATTCGTGTCTGCTCAGTCACGGGTGTCAAGCCTGCTGAGTCACGTGTTTAGAGTCTGCTTAGCCACTTAATGGCAGTCTGCTCAGCTCCTTGATTTTTGCCAGCTGAGCTGCGAGATTCGTGCCTGCTCAGCTCCTTGATCTTTGCCTGCTGAGCTGAGTGATTCCTGCCTGCTCAGCTCCATGAGTATTGCCTGCTGAGCTGCATGATTGGTGTCTGCTGAGCTGCACCATTGGTGTCTGCTGAGCTGCACCATTGGTGTCTGCTGAGCTGCCCAAATTGTGTCTGCTCAGTCACGGGTGTAGAGCCTGCTGCGTCACGTGTTTAGAGTCTGCTTAACCACTTCATTACAGTTTGCTCAGCTCCTTGACGATTTCCTGCTCCTCTCCGTGATTAGTGCCCTCTTAGCCAAGTGATTAGTGCCTGCTCAGCTCTTTGATTATTGCCTCCTGAAGCACGTGATCAGTGCATGATAGCCACGTGATCAGCGCCTCTCAGTCACGTGATCAGCGCCCCTCAGTCACGTGATCAGCGCCTCTCAGTCACGTGATCAGTGCCTCTCAGTCACGTGATCAGTGCATGCTCAGTCACGTGATCAGTGCCTCTCAGTCACGTGATCAGTGCATGCTCAGTCACGTGATCAGTGCATGCTCAGCCACGTGATCAGGGCCTGCTCAGTCACGTGATCAGGGTCTGCTGAATCAAGGGATTAGCGCTTGCTCAGCTGCATGCTTAATCCCTGCTCAGCTGCCTGACTCATGCCTGATCAGCTGTGTCATTAGTCCTTGCTCAGCTGCGTGATTAGTGCCTGCTCAAGACCGGGTTAGGAGCCGGCTGAGTGACGTGATTAGAGTCTGCTTAGCCACTTCATTACAGTCTGCTCAGCTCCATGATTATTGCCTGCTAAGCTGCGTGATTCCTGCCTGCTCAGCTTCTTGATTATTGCCTGCTGAGCTGCGTGATTCCTGCTTGCTCAGCTCCATATTTATTGCCTGCTGAGCTGCGTGATTCCTGCCTGCTCAGCTTCTTGATTATTGCATGCTGAGCTGCGTGATTCCTGTTTGCTCAGCTCCATGATTATTGCCTGCTGAGCTGCGTGATTCCTGCTTGCTCAGCTCCATGATTTTTGCTTGCTGAGCTGCATAATAAGTGCCTGCTCAGTCCCCAGAGAGGAGCCGGCTGAATCACGTGATTAGAGTCTGCTTATCCAGTTCATTACAGCCTTCAGCTCCAATTATTATTGCCTGCTTAGTTGCGTGATTCCTGCCAGCTCAGCTCCATGATTATTGCCTGCTGAGCTGCCTGATTCCTGCCTGCTCTGCTTCTTGATTATTGCCTGCTGAGCTGAGTGATTCCTGCCTGCTCAGCTCCATGAGTATTGCCTGCTGAGCTGCATGATTGGTGTCTGCTGAGCTGCACCATTTGTGTCTGCTGAGCTGCACCATTGGTGTCTGCTGAGCTGCCCAAATTGTGTCTGCTCAGTCACGGGTGTAGAGCCTGCTGCGTCACGTGTTTAGACTCTGCTTAACCACTTCATTACAGTTTGCTCAGCTCCTTGACGATTTCCTGCTCCTCTCCGTGATTAGTGCCCTCTTAGCCAAGTGATTAGTGCCTGCTCAGCTCTTTGATTATTGCCTCCTGAAGCACGTGATCAGTGCATGATAGCCACGTGATCAGCGCCTCTCAGTCACGTGATCAGCGCCCCTCAGTCACGTGATCAGCGCCTCTCAGTCACGTGATCAGTGCCTCTCAGTCACGTGATCAGTGCATGCTCAGTCACGTGATCAGTGCCTCTCAGTCACGTGATCAGTGCCTCTCAGTCACGTGATCAGTGCATGCTCAGTCACGTGATCAGTGCATGCTCAGCCACGTGATCAGGGCCTGCTCAGTCACGTGATCAGGGTCTGCTGAATCAAGGGATTAGCGCTTGCTCAGCTGCATGCTTAATCCCTGCTCAGCTGCCTGACTCGTGCCTGATCAGCTGTGTGATTAGTCCCTGCTCAGCTGCGTGATTAGTGCCTGCTCAAGACCGGGTTAGGAGCCGGCTGAGTGACGTGATTAGAGTCTGCTTAGCCACTTCATTACAGTCTGCTCAGCTCCATGATTATTGCCTGCTAAGCTGCGTGATTCCTGCCTGCTCAGCTTCTTGATTATTGCATGCTGAGCTGCGTGATTCCTGTTTGCTCAGCTCCATGATTATTGCCTGCTGAGCTGCGTGATTCCTGCTTGCTCAGCTCCATATTTATTGCCTGCTGAGCTGCGTGATTCCTGCTTGCTCAGCTCCATGATTTTTGCTTGCTGAGCTGCATAATAAGTGCCTGCTCAGTCCCCAGAGAGGAGCCGGCTGAATCACGTGATTAGAGTCTGCTTATCCAGTTCATTACAGCCTTCAGCTCCAATTATTATTGCCTGCTAAGTTGCGTGATTCCTGCCTGCTCAGGTCCGTGAGTATTGCCTGCTGAGTTGCGTGATTCCTGCAAGCTCAGCTCCATGATTATTGCATGCTGAGCTGCGCGATTCCTGACTGCTAGCTTCTTGCTTATTGGCTGCTGAGCTGCCTGATTCCTGCCTGCTCTGCTTCTTGATTATTGCCTGCTTAGCTGCGTGATTCCTGCTTGCTCAGCTCCATATTTATTGCCTGCTGAGCTGCGTGATTCCTGCCTGCTCAACTTCTTGATTATTGCATGCTGAGCTGCGTGATTCCTGCTTGCTCATCTCCATGATTATTGCTTGCTGAGCTGCGAAATTAGTGCCTGCTCAGTCCCCAGAGAGGAGCCGGCTGAGTCACGTGATTAGAGTCTGCTTATCGACTTCATTACAGCCTTCAGCTCCATGATTATTGCCTGCTAAGTTGCGTGACTCCTGCCTGCTCAACTTCTTTATTATTGCCTGCTGAAATTCGTGATTCATACTTTCTCAAATTCTTGATTATTGCTTGCTGAGCTGCATGATTCCTGACTGCTCAGCTCCATGATTATTGCCTGCTGAGCTGCGTGATGCCTGCTTGCTCAGCTCCATGATTTTTGCTTGCTGAGCTGCATAATAAGTGCCTGCTCAGTCCCCAGAGAGGAGCCGGCTGAATCACGTGATTAGAGCCTGCTTATCCAGTTCCTTACAGCCTTCAGCTCCAATTATTATTGCCTGCTAAGTTGCGTGATTCCTGCCTGCTCAGGTCCGTGAGTATTGCCTGCTGAGTTGCGTGATTCCTGCCAGCTCAGCTCCATGGTTATTGCCTGCTGAGCTGCACGATTCCTGACTGCTAGCTTCTTGATTATTGGCTGCTGAGCTGCCTGATTCCTGCCTGCTCTACTTCTTGATTATTGGCTGCTGAGCTGCGTGATTCCTGCCTGCTCAGCTCCAGGAGTATTGTCTGCTGGGCTGCAAGATTCGTGTCTGCTCAGTCACGGGTGTCAAGCCTGCGGAGTCACGTGTTTAGAGTCTGCTTAGCCACTTAATGGCAGTCTGCTCAGCTCCTTGATTTTTGCCAGCGAAGCTTCGAGATTCGTGCCTGCTCAGCTCCTTGATCTTTTCCTGCTGAGCTGTGTGATCCCTGCCTGCTCAGCTTCATGATTATTGCCTGCTGAGCTGCATGATTGGTGTCTGCTGAGCTGCACCATTTGTGTCTGCTGAGCTGCACAATTGGTGTCTGCTGAGCTGCCCAAATTGTGTCTGCTCTGTCACGGGTGTAGAGCCTGCAGCGTCACGTGTTTAGACTCTGCTTAACCACTTCATTACAGTTTGCTCAGCTCCTTGACGATTTCCTGCTCCTCTCCGTGATTAGTGCCCTCTTAGCCAAGTGATTAGTGCCTGCTCAGCTCTTTGATTATTGCCTCCTGAAGCACGTGATCAGTGCATGATAGCCACGTGATCAGCGCCTCTCACTCACGTGATCAGCGCCTCTCAGTCACGTGATCAGTGCATTCTCAGTCACGTGATCAGTGCCTCTCAATCACGTGATCAGTGCCCCTCAGTCACGTGATCAGTGCATGCTCAGTCACATGATCAGGGCCTGCTCAATCACGTAATTAGGGCCTGCTGAATCAAGGAATTAGCGCTTGCTCAGCTGCATGCTTAATCCCTGCTCAGCTGCGTGACTCGTGCCTGATCAGCTGTGTGATTAGTCCCTGCTCAGCTGCGTGATTAGTGCCTGCTCAGGACCGGGTTAGGAGCCCGCTGAGTCACGTGATTAGAGTCTGCTTAGCCACTTCATTACAGTCTGCTCAGCTCCATGATTATTGCCTGCTAAGCTGCGTGATTCCTGCCTGCTCAGCTTATTGATTATTGCCTGCTGAGCTGCATGATTCCTGACTGCTCAGCTCCATATTTATTGCCTGCTGAGCTGCGTGATTCCTGCCTGCTCAACTTCTTGATTATTGCATGCTGAGCTGCGTGATTCCTGCTTGCTCAGCTCCATGATTATGGCCTGCTGAGCTGCGTGATTCCTGCTTGCTCATCTCCATGATTATTGCTTGCTGAGCTGCGAAATTAGTGCCTGCTCACTCCCCAGAGAGGAGCCGGCTGAGTCACGTGATTAGAGTCTGCTTAGCCACTTCATTACAGTCTGCTCAGCTCCATGATTATTGCCTGCTAAGCTGCGTGATTCCTGCCTGCTCAGCTTATTGATTATTGCCTGCTGAGCTGCGTGATTCCTGACTGCTCAGCTCCATATTTATTGCCTGCTGAGCTGCGTGATTCCTGACTGCTCAGCTCCATATTTATTGCCTGCTGAGCTGCGTGATTCCTGCTTACTCAGCTCCATTTTTATTGCCTGCTGAGCTGCGTGATTCTTGCTTGCTCAGCTTCATGACTATTGCCTGCTGAGCTACTTGATTCCTGCTTGATCAGCTCCATATTTATTGCCTGCGGAGCTGCGTGATTCCTGCTTGCTCATCTCTATGATTATTGCCTGCTGAGCTGCGTGATTCCTGCTTGCTCAGCTCCATATTTATTGCCTGCGGAGCTGCGTGATTCCTGCCTGCTCAGCTTCTTGATTATTGCATGCTTAGTTGCGTGATTCCTGCTTGCTCAGCTCCATGATTATTGCCTGCTGAGCTGCGTGATTCCTGCCTGCTCAGCTTCTTGATTATTGCATGCTGAGCTGCGTGATTCCTGTTTGCTCAGCTCCATGATTATTGCCTGCTGAGCTGCGTGATTCCTGCTTGCTCAGCTCCATGATTTTTGCTTGCTGAGCTGCATAATAAGTGCCTGCTCAGTCCCCAGAGAGGAGCCGGCTGAATCACGTGATTAGAGTCTGCTTATCCAGTTCATTACAGCCTTCAGCTCCAATTATTATTGCCTGCTAAGTTGCGTGATTCCTGCCAGCTCAGCTCCATGATTATTGCCTGCTGAGCTGCCTGATTCCTGCCTGCTCTGCTTCTTGATTATTGCCTGCTGAGCTGAGTGATTCCTGCCTGCTCAGCTCCATGAGTATTGCCTGCTGAGCTGCATGATTGGTGTCTGCTGAGCTGCACCATTTGTGTCTGCTGAGCTGCACCATTGGTGTCTGCTGAGCTGCCCAAATTGTGTCTGCTCAGTCACGGGTGTAGAGCCTGCTGCGTCACGTGTTTAGACTCTGCTTAACCACTTCATTACAGTTTGCTCAGCTCCTTGACGATTTCCTGCTCCTCTCCGTGATTAGTGCCCTCTTAGCCAAGTGATTAGTGCCTGCTCAGCTCTTTGATTATTGCCTCCTGAAGCACGTGATCAGTGCATGATAGCCACGTGATCAGCGCCTCTCAGTCACGTGATCAGCGCCCCTCAGTCACGTGATCAGCGCCTCTCAGTCACGTGATCAGTGCCTCTCAGTCACGTGATCAGTGCATGCTCAGTCACGTGATCAGTGCCTCTCAGTCACGTGATCAGTGCCTCTCAGTCACGTGATCAGTGCATGCTCAGTCACGTGATCAGTGCATGCTCAGCCACGTGATCAGGGCCTGCTCAGTCACGTGATCAGGGTCTGCTGAATCAAGGGATTAGCGCTTGCTCAGCTGCATGCTTAATCCCTGCTCAGCTGCCTGACTCGTGCCTGATCAGCTGTGTGATTAGTCCCTGCTCAGCTGCGTGATTAGTGCCTGCTCAAGACCGGGTTAGGAGCCGGCTGAGTGACGTGATTAGAGTCTGCTTAGCCACTTCATTACAGTCTGCTCAGCTCCATGATTATTGCCTGCTAAGCTGCGTGATTCCTGCCTGCTCAGCTTCTTGATTATTGCATGCTGAGCTGCGTGATTCCTGTTTGCTCAGCTCCATGATTATTGCCTGCTGAGCTGCGTGATTCCTGCTTGCTCAGCTCCATATTTATTGCCTGCTGAGCTGCGTGATTCCTGCTTGCTCAGCTCCATGATTTTTGCTTGCTGAGCTGCATAATAAGTGCCTGCTCAGTCCCCAGAGAGGAGCCGGCTGAATCACGTGATTAGAGTCTGCTTATCCAGTTCATTACAGCCTTCAGCTCCAATTATTATTGCCTGCTAAGTTGCGTGATTCCTGCCTGCTCAGGTCCGTGAGTATTGCCTGCTGAGTTGCGTGATTCCTGCCAGCTCAGCTCCATGATTATTGCCTGCTGAGCTGCGCGATTCCTGACTGCTAGCTTCTTGCTTATTGGCTGCTGAGCTGCCTGATTCCTGCCTGCTCTGCTTCTTGATTATTGCCTGCTGAGCTGCGTGATTCCTGCTTGCTCAGCTCCATATTTATTGCCTGCTGAGCTGCGTGATTCCTGCCTGCTCAACTTCTTGATTATTGCATGCTGAGCTGCGTGATTCCTGCTTGCTCATCTCCATGATTATTGCTTGCTGAGCTGCGAAATTAGTGCCTGCTCAGTCCCCAGAGAGGAGCCGGCTGAGTCACGTGATTAGAGTCTGCTTATCGACTTCATTACAGCCTTCAGCTCCATGATTATTGCCTGCTAAGTTGCGTGACTCCTGCCTGCTCAACTTCTTTATTATTGCCTGCTGAAATTCGTGATTCATACTTTCTCAAATTCTTGATTATTGCTTGCTGAGCTGCATGATTCCTGACTGCTCAGCTCCATGATTATTGCCTGCTGAGCTGCGTGATGCCTGCTTGCTCAGCTCCATGATTTTTGCTTGCTGAGCTGCATAATAAGTGCCTGCTCAGTCCCCAGAGAGGAGCCGGCTGAATCACGTGATTAGAGCCTGCTTATCCAGTTCCTTACAGCCTTCAGCTCCAATTATTATTGCCTGCTAAGTTGCGTGATTCCTGCCTGCTCAGGTCCGTGAGTATTGCCTGCTGAGTTGCGTGATTCCTGCCAGCTCAGCTCCATGGTTATTGCCTGCTGAGCTGCACGATTCCTGACTGCTAGCTTCTTGATTATTGGCTGCTGAGCTGCCTGATTCCTGCCTGCTCTACTTCTTGATTATTGGCTGCTGAGCTGCGTGATTCCTGCCTGCTCAGCTCCAGGAGTATTGTCTGCTGGGCTGCAAGATTCGTGTCTGCTCAGTCACGGGTGTCAAGCCTGCTGAGTCACGTGTTTAGAGTCTGCTTAGCCACTTAATGGCAGTCTGCTCAGCTCCTTGATTTTTGCCAGCGAAGCTTCGAGATTCGTGCCTGCTCAGCTCCTTGATCTTTTCCTGCTGAGCTGTGTGATCCCTGCCTGCTCAGCTTCATGATTATTGCCTGCTGAGCTGCATGATTGGTGTCTGCTGAGCTGCACCATTTGTGTCTGCTGAGCTGCACAATTGGTGTCTGCTGAGCTGCCCAAATTGTGTCTGCTCTGTCACGGGTGTAGAGCCTGCAGCGTCACGTGTTTAGACTCTGCTTAACCACTTCATTACAGTTTGCTCAGCTCCTTGACGATTTCCTGCTCCTCTCCGTGATTAGTGCCCTCTTAGCCAAGTGATTAGTGCCTGCTCAGCTCTTTGATTATTGCCTCCTGAAGCACGTGATCAGTGCATGATAGCCACGTGATCAGCGCCTCTCACTCACGTGATCAGCGCCTCTCAGTCACGTGATCAGTGCATTCTCAGTCACGTGATCAGTGCCTCTCAATCACGTGATCAGTGCCCCTCAGTCACGTGATCAGTGCATGCTCAGTCACATGATCAGGGCCTGCTCAATCACGTGATTAGGGCCTGCTGAATCAAGGAATTAGCGCTTGCTCAGCTGCATGCTTAATCCCTGCTCAGCTGCGTGACTCGTGCCTGATCAGCTGTGTGATTAGTCCCTGCTCAGCTGCGTGATTAGTGCCTGCTCAGGACCGGGTTAGGAGCCCGCTGAGTCACGTGATTAGAGTCTGCTTAGCCACTTCATTACAGTCTGCTCAGCTCCATGATTATTGCCTGCTAAGCTGCGTGATTCCTGCCTGCTCAGCTTATTGATTATTGCCTGCTGAGCTGCATGATTCCTGACTGCTCAGCTCCATATTTATTGCCTGCTGAGCTGCGTGATTCCTGCCTGCTCAACTTCTTGATTATTGCATGCTGAGCTGCGTGATTCCTGCTTGCTCAGCTCCATGATTATGGCCTGCTGAGCTGCGTGATTCCTGCTTGCTCATCTCCATGATTATTGCTTGCTGAGCTGCGAAATTAGTGCCTGCTCACTCCCCAGAGAGGAGCCGGCTGAGTCACGTGATTAGAGTCTGCTTAGCCACTTCATTACAGTCTGCTCAGCTCCATGATTATTGCCTGCTAAGCTGCGTGATTCCTGCCTGCTCAGCTTATTGATTATTGCCTGCTGAGCTGCGTGATTCCTGACTGCTCAGCTCCATATTTATTGCCTGCTGAGCTGCGTGATTCCTGACTGCTCAGCTCCATATTTATTGCCTGCTGAGCTGCGTGATTCCTGCTTACTCAGCTCCATTTTTATTGCCTGCTGAGCTGCGTGATTCTTGCTTGCTCAGCTTCATGACTATTGCCTGCTGAGCTACTTGATTCCTGCTTGATCAGCTCCATATTTATTGCCTGCGGAGCTGCGTGATTCCTGCTTGCTCATCTCTATGATTATTGCCTGCTGAGCTGCGTGATTCCTGCTTGCTCAGCTCCATATTTATTGCCTGCGGAGCTGCGTGATTCCTGCCTGCTCAGCTTCTTGATTATTGCATGCTTAGTTGCGTGATTCCTGCTTGCTCAGCTCCATGATTATTGCCAGCTGAGCTCCATGATTCCTGCTTGCTCAGCTCCATATTTATTGCCTGCTGAGCTGCGTGATTCCTGCCTGCTCAACTTCTTTATTATTGCCTGCTGAAATTCGTGATTCATACTTTCTCAAATTCTTGATTATTGCTTGCTGAGCTGCATGATTCCTGCTTGCTGAGCTCCATGATTACTGCCTGCTGAGCTGCGTGATTCCTGCCTGCTCAGCTCCATGATTATTGCCTGCTGAGCTTCGTGATTCCTGCTTGCTCAGCTCCAGGATTATTGCCTGCTGAGCTGCGTTATTCGTGCCTGCTCAGCTCCTTGATTACTGTCTGCTGAGCTGCGTGATTCCTGCCTGCTCAGCTCCAGGAGTATTGTCTGCTGGGCTGCAAGATTCGTGTCTGCTCAGTCACGGGTGTCAAGCCTGCTGAGTCACGTGTTTAGAGTCTGCTTAGCCACTTAATGGCAGTCTGCTCAGCTCCTTGATTTTTGCCAGCTGAGCTGCGAGATTCGTGCCTGCTCAGCTCCTTGATCTTTGCCTGCTGAGCTGTGTGATCCCTGCCTGCTCATCTCCTTGATTATTGCTTGCTGAGCTGCGAAATTAGTGCCTGCTCAGTCCCCAGAGAGGAGCCGGCTGAGTCACGTGATTAGAGTCTGCTTAGCCACTTCATTACAGTCTGCTCATCTCCATGATTATGGCCTGCTGAGCTGCGTGATTCCTGCTTGCTCATCTCCATGATTATTGCTTGCTGAGCTGCGAAATTAGTGCCTGCTCAGTCCCCAGAGAGGAGCCGGCTGAGTTACGTGATTAGAGTCTGCTTAGCCACTTCATTACAGTCTGCTCAGCTCCATGATTATTGCCTGCTAAGCTGCGTGATTCCTGCCTGCTCAGCTTATTGATTATTGCCTGCTGAGCTGCGTGATTCCTGACTGCTCAGCTCCATATTTATTGCCTACTGAGCTGTGTGATTTCTGCTTGCTCAACTTTTTGATTATTGCATGCTGAGCTGCGAGATTCCTGCTTACTCAGCTCCATTTTTATTGCCTGCTGAGCTGCGTGATTCTTGCTTGCTCAGCTTCATGACTATTGCCTGCTGAGCTACTTGATTCCTGCTTGATCAGCTCCATATTTATTGCCTGCGGAGCTGCGTGATTCCTGCTTGCTCATCTCTATGATTATTGCCTGCTGAGCTGCGTGATTCCTGCTTGCTCAGCTCCATATTTATTGCCTGCTGAGCTGCGTGATTCCTGCCTGCTCAGCTTCTTGATTATTGCATGCTTAGTTGCGTGATTCCTGCTTGCTCAGCTCCATGATTATTGCCAGCTGAGCTCCATGATTCCTGCTTGCTCAGCTCCATATTTATTGCCTGCTGAGCTGCGTGATTCCTGCCTGCTCAACTTCTTTATTATTGCCTGCTGAAATTCGTGATTCATACTTTCTCAAATTCTTGATTATTGCTTGCTGAGCTGCATGATTCCTGCTTGCTGAGCTCCATGATTACTGCCTGCTGAGCTGCGTGATTCCTGCCTGCTCAGCTCCATGATTATTGCCTGCTGAGCTGCGTGATTCCTGCTTGCTCAGCTCCATATTTATTGCCTGCTGAGCTGCGTGATTCCTGCCTGCTCAGCTTCTTGATTATTGCATGCTTAGTTGCGTGATTCCTGCTTGCTCAGCTCCATGATTATTGCCAGCTGAGCTCCATGATTCCTGCTTGCTCAGCTCCATATTTATTGCCTGCTGAGCTGCGTGATTCCTGCCTGCTCAACTTCTTTATTATTGCCTGCTGAAATTCGTGATTCATACTTTCTCAAATTCTTGATTATTGCTTGCTGAGCTGCATGATTCCTGCTTGCTGAGCTCCATGATTACTGCCTGCTGAGCTGCATGATTCCTGCCTGCTCAGCACCATGATTATTGCCTGCTGAGCTTCGTGATTCCTGCTTGCTCAGCTCCATGATTATTGCCTGCTGAGCTGCGTGATTCCTGCTTGCTCAGCTCCATGACTATTGCCTGCTGAGCTGCGTGATACCTGCTTGCTCAGCTCCATGATTATTGCCTTCTGATCTGCCTGATTCCTGCTTGCTCAGCTCCATATTTATTGCCTGCTGAGCTGCGTGATTCCTGCCTGCTCAACTTCTTGATTATTGCATGCTGAGCTGCGTGATTCCTGCTTGCTCAGCTCCATGATTATGGCCTGCTGAGCTGCGTGATTCCTGCTTGCTCATCTCCATGATTATTGCTTGCTGAGCTGCGAAATTAGTGCCTGCTCAGTCCCGAGAGAGGAGCCGGCTGAGTCACGTGATTAGAGTCTGCTTATCGACTTCATTACAGCCTTCAGCTCCATGATTATTGCCAGCTGAGCTCCATGATTCCTGCTTGCTCAGCTCCATATTTATTGCCTGCTGAGCTGCGTGACTCCTGCCTGCTCAACTTCTTTATTATTGCCTGCTGAAATTCGTGATTCATACTTTCTCAAATTCTTGATTATTGCTTGCTGAGCTGCATGATTCCTGCTTGCTGAGCTCCATGATTACTGCCTGCTGAGCTGCGTGATTCCTGCCTGCTCATCTCCATGATTATTGCCTGCTGAGCTTCGTGATTCCTGCTTGCTCAGCTCCATGATTATTGCCTGCTGAGCTGCGTGATTCCTGCTTGCTCAGCTCCATGATTATTGCCTGCTGAGCTGCGTGATTCCTGCCTGCTCAGCTCCATGATTATTGCCTGCTGAGCTGTGTGATTCCTGCTTGCTCAGCTCCTTGACTATTGCCTGCTGAGCTGCGTGACTCGTGCCTGATCAGCTGTGTGATTAGTCCCTGCTCAGCTGCGTGATTAGTGCCTGCTCAGGACCGGGTTAGGAGCCGGCTGAGTCACGTGATTAGAGTCTGCTTAGCCACTTCATTACTGTCTGCTCAGCTCTATGATTATTGCCTGCTAAGCTGCGTGATTCCTGCCTGCTCAGCTTATTGATTATTGCCTGCTGAGCTGCGTGATTCCTGACTGCTCAGCTCCATATTTATTGCCTGCTGAGCTGTGTGATTTCTGCTTGCTCAACTTTTTGATTATTGCCTTCAGAGCTGCGTGATTCCTGCTTACTCAGCTCCATTTTTATTGCCTGCTGAGCTGCGTGATTCTTGCTTGCTCAGCTTCATGACTATTGCCTGCTGAGCTACTTGATTCCTGCTTGATCAGCTCCATATTTATTGCCTGCGGAGCTGCGTGATTCCTGCTTGCTCATCTCTATGATTATTGCCTGCTGAGCTGCGTGATTCCTGCCTGCTCAGCTTCTTGATTATTGCATGCTTAGTTGCGTGATTCCTGCTTGCTCAGCTCCATGATTATTGCCAGCTGAGCTCCATGATTCCTGCTTGCTCAGCTCCATATTTATTGCCTGCTGAGCTGCGTGATTCCTGCCTGCTCAACTTCTTTATTATTGCCTGCTGAAATTCGTGATTCATACTTTCTCAAATTCTTGATTATTGCTTGCTGAGCTGCATGATTCCTGCTTGCTGAGCTCCATGATACTGCCTGCTGAGCTGCGTGATTCCTGCCTGCTCAGCTCCATGATTATTGCCTGCTGAGCTGCGTGATTCCTGCTTGCTCAGCTCCATGACTATTGCCTGCTGAGCTGCGTGATTCCTGCTTGCTGAGCTACATGATACTGCCTGCTGAGCTTCGTGATTCCTGCTTGCTCAGCTCCATGATTATTGCCTGCTGAGCTGCGTGATTCCTGCTTGCTCAGCTCCATGACTATTGCCTGCTGAGCTGCGTGATACCTGCTTGCTCAGCTCCATGATTATTGCCTTCTGAGCTGCGTGATTCCTGCTTGCTCAGCTCCATGATTATTGCCAGCTGAGCTCCATGATTCCTGCTTGCTCAGCTCCATATTTATTGCCTGCTGAGCTGCGTGATTCCTGCCTGCTCAACTTCTTTATTATTGCCTGCTGAAATTCGTGATTCATACTTTCTCAAATTCTTGATTATTGCTTGCTGAGCTGCATGATTCCTGACTGCTCAGCTCCATGATTATTGCCTGCTGAGCTGCGTGATGCCTGCTTGCTCAGCTCCATGATTTTTGCTTGCTGAGCTGCATAATAAGTGCCTGCTCAGTCCCCAGAGAGGAGCCGGCTGAATCACGTGATTAGAGCCTGCTTATCCAGTTCCTTACAGCCTTCAGCTCCAATTATTATTGCCTGCTAAGTTGCGTGATTCCTGCCTGCTCAGGTCCGTGAGTATTGCCTGCTGAGTTGCGTGATTCCTGCCAGCTCAGCTCCATGGTTATTGCCTGCTGAGCTGCACGATTCCTGACTGCTAGCTTCTTGATTATTGGCTGCTGAGCTGCCTGATTCCTGCCTGCTCTACTTCTTGATTATTGGCTGCTGAGCTGCGTGATTCCTGCCTGCTCAGCTCCAGGAGTATTGTCTGCTGGGCTGCAAGATTCGTGTCTGCTCAGTCACGGGTGTCAAGCCTGCTGAGTCACGTGTTTAGAGTCTGCTTAGCCACTTAATGGCAGTCTGCTCAGCTCCTTGATTTTTGCCAGCGAAGCTTCGAGATTCGTGCCTGCTCAGCTCCTTGATCTTTTCCTGCTGAGCTGTGTGATCCCTGCCTGCTCAGCTTCATGATTATTGCCTGCTGAGCTGCATGATTGGTGTCTGCTGAGCTGCACCATTTGTGTCTGCTGAGCTGCACAATTGGTGTCTGCTGAGCTGCCCAAATTGTGTCTGCTCTGTCACGGGTGTAGAGCCTGCAGCGTCACGTGTTTAGACTCTGCTTAACCACTTCATTACAGTTTGCTCAGCTCCTTGACGATTTCCTGCTCCTCTCCGTGATTAGTGCCCTCTTAGCCAAGTGATTAGTGCCTGCTCAGCTCTTTGATTATTGCCTCCTGAAGCACGTGATCAGTGCATGATAGCCACGTGATCAGCGCCTCTCACTCACGTGATCAGCGCCTCTCAGTCACGTGATCAGTGCATTCTCAGTCACGTGATCAGTGCCTCTCAATCACGTGATCAGTGCCCCTCAGTCACGTGATCAGTGCATGCTCAGTCACATGATCAGGGCCTGCTCAATCACGTGATTAGGGCCTGCTGAATCAAGGAATTAGCGCTTGCTCAGCTGCATGCTTAATCCCTGCTCAGCTGCGTGACTCGTGCCTGATCAGCTGTGTGATTAGTCCCTGCTCAGCTGCGTGATTAGTGCCTGCTCAGGACCGGGTTAGGAGCCCGCTGAGTCACGTGATTAGAGTCTGCTTAGCCACTTCATTACAGTCTGCTCAGCTCCATGATTATTGCCTGCTAAGCTGCGTGATTCCTGCCTGCTCAGCTTATTGATTATTGCCTGCTGAGCTGCATGATTCCTGACTGCTCAGCTCCATATTTATTGCCTGCTGAGCTGCGTGATTCCTGCCTGCTCAACTTCTTGATTATTGCATGCTGAGCTGCGTGATTCCTGCTTGCTCAGCTCCATGATTATGGCCTGCTGAGCTGCGTGATTCCTGCTTGCTCATCTCCATGATTATTGCTTGCTGAGCTGCGAAATTAGTGCCTGCTCACTCCCCAGAGAGGAGCCGGCTGAGTCACGTGATTAGAGTCTGCTTAGCCACTTCATTACAGTCTGCTCAGCTCCATGATTATTGCCTGCTAAGCTGCGTGATTCCTGCCTGCTCAGCTTATTGATTATTGCCTGCTGAGCTGCGTGATTCCTGACTGCTCAGCTCCATATTTATTGCCTGCTGAGCTGCGTGATTCCTGACTGCTCAGCTCCATATTTATTGCCTGCTGAGCTGCGTGATTCCTGCTTACTCAGCTCCATTTTTATTGCCTGCTGAGCTGCGTGATTCTTGCTTGCTCAGCTTCATGACTATTGCCTGCTGAGCTACTTGATTCCTGCTTGATCAGCTCCATATTTATTGCCTGCGGAGCTGCGTGATTCCTGCTTGCTCATCTCTATGATTATTGCCTGCTGAGCTGCGTGATTCCTGCTTGCTCAGCTCCATATTTATTGCCTGCGGAGCTGCGTGATTCCTGCCTGCTCAGCTTCTTGATTATTGCATGCTTAGTTGCGTGATTCCTGCTTGCTCAGCTCCATGATTATTGCCAGCTGAGCTCCATGATTCCTGCTTGCTCAGCTCCATATTTATTGCCTGCTGAGCTGCGTGATTCCTGCCTGCTCAACTTCTTTATTATTGCCTGCTGAAATTCGTGATTCATACTTTCTCAAATTCTTGATTATTGCTTGCTGAGCTGCATGATTCCTGCTTGCTGAGCTCCATGATTACTGCCTGCTGAGCTGCGTGATTCCTGCCTGCTCAGCTCCATGATTATTGCCTGCTGAGCTTCGTGATTCCTGCTTGCTCAGCTCCAGGATTATTGCCTGCTGAGCTGCGTTATTCGTGCCTGCTCAGCTCCTTGATTACTGTCTGCTGAGCTGCGTGATTCCTGCCTGCTCAGCTCCAGGAGTATTGTCTGCTGGGCTGCAAGATTCGTGTCTGCTCAGTCACGGGTGTCAAGCCTGCTGAGTCACGTGTTTAGAGTCTGCTTAGCCACTTAATGGCAGTCTGCTCAGCTCCTTGATTTTTGCCAGCTGAGCTGCGAGATTCGTGCCTGCTCAGCTCCTTGATCTTTGCCTGCTGAGCTGTGTGATCCCTGCCTGCTCATCTCCTTGATTATTGCTTGCTGAGCTGCGAAATTAGTGCCTGCTCAGTCCCCAGAGAGGAGCCGGCTGAGTCACGTGATTAGAGTCTGCTTAGCCACTTCATTACAGTCTGCTCATCTCCATGATTATGGCCTGCTGAGCTGCGTGATTCCTGCTTGCTCATCTCCATGATTATTGCTTGCTGAGCTGCGAAATTAGTGCCTGCTCAGTCCCCAGAGAGGAGCCGGCTGAGTTACGTGATTAGAGTCTGCTTAGCCACTTCATTACAGTCTGCTCAGCTCCATGATTATTGCCTGCTAAGCTGCGTGATTCCTGCCTGCTCAGCTTATTGATTATTGCCTGCTGAGCTGCGTGATTCCTGACTGCTCAGCTCCATATTTATTGCCTACTGAGCTGTGTGATTTCTGCTTGCTCAACTTTTTGATTATTGCATGCTGAGCTGCGAGATTCCTGCTTACTCAGCTCCATTTTTATTGCCTGCTGAGCTGCGTGATTCTTGCTTGCTCAGCTTCATGACTATTGCCTGCTGAGCTACTTGATTCCTGCTTGATCAGCTCCATATTTATTGCCTGCGGAGCTGCGTGATTCCTGCTTGCTCATCTCTATGATTATTGCCTGCTGAGCTGCGTGATTCCTGCTTGCTCAGCTCCATATTTATTGCCTGCTGAGCTGCGTGATTCCTGCCTGCTCAGCTTCTTGATTATTGCATGCTTAGTTGCGTGATTCCTGCTTGCTCAGCTCCATGATTATTGCCAGCTGAGCTCCATGATTCCTGCTTGCTCAGCTCCATATTTATTGCCTGCTGAGCTGCGTGATTCCTGCCTGCTCAACTTCTTTATTATTGCCTGCTGAAATTCGTGATTCATACTTTCTCAAATTCTTGATTATTGCTTGCTGAGCTGCATGATTCCTGCTTGCTGAGCTCCATGATTACTGCCTGCTGAGCTGCGTGATTCCTGCCTGCTCAGCTCCATGATTATTGCCTGCTGAGCTGCGTGATTCCTGCTTGCTCAGCTCCATATTTATTGCCTGCTGAGCTGCGTGATTCCTGCCTGCTCAGCTTCTTGATTATTGCATGCTTAGTTGCGTGATTCCTGCTTGCTCAGCTCCATGATTATTGCCAGCTGAGCTCCATGATTCCTGCTTGCTCAGCTCCATATTTATTGCCTGCTGAGCTGCGTGATTCCTGCCTGCTCAACTTCTTTATTATTGCCTGCTGAAATTCGTGATTCATACTTTCTCAAATTCTTGATTATTGCTTGCTGAGCTGCATGATTCCTGCTTGCTGAGCTCCATGATTACTGCCTGCTGAGCTGCATGATTCCTGCCTGCTCAGCACCATGATTATTGCCTGCTGAGCTTCGTGATTCCTGCTTGCTCAGCTCCATGATTATTGCCTGCTGAGCTGCGTGATTCCTGCTTGCTCAGCTCCATGACTATTGCCTGCTGAGCTGCGTGATACCTGCTTGCTCAGCTCCATGATTATTGCCTTCTGATCTGCCTGATTCCTGCTTGCTCAGCTCCATATTTATTGCCTGCTGAGCTGCGTGATTCCTGCCTGCTCAACTTCTTGATTATTGCATGCTGAGCTGCGTGATTCCTGCTTGCTCAGCTCCATGATTATGGCCTGCTGAGCTGCGTGATTCCTGCTTGCTCATCTCCATGATTATTGCTTGCTGAGCTGCGAAATTAGTGCCTGCTCAGTCCCGAGAGAGGAGCCGGCTGAGTCACGTGATTAGAGTCTGCTTATCGACTTCATTACAGCCTTCAGCTCCATGATTATTGCCAGCTGAGCTCCATGATTCCTGCTTGCTCAGCTCCATATTTATTGCCTGCTGAGCTGCGTGACTCCTGCCTGCTCAACTTCTTTATTATTGCCTGCTGAAATTCGTGATTCATACTTTCTCAAATTCTTGATTATTGCTTGCTGAGCTGCATGATTCCTGCTTGCTGAGCTCCATGATTACTGCCTGCTGAGCTGCGTGATTCCTGCCTGCTCATCTCCATGATTATTGCCTGCTGAGCTTCGTGATTCCTGCTTGCTCAGCTCCATGATTATTGCCTGCTGAGCTGCGTGATTCCTGCTTGCTCAGCTCCATGATTATTGCCTGCTGAGCTGCGTGATTCCTGCCTGCTCAGCTCCATGATTATTGCCTGCTGAGCTGTGTGATTCCTGCTTGCTCAGCTCCTTGACTATTGCCTGCTGAGCTGCGTGACTCGTGCCTGATCAGCTGTGTGATTAGTCCCTGCTCAGCTGCGTGATTAGTGCCTGCTCAGGACCGGGTTAGGAGCCGGCTGAGTCACGTGATTAGAGTCTGCTTAGCCACTTCATTACTGTCTGCTCAGCTCTATGATTATTGCCTGCTAAGCTGCGTGATTCCTGCCTGCTCAGCTTATTGATTATTGCCTGCTGAGCTGCGTGATTCCTGACTGCTCAGCTCCATATTTATTGCCTGCTGAGCTGTGTGATTTCTGCTTGCTCAACTTTTTGATTATTGCCTTCAGAGCTGCGTGATTCCTGCTTACTCAGCTCCATTTTTATTGCCTGCTGAGCTGCGTGATTCTTGCTTGCTCAGCTTCATGACTATTGCCTGCTGAGCTACTTGATTCCTGCTTGATCAGCTCCATATTTATTGCCTGCGGAGCTGCGTGATTCCTGCTTGCTCATCTCTATGATTATTGCCTGCTGAGCTGCGTGATTCCTGCCTGCTCAGCTTCTTGATTATTGCATGCTTAGTTGCGTGATTCCTGCTTGCTCAGCTCCATGATTATTGCCAGCTGAGCTCCATGATTCCTGCTTGCTCAGCTCCATATTTATTGCCTGCTGAGCTGCGTGATTCCTGCCTGCTCAACTTCTTTATTATTGCCTGCTGAAATTCGTGATTCATACTTTCTCAAATTCTTGATTATTGCTTGCTGAGCTGCATGATTCCTGCTTGCTGAGCTCCATGATACTGCCTGCTGAGCTGCGTGATTCCTGCCTGCTCAGCTCCATGATTATTGCCTGCTGAGCTGCGTGATTCCTGCTTGCTCAGCTCCATGACTATTGCCTGCTGAGCTGCGTGATTCCTGCTTGCTGAGCTACATGATACTGCCTGCTGAGCTTCGTGATTCCTGCTTGCTCAGCTCCATGATTATTGCCTGCTGAGCTGCGTGATTCCTGCTTGCTCAGCTCCATGACTATTGCCTGCTGAGCTGCGTGATACCTGCTTGCTCAGCTCCATGATTATTGCCTTCTGAGCTGCGTGATTCCTGCTTGCTCAGCTCCATGATTATTGCCAGCTGAGCTCCATGATTCCTGCTTGCTCAGCTCCATATTTATTGCCTGCTGAGCTGCGTGATTCCTGCCTGCTCAACTTCTTTATTATTGCCTGCTGAAATTCGTGATTCATACTTTCTCAAATTCTTGATTATTGCTTGCTGAGCTGCATGATTCCTGCTTGCTGAGCTCCATGATTACTGCCTGCTGAGCTGCGTGATTCCTGCCTGCTCAGCTCCATGATTATTGCCTGCTGAGCTTCGTGATTCCTGCTTGCTCAGCTCCAGGATTATTGCCTGCTGAGCTGCGTTATTCGTGCCTGCTCAGCTCCTTGATTACTGTCTGCTGAGCTGCGTGATTCCTGCCTGCTCAGCTCCAGGAGTATTGTCTGCTGGGCTGCAAGATTCGTGTCTGCTCAGTCACGGGTGTCAAGCCTGCTGAGTCACGTGTTTAGAGTCTGCTTAGCCACTTAATGGCAGTCTGCTCAGCTCCTTGATTTTTGCCAGCTGAGCTGCGAGATTCGTGCCTGCTCAGCTCCTTGATCTTTGCCTGCTGAGCTGTGTGATCCCTGCCTGCTCATCTCCTTGATTATTGCTTGCTGAGCTGCGAAATTAGTGCCTGCTCAGTCCCCAGAGAGGAGCCGGCTGAGTCACGTGATTAGAGTCTGCTTAGCCACTTCATTACAGTCTGCTCATCTCCATGATTATGGCCTGCTGAGCTGCGTGATTCCTGCTTGCTCATCTCCATGATTATTGCTTGCCGAGCTGCGAAATTAGTGCCTGCTCAGTCCCCAGAGAGGAGCCGGCTGAGTCACGTGATTAGAGTCTGCTTAGCCACTTCATTACAGTCTGCTCAGCTCCATGATTATTGCCTGCTAAGCTGCGTGATTCCTGCCTGCTCAGCTTATTGATTATTGCCTGCTGAGCTGCGTGATTCCTGACTGCTCAGCTCCATATTTATTGCCTACTGAGCTGTGTGATTTCTGCTTGCTCAACTTTTTGATTATTGCATGCTGAGCTGCGAGATTCCTGCTTACTCAGCTCCATTTTTATTGCCTGCTGAGCTGCGTGATTCTTGCTTGCTCAGCTTCATGACTATTGCCTGCTGAGCTACTTGATTCCTGCTTGATCAGCTCCATATTTATTGCCTGCGGAGCTGCGTGATTCCTGCTTGCTCATCTCTATGATTATTGCCTGCTGAGCTGCGTGATTCCTGCTTGCTCAGCTCCATATTTATTGCCTGCTGAGCTGCGTGATTCCTGCCTGCTCAGCTTCTTGATTATTGCATGCTTAGTTGCGTGATTCCTGCTTGCTCAGCTCCATGATTATTGCCAGCTGAGCTCCATGATTCCTGCTTGCTCAGCTCCATATTTATTGCCTGCTGAGCTGCGTGATTCCTGCCTGCTCAACTTCTTTATTATTGCCTGCTGAAATTCGTGATTCATACTTTCTCAAATTCTTGATTATTGCTTGCTGAGCTGCATGATTCCTGCTTGCTGAGCTCCATGATTACTGCCTGCTGAGCTGCGTGATTCCTGCCTGCTCAGCTCCATGATTATTGCCTGCTGAGCTGCGTGATTCCTGCTTGCTCAGCTCCATATTTATTGCCTGCTGAGCTGCGTGATTCCTGCCTGCTCAGCTTCTTGATTATTGCATGCTTAGTTGCGTGATTCCTGCTTGCTCAGCTCCATGATTATTGCCAGCTGAGCTCCATGATTCCTGCTTGCTCAGCTCCATATTTATTGCCTGCTGAGCTGCGTGATTCCTGCCTGCTCAACTTCTTTATTATTGCCTGCTGAAATTCGTGATTCATACTTTCTCAAATTCTTGATTATTGCTTGCTGAGCTGCATGATTCCTGCTTGCTGAGCTCCATGATTACTGCCTGCTGAGCTGCATGATTCCTGCCTGCTCAGCACCATGATTATTGCCTGCTGAGCTTCGTGATTCCTGCTTGCTCAGCTCCATGATTATTGCCTGCTGAGCTGCGTGATTCCTGCTTGCTCAGCTCCATGACTATTGCCTGCTGAGCTGCGTGATACCTGCTTGCTCAGCTCCATGATTATTGCCTTCTGATCTGCCTGATTCCTGCTTGCTCAGCTCCATATTTATTGCCTGCTGAGCTGCGTGATTCCTGCCTGCTCAACTTCTTGATTATTGCATGCTGAGCTGCGTGATTCCTGCTTGCTCAGCTCCATGATTATGGCCTGCTGAGCTGCGTGATTCCTGCTTGCTCATCTCCATGATTATTGCTTGCTGAGCTGCGAAATTAGTGCCTGCTCAGTCCCGAGAGAGGAGCCGGCTGAGTCACGTGATTAGAGTCTGCTTATCGACTTCATTACAGCCTTCAGCTCCATGATTATTGCCAGCTGAGCTCCATGATTCCTGCTTGCTCAGCTCCATATTTATTGCCTGCTGAGCTGCGTGACTCCTGCCTGCTCAACTTCTTTATTATTGCCTGCTGAAATTCGTGATTCATACTTTCTCAAATTCTTGATTATTGCTTGCTGAGCTGCATGATTCCTGCTTGCTGAGCTCCATGATTACTGCCTGCTGAGCTGCGTGATTCCTGCCTGCTCATCTCCATGATTATTGCCTGCTGAGCTTCGTGATTCCTGCTTGCTCAGCTCCATGATTATTGCCTGCTGAGCTGCGTGATTCCTGCTTGCTCAGCTCCATGATTATTGCCTGCTGAGCTGCGTGATTCCTGCCTGCTCAGCTCCATGATTATTGCCTGCTGAGCTGTGTGATTCCTGCTTGCTCAGCTCCTTGACTATTGCCTGCTGAGCTGCGTGACTCGTGCCTGATCAGCTGTGTGATTAGTCCCTGCTCAGCTGCGTGATTAGTGCCTGCTCAGGACCGGGTTAGGAGCCGGCTGAGTCACGTGATTAGAGTCTGCTTAGCCACTTCATTACTGTCTGCTCAGCTCTATGATTATTGCCTGCTAAGCTGCGTGATTCCTGCCTGCTCAGCTTATTGATTATTGCCTGCTGAGCTGCGTGATTCCTGACTGCTCAGCTCCATATTTATTGCCTGCTGAGCTGTGTGATTTCTGCTTGCTCAACTTTTTGATTATTGCCTTCAGAGCTGCGTGATTCCTGCTTACTCAGCTCCATTTTTATTGCCTGCTGAGCTGCGTGATTCTTGCTTGCTCAGCTTCATGACTATTGCCTGCTGAGCTACTTGATTCCTGCTTGATCAGCTCCATATTTATTGCCTGCGGAGCTGCGTGATTCCTGCTTGCTCATCTCTATGATTATTGCCTGCTGAGCTGCGTGATTCCTGCTTGCTCAGCTCCATATTTATTGCCTGCTGAGCTGCGTGATTCCTGCCTCCTCAGCTTCTTGATTATTGCATGCTGAGCTGCGTGATTCCTGTTTGCTCAGCTCCATGATTATTGCCTGCTGAGCTGCGTGATTCCTGCTTACTCAGCTCCATGATTTTTGCTTGCTGAGCTGCATAATAAGTGCCTGCTCAGTCCCCAGAGAGGAGCCGGCTGAATCACGTGATTAGAGACTGCTTATCCAGTTCATTACAGCCTTCAGTTCCAATTATTATTGCCTGCTAAGTTGCGTGATTCCTGCCTGCTCAGGTCCGTGAGTATTGCCTGCTGAGTTGCGTGATTCCTGCCAGCTCAGCTCCATGGTTATTGCCTGCTGAGCTGCGCGATTCCTGACTGCTAGCTTCTTGATTATTGGCTGCTGAGCTGCCTGATTCCTGCCTGCTCTACTTCTTGATTATTGGCTGTTGAGCTGCGTGATTCCTGCTTGCTCAGCTCCATTATTATTGCCTGCTGAGCTGCGTGATTCGTGCCTGCTCAGCTCCTTGATTACTGTCTGCTGAGCTGCGTGATTCCTGCCTGCTCAGCTCCAGGAGTATTGTCTGCTGGTCTGCAAGATTCGTGTCTGCTCAGTCACGGGTGTCAAGCCTGCTGAGTCACGTGTTTAGTGTCTGCTTAGCCACTTAATGGCAGTCTGCTCAGCTCCTTGATTTTTGCCAGCTGAGCTGCGAGATTCGTGCCTCCTCAGGTCCTTGATCTTTGCCTGCTGAGCTGTGTGATTCCTGCCTGCTCAGCTCCATGAGTATTGCTTGCTGAGCTGCATAATAAGTGCCTGCTCAGTCCCCAGAGAGGAGCCGGCTGAATCACGTGATTAGAGACTGCTTATCCAGTTCCTTACAGCCTTCAGCTCCAATTATTATTGCCTGCTAAGTTTCGTGATTCCTGCCTGCTCAGGTCCGTGAGTATTGCCTGCTGAGTTGCGTGATTCCTGCCAGCTCAGCTCCATGATTATTGCCTGCTGAGCTGCGCGATTCCTGACTGCTAGCTTCTTGATTATTGGCTGCTGAGCTGCCTGATTCCTGCCTGCTCTGCTCCAGGAGTATTGTCTGCTGGTCTGCAAGATTCGTGTCTGCTCAGTCACGGGTGTCAAGCCTGCTGAGTCACGTGTTTAGAGTCTGCTTAGCCACTTAATGGCAGTCTGCTCAGCTCCTTGATTTTTGCCAGCTGAGCTGCGAGATTCGTTCCTGCTCAGCTCCTTGATCTTTGCCTGCTGAGCTGTGTGATCCTTGCCTGCTCAGCTCCATGAGTATTGCCTGCTGAGCTGCATGATTGGTGTCTGCTGAGCTGCACCATTTGTGTCTGCTGAGCTGCACAATTGGTGTCTGCTGAGCTGCCCAAATTGTGTCTGCTCAGTCACGGGTGTAGAGCCTGCAGCGTCCCGTGTTTAGAGTCTGCTTAACCACTTCATTACAGTTTGCTCAGCTCCTTGACGATTTCCTGCTCCTCTCCGTGATTAGTGCCCTCTTAGCCAAGTGATTAGTGCCTGCTCAGCTCTTTGATTATTGCCTCCTGAAGCACGTGATCAGTGCATGATAGCCACGTGATCAGCGCCTCTCAGTCACGTGATCAGTGCATTCTCAGTCACGTGATCAGTGCCTCTCAATCACGTGATCAGTGCCCCTCAGTCACGTGATCAGTGCATGCTCAGTCACATGATCAGGGCCTGCTCAATCACGTGATTAGGGCCTGCTGAATCAAGGAATTAGCGCTTGCTCAGCTGCATGATTAATCCCTGCTCAGCTGCGTGACTCGTGCCTGATCAGCTGTGTGATTAGTCCCTGCTCAGCTGCGTGATTAGTGCCTGCTCAGGACCGGGTTAGGAGCCGGCTGAGTCACGTGATTAGAGTCTGCTTAGCCACTTCATTACAGTCTGCTCAGCTCCATGATTATTGCCTGCTAAGCTGCGTGATACCTGCTTGCTCAGCTCCATGATTATTGCCTTCTGAGCTGCGTGATTCCTGACTGCTCAGCTCCATATTTATTGCCTGCTGAGCTGTGTGATTTCTGCTTGCTCAACTTTTTGATTATTGCCTTCAGAGCTGCGTGATTCCTGCTTACTCAGCTCCATTTTTATTGCCTGCTGAGCTGCGTGATTCTTGCTTGCTCAGCTTCATGACTATTGCCTGCTGAGCTACTTGATTCCTGCTTGATCAGCTCCATATTTATTGCCTGCGGAGCTGCGTGATTCCTGCTTGCTCATCTCTATGATTATTGCCTGCTGAGCTGCGTGATTCCTGCCTGCTCAGCTTCTTGATTATTGCATGCTTAGTTGCGTGATTCCTGCTTGCTCAGCTCCATGATTATTGCCAGCTGAGCTCCATGATTCCTGCTTGCTCAGCTCCATATTTATTGCCTGCTGAGCTGCGTGATTCCTGCCTGCTCAACTTCTTTATTATTGCCTGCTGAAATTCGTGATTCATACTTTCTCAAATTCTTGATTATTGCTTGCTGAACTGCATGATTCCTGCTTGCTGAGCTCCATGATACTGCCTGCTGAGCTGCGTGATTCCTGCCTGCTCAGCTCCATGATTATTGCCTGCTGAGCTGCGTGATTCCTGCTTGCTCAGCTCCATGACTATTGCCTGCTGAGCTGCGTGATTCCTGCTTGCTCAGCTCCATGACTATTGCCTGCTGAGCTGCGTGATACCTGCTTGCTCAGCTCCATGATTATTGCCTTCTGAGCTGCGTGATTCCTGCTTGCTCAGCTCCATATTTATTGCCTGCTGAGCTGCGTGATTCCTGCCTGCTCAACTTCTTGATTATTGCATGCTGAGCTGCGTGATTCCTGCTTGCTCAGCTCCATGATTATGGCCTGCTGAGCTGCGTGATTCCTGCTTGCTCATCTCCATGATTATTGCTTACTGAGCTGCGAAATTAGTGCCTGCTCAGTCCCGAGAGAGGAGCCGGCTGAGTCACGTGATTAGAGTCTGCTTATCGACTTCATTACAGCCTTCAGCTCCATGATTATTGCCTGCTAAGTTGCGTGACTCCTGCCTGCTCAACTTCTTTATTATTGCCTGCTGAAATTCGTGATTCATACTTTCTCAAATTCTTGATTATTGCTTGCTCAGCTGCATGATTCCTGCTTGCTGAGCTCCATGATTACTGCCTGCTGAGCTGCGTGATTCCTGCCTGCTCAGCTCCATGATTATTGCCTGCTGAGCTTCGTGATTCCTGCTTGCTCAGCTCCATGATTATTGCCTGCTGAGCTGCGTGATTCCTGCTTGCTCAGCTCCATGATTATTGCCTGCTGAGCTGCGTGATTCCTGCCTGCTCAGCTCCATGATTATTGCCTGCTGAGCTGTGTGATTCCTGCTTGCTCAGCTCCTTGACTATTGCCTGCTGAGCTGCGTGACTCGTGCCTGATCAGCTGTGTGATTAGTCCCTGCTCAGCTGCGTGATTAGTGCCTGCTCAGGACGGGCTTAGGAGCCGCCTGAGTCACGTGATTAGAGTCTGCTTAGCCACTTCATTACAGTCTGCTCAGCTCCATGATTATTGCCTGCTAAGCTGCGTGATTCCTGCCTGCTCAGCTTATTGATTATTGCCTGCTGAGCTGCGTGATTCCTGACTGCTCAGCTCCATATTTATTGCCTGCTGAGCTGTGTGATTTCTGCTTGCTCAACTTTTTGATTATTGCCTTCAGAGCTGCGTGATTCCTGCTTACTCAGCTCCATTTTTATTGCCTGCTGAGCTGCGTGATTCTTGCTTGCTCAGCTTCATGACTATTGCCTGCTGAGCTACTTGATTCCTGCTTGATCAGCTCCATATTTATTGCCTGCGGAGCTGCGTGATTCCTGCTTGCTCATCTCTATGATTATTGCCTGCTGAGCTGCGTGATTCCTGCTTGCTCAGCTCCATATTTATTGCCTGCTGAGCTGCGTGATTCCTGCCTGCTCAGCTTCTTGATTATTGCATGCTTAGTTGCGTGATTCCTGCTTGCTCAGCTCCATGATTATTGCCAGCTGAGCTCCATGATTCCTGCTTGCTCAGCTCCATATTTATTGCCTGCTGAGCTGCGTGATTCCTGCCTGCTCAACTTCTTTATTATTGCCTGCTGAAATTCGTGATTCATACTTTCTCAAATTCTTGATTATTGCTTGCTGAGCTGCATGATTCCTGCTTGCTGAGCTCCATGATTACTGCCTGCTGAGCTGCGTGATTCCTGCCTGCTCAGCTCCATGATTATTACCTGCTGAGCTTCGTGATTCCTGCTTGCTCAGCTCCATGATTTTTGCTTGCTGAGCTGCATAATAAGTGCCTGCTCAGTCCCCAGAGAGGAGCCGGCTGAATCACGTGATTAGAGACTGCTTATCCAGTTCCTTACAGCCTTCAGCTCCAATTTTTATTGCCTGCTAAGTTGCGTGAATCCTGCCTGCTCAGGTCCGTGAGTATTGCCTGCTGAGTTGCGTGATTCCTGCCAGCTCAGCTCCATGGTTATTGCCTGCTGAGCTGCGCGATTCCTGACTGCTAGCTTCTTGATTATTGGCTGCTGAGCTGCCTGATTCCTGCCTGCTCTACTTCTTGATTATTGGCTGCTGAGCTGCGTGATTCCTGCTTGCTCAGCTCCAGGATTATTGCCTGCTGAGCTGCGTTATTCGTGCCTGCTCAGCTCCTTGATTACTGTCTGCTGAGCTGCGTGATTCCTGCCTGCTCAGCTCCAGGAGTATTGTCTGCTGGGCTGCAAGATTCGTGTCTGCTCAGTCACGGGTGTCAAGCCTGCTGAGTCACGTGTTTAGAGTCTGCTTAGCCACTTAATGGCAGTCTGCTCAGCTCCTTGATTTTTGCCAGCTGAGCTGTGTGATTCCTGCCTGCTCAGCTTCATGATTATTGCCTGCTGAGCTGCATGATTGGTGTCTGCTGAGCTGCACCATTTGTGTCTGCTGAGCTGCCCAAATTGTGTCTGCTCTGTCACGGGTGTAGAGCCTGCAGCGTCACGTGTTTAGATTCTGCTTAACCACTTCATTACAGTTTGCTCAGCTCCTTGACGATTTCCTGCTCCTCTCCGTGATTAGTGCCCTCTTAGCCAAGTGATTAGTGCCTGCTCAGCTCTTTGATTATTGCCTCCTGAAGCACGTGATCAGTGCATGATAGCCACGTGATCAGCGCCTCTCACTCACGTGATCAGCGCCTCTCAGTCACGTGATCAGTGCATTCTCAGTCACGTGATCAGTGCCTCTCAATCACGTGATCAGTGCCCCTCAGTCACGTGATCAGTGCATGCTCAGTCACATGATCAGGGCCTGCTCAATCACGTGATTAGGGCCTGCTGAATCGAGGAATTAGCGCTTGCTCAGCTGCATGCTTAATCCCTGCTCAGCTGCGTGACTCGTGCCTGATCAGCTGTGTGATTAGTGCCTGCTCAGGACCGGGTTAGGAGCCGGCTGAGTCACGTGATTAGAGTCTGCTTATCGACTTCATTACAGCCTTCAGCTCCATGATTATTGCCTGCTAAGTTGCGTGACTCCTGCCTGCTCAACTTCTTTATTATTGCCTGCTGAAATTCGTGATTCATACTTTCTCAAATTCTTGATTATTGCTTGCTGAGCTGCATGATTCCTGCTTGCTGAGCTCCATGATTACTGCCTGCTGAGCTGCGTGATTCCTGCCTGCTCAGCTCCATGATTATTGCCTGCTGAGCTTCGTGATTCCTGCTTGCTCAGCTCCATGATTATTGCCTGCTGAGCTGCGTGATTCCTGCTTGCTCAGCTCCATGATTATTGCCTGCTGAGCTGCGTGATTCCTGCCTGCTCAGCTCCATGATTATTGCCTGCTGAGCTGTGTGATTCCTGCTTGCTCAGCTCCTTGACTATTGCCTGCTGAGCTGCGTGACTCGTGCCTGATCAGCTGTGTGATTAGTCCCTGCTCAGCTGCGTGATTAGTGCCTGCTCAGGACCGGGTTAGGAGCCGGCTGAGTCACGTGACTAGAGTCTGCTTAGCCACTTCATTACTGTCTGCTCAGCTCCATGATTATTGCCTGCTAAGCTGCGTGATTCCTGCCTGCTCAGCTTATTGATTATTGCCTGCTGAGCTGCGTGATTCCTGACTGCTCAGCTCCATATTTATTGCCTGCTGAGCTGTGTGATTTCTGCTTGCTCAACTTTTTGATTATTGCCTTCAGAGCTGCGTGATTCCTGCTTACTCAGCTCCATTTTTATTGCCTGCTGAGCTGCGTGATTCCTGCTTGCTCATCTCTATGATTATTGCCTGCTGAGCTGCGTGATTCCTGCTTGCTCAGCTCCATATTTATTGCCTGCTGAGCTGCGTGATTCCTGCCTGCTCAGCTTCTTGATTATTGCATGCTTAGTTGCGTGATTCCTGCTTGCTCAGCTCCATGATTATTGCCAGCTGAGCTCCATGATTCCTGCTTGCTCAGCTCCATATTTATTGCCTGCTGAGCTGCGTGATTCCTGCCTGCTCAACTTCTTTATTATTGCCTGCTGAAATTCGTGATTCACACTTTCTCAAATTCTTGATTATTGCTTGCTGAGCTGCATGATTCCTGCTTGCTGAGCTCCATGATTACTGCCTGCTGAGCTGCGTGATTCCTGCCTGCTCAGCTCCATGATTATTGCCTGCTGAGCTGCGTGATTCCTGCTTGCTCAGCTCCATGTCTATTGCCTGCTGAGCTGCGTGATACCTGCTTGCTCAGCTCCATGATTATTGCCTTCTGAGCTGCGTGATTCCTGCTTGCTCAGCTCCATATTTATTGCCTGCTGAGCTGCGTGATTCCTGCCTGCTCAACTTCTTGATTATTGCATGCTGAGCTGCGTGATTCCTGCTTGCTCAGCTCCATGATTATGGCCTGCTGAGCTGCGTGATTCCTGCTTGCTCATCTCCATGATTATTGCTTGCTGAGCTGCGAAATTAGTGCCTGCTCAGTCCCGAGAGAGGAGCCGGCTGAGTCACGTGATTAGAGTCTGCTTATCGACTTCATTACAGCCTTCAGCTCCATGATTATTGCCTGCTAAGTTGCGTGACTCCTGCCTGCTCAACTACTTTATTATTGCCTGCTGAATTTCGTGATTCATACTTTCTCAAATTCTTGATTATTGCTTGCTGAGCTGCATGATTCCTGCTTGCTGAGCTTCATGATTACTGCCTGCTGAGCTGCGTGATTCCTGCCTGCTCAGCTCCATGATTATTGCCTGCTGAGCTGCGTGATTCCTGCTTGCTCAGCTCCATGACTATTGCCTGCTGAGCTGCGTGATTCCTGCCTGCTCAGCTCCATGATTATTGCCTGCTAAGTTGCGTGACTCCTGCCTGCTCAACTTCTTTATTATTGCCTGCTGAAATTCGTTATTCATACTTTCTCAAATTCTTGATTATTGCTTGCTGAGCTGCGTGATTCCTGCCTGCTCAGCTTCTTGATTATTGCATGCTTAGTTGCGTGATTCCTGCTTGCTCAGCTCCATGATTATTGCCAGCTGAGCTCCATGATTCCTGCTTGCTCAGCTCCATATTTATTGCCTGCTGAGCTGCGTGATTCCTGCCTGCTCAACTTCTTTATTATTGCCTGCTGAAATTCGTGATTCATACTTTCTCAAATTCTTGATTATTGCTTGCTGAGCTGCATGATTCCTGCTTGCTGAGCTCCATGATACTGCCTGCTGAGCTGCGTGATTCCTGCCTGCTCAGCTCCATGATTATTGCCTGCTGAGCTTCGTGATTCCTGCTTGTTCAGCTCCATGATTATTGCCTGCTGAGCTTCGTGATTCCTGCTTGCTCAGCTCCATGATTATTGCCTGCTGAGCTGCGTGATTCCTGCTTGCTCAGCTCCATGATTATTGCCTGCTGAGCTGCGTGATTCCTGCCTGCTCAGCTCCATGATTATTGCCTGCTGAGCTGTGTGATTCCTGCTTGCTCAGCTCCTTGACTATTGCCTGCTGAGCTGCGTGACTCGTGCCTGATCAGCTGTGTGATTAGTCCCTGCTTCTCTGCGTGATTAGTGCCTGCTCAGGACCGGGTTAGGAGCCGGCTGAGTCACGTGATTAGAGTCTGCTTAGCCACTTCATTACTGTCTGCTCAGCTCCATGATTATTGCCTGCTAAGCTGCGTGATTCCTGCCTGCTCAGCTTATTGATTATTGCCTGCTGAGCTGCGTGATTCCTGACTGCTCAGCTCCATATTTATTGCCTGCTGAGCTGTGTGATTTCTGCTTGCTCAACTTTTTGATTATTGCCTTCAGAGCTGCGTGATTCCTGCTTACTCAGCTCCATTTTTATTGCCTGCTGAGCTGCGTGATTCCTGCTTGCTCATCTCTATGATTATTGCCTGCTGAGCTGCGTGATTCCTGCTTGCTCAGCTCCATATTTATTGCCTGCTGAGCTGCGTGATTCCTGCCTGCTCAGCTTCTTGATTATTGCATGCTTAGTTGCGTGATTCCTGCTTGCTCAGCTCCATGATTATTGCCAGCTGAGCTCCATGATTCCTGCTTGCTCAGCTCCATATTTATTGCCTGCTGAGCTGCGTGATTCCTGCCTGCTCAACTTCTTCATTATTGCCTGCTGAAATTCGTGATTCATACTTTCTCAAATTCTTGATTATTGCTTGCTGAGCTGCATGATTCCTGCTTGCTGAGCTCCATGATTACTGCCTGCTGAGCTGCGTGATTCCTGCCTGCTCAGCTCCATGATTATTGCCTGCTGAGCTGCGTGATTCCTGCTTGCTCAGCTCCATGTCTATTGCCTGCTGAGCTGCGTGATACCTGCTTGCTCAGCTCCATGATTATTGCCTTCTGAGCTGCGTGATTCCTGCTTGCTCAGCTCCATATTTATTGCCTGCTGAGCTGCGTGATTCCTGCCTGCTCAACTTCTTGATTATTGCATGCTGAGCTGCGTGATTCCTGCTTGCTCAGCTCCATGATTATGGCCTGCTGAGCTGCGTGATTCCTGCTTGCTCATCTCCATGATTATTGCTTGCTGAGCTGCGAAATTAGTGCCTGCTCAGTCCCGAGAGAGGAGCCGGCTGAGTCACGTGATTAGAGTCTGCTTATCGACTTCATTACAGCCTTCAGCTCCATGATTATTGCCTGCTAAGTTGCGTGACTCCTGCCTGCTCAACTACTTTATTATTGCCTGCTGAAATTCGTGATTCATACTTTCTCAAATTCTTGATTATTGCTTGCTGAGCTGCATGATTCCTGCTTGCTGAGCTCCATGATTACTGCCTGCTGAGCTGCGTGATTCCTGCCTGCTCAGCTCCATGATTATTGCCTGCTGAGCTGCGTGATTCCTGCTTGCTCAGCTCCATGACTATTGCCTGCTGAGCTGCGTGATTCCTGCCTGCTCAGCTCCATGATTATTGCCTGCTAAGTTGCGTGACTCCTGCCTGCTCAACTTCTTTATTATTGCCTGCTGAAATTCGTTATTCATACTTTCTCAAATTCTTGATTATTGCTTGCTGAGCTGCGTGATTCCTGCCTGCTCAGCTTCTTGATTATTGCATGCTTAGTTGCGTGATTCCTGCTTGCTCAGCTCCATGATTATTGCCAGCTGAGCTCCATGATTCCTGCTTGCTCAGCTCCATATTTATTGCCTGCTGAGCTGCGTGATTCCTGCCTGCTCAACTTCTTTATTATTGCCTGCTGAAATTCGTGATTCATACTTTCTCAAATTCTTGATTATTGCTTGCTGAGCTGCATGATTCCTGCTTGCTGAGCTCCATGATACTGCCTGCTGAGCTGCGTGATTCCTGCCTGCTCAGCTCCATGATTATTGCCTGCTGAGCTTCGTGATTCCTGCTTGCTCAGCTCCATGATTATTGCCTGCTGAGCTGCGTGATTCCTGCTTGCTCAGCTCCATGACTATTGCCTGCTGAGCTGCGTGATACCTGCTTGCTCAGCTCCGTGATTATTGCCTTCTGAGCTGCGTGATTCCTGCTTGCTCAGCTCCATATTTATTGCCTGCTGAGCTGCGTGATTCCTGCCT
This sequence comes from Bos javanicus, assembly GCF_032452875.1. Classification (NCBI taxonomy): domain Eukaryota; kingdom Metazoa; phylum Chordata; class Mammalia; order Artiodactyla; family Bovidae; genus Bos; species Bos javanicus. Next base: position 179,104 of record NW_026893775.1, read on the forward strand.
GCTCAACTTCTTGATTATTGCATGCTGAGCTGCGTGATTCCTGCTTGCTCAGCTCCATGATTATGGCCTGCTGAGCTGCGTGATTCCTGCTTGCTCATCTCCATGATTATTGCTTGCTGAGCTGCGAAATTAGTGCCTGCTCAGTCCCGAGAGAGGAGCCGGCTGAGTCACGTGATTAGAGTCTGCTTATCGACTTCATTACAGCCTTCAGCTCCATGATTATTGCCTGCTAAGTTGCGTGACTCCTGCCTGCTCAACTACTTTATTATTGCCTGCTGAAATTCGTGATTCATACTTTCTGAAATTCTTGATTATTGCTTGCTCAGCTGCATGATTCCTGCTTGCTGAGCTCCATGATTACTGCCTGCTGAGCTGCGTGATTCCTGCCTGCTCAGCTCCATGATTATTGCCTGCTGAGCTGCGTGATTCCTGCTTGCTCAGCTCCATGATTATTGCCTGTTGAGCTGCGTGATTCCTGCCTGCTCAGCTCCATGATTATTGCCTGCTGAGCTGTGTGATTCCTGCTTGCTCAGCTCCTTGACTATTGCCTGCTGAGCTGCGTGACTCGTGCCTGATCAGCTGTGTGATTAGTCCCTGCTCAGCTGCGTGATTAGTGCCTGCTCAGGACGGGCTTAGGAGCCGCCTGAGTCACGTGATTAGAGTCTGCTTAGCCACTTCATTACAGTCTGCTCAGCTCCATGATTATTGCCTGCTAAGCTGCGTGATTCCTGCCTGCTCAGCTTATTGATTATTGCCTGCTGAGCTGCGTGATTCCTGACTGCTCAGCTCCATATTTATTGCCTGCTGAGCTGTGTGATTTCTGCTTGCTCAACTTTTTGATTATTGCCTTCAGAGCTGCGTGATTCCTGCTTACTCAGCTCCATTTTTATTGCCTGCTGAGCTGCGTGATTCTTGCTTGCTCAGCTTCATGACTATTGCCTGCTGAGCTACTTGATTCCTGCTTGATCAGCTCCATATTTATTGCCTTCGGAGCTGCGTGATTCCTGCTTGCTCATCTCTATGATTATTGCCTGCTGAGCTGCGTGATTCCTGCTTGCTCAGCTCCATATTTATTGCCTGCTGAGCTGCGTGATTCCTGCCTGCTCAGCTTCTTGATTATTGCATGCTTAGTTGCGTGATTCCTGCTTACTCAGCTCCATTTTTATTGCCTGCTGAGCTGCGTGATTCTTGCTTGCTCAGCTTCATGACTATTGCCTGCTGAGCTACTTGATTCCTGCTTGATCAGCTCCATATTTATTGCCTTCGGAGCTGCGTGATTCCTGCTTGCTCATCTCTATGATTATTGCCTGCTGAGCTGCGTGATACCTGCTTGCTCAGCTCCATGATTATTGCCTGCTGAGCTGCGTGATTCCTGCCTGCTCAGCTCCATGATTATTGCCTGCTGAGCTGTGTGATTCCTGCTTGCTCAGCTCCTTGACTATTGCCTGCTGAGCTGCGTGACTCGTGCCTGATCAGCTGTGTGATTAGTCCCTGCTCAGCTGCGTGATTAGTGCCTGCTCAGGACGGGCTTAGGAGCCGCCTGAGTCACGTGATTAGAGTCTGCTTAGCCACTTCATTACAGTCTGCTCAGCTCCATGATTATTGCCTGCTAAGCTGCGTGATTCCTGCCTGCTCAGCTTATTGATTATTGCCTGCTGAGCTGCGTGATTCCTGACTGCTCAGCTCCATATTTATTGCCTGCTGAGCTGTGTGATTTCTGCTTGCTCAACTTTTTGATTATTGCCTTCAGAGCTGCGTGATTCCTGCTTACTCAGCTCCATTTTTATTGCCTGCTGAGCTGCGTGATTCCTGCTTGCTCAGCTCCATGATTATTGCCTGCTGAGCTGCGTGATTCCTGCTTGCTCAGCTCCATGATTATTGCCTGCTGAGCTGCGTGATTCCTGCCTGCTCAGCTCCATGATTATTGCCTGCTGAGCTGTGTGATTCCTGCTTGCTCAGCTCCTTGACTATTGCCTGCTGAGCTGCGTGACTCGTACCTGATCAGCTGTGTGATTAGTCCCTGCTCAGCTGCGTGATTAGTGCCTGCTCAGGACGGGCTTAGGAGCCGCCTGAGTCACGTGATTAGAGTCTGCTTAGCCACTTCATTACTGTCTGCTCAGCTCCATGATTATTGCCTGCTAAGCTGCGTGATTCCTGCCTGCTCAGCTTATTGATTATTGCCTGCTGAGCTGCGTGATTCCTGACTGCTCAGCTCCATATTTATTGCCTGCTGAGCTGTGTGATTTCTGCTTGCTCAACTTTTTGATTATTGCCTTCAGAGCTGCGTGATTCCTGCTTACTCAGCTCCATTTTTATTGCCTGCTGAGCTGCGTGATTCCTGCTTGCTCAGCTCCATGATTATTGCCTGCTGAGCTGCGTGATTCCTGCTTGCTCAGCTCCATATTTATTGCCTGCTGAGCTGCGTGATTCCTGCCTGCTCAGCTTCTTGATTATTGCATGCTTAGTTGCGTGATTCCTGCTTGCTCAGCTCCATGATTATTGCCAGCTGAGCTCCATGATTCCTGCTTGCTCAGCTCCATATTTATTGCCTGCTGAGCTGCGTGATTCCTGCCTGCTCAACTTCTTCATTATTGCCTGCTGAAATTCGTGATTCATACTTTCTCAAATTCTTGATTATTGCTTGCTGAGCTGCATGATTCCTGCTTGCTGAGCTCCATGATTACTGCCTGCTGAGCTGCGTGATTCCTGCCTGCTCAGCTCCATGATTATTGCCTGCTGAGCTGCGTGATTCCTGCTTGCTCAGCTCCATGTCTATTGCCTGCTGAGCTGCGTGATACCTGCTTGCTCAGCTCCATGATTATTGCCTTCTGAGCTGCGTGATTCCTGCTTGCTCAGCTCCATATTTATTGCCTGCTGAGCTGCGTGATTCCTGCCTGCTCAACTTCTTGATTATTGCATGCTGAGCTGCGTGATTCCTGCTTGCTCAGCTCCATGATTATGGCCTGCTGAGCTGCGTGATTCCTGCTTGCTCATCTCCATGATTATTGCTTGCTGAGCTGCGAAATTAGTGCCTGCTCAGTCCCGAGAGAGGAGCCGGCTGAGTCACGTGATTAGAGTCTGCTTATCGACTTCATTACAGCCTTCAGCTCCATGATTATTGCCTGCTAAGTTGCGTGACTCCTGCCTGCTCAACTACTTTATTATTGCCTGCTGAAATTCGTGATTCATACTTTCTCAAATTCTTGATTATTGCTTGCTGAGCTGCATGATTCCTGCTTGCTGAGCTCCATGATTACTGCCTGCTGAGCTGCGTGATTCCTGCCTGCTCAGCTCCATGATTATTGCCTGCTGAGCTGCGTGATTCCTGCTTGCTCAGCTCCATGACTATTGCCTGCTGAGCTGCGTGATTCCTGCCTGCTCAGCTCCATGATTATTGCCTGCTAAGTTGCGTGACTCCTGCCTGCTCAACTTCTTTATTATTGCCTGCTGAAATTCGTTATTCATACTTTCTCAAATTCTTGATTATTGCTTGCTGAGCTGCGTGATTCCTGCCTGCTCAGCTTCTTGATTATTGCATGCTTAGTTGCGTGATTCCTGCTTGCTCAGCTCCATGATTATTGCCAGCTGAGCTCCATGATTCCTGCTTGCTCAGCTCCATATTTATTGCCTGCTGAGCTGCGTGATTCCTGCCTGCTCAACTTCTTTATTATTGCCTGCTGAAATTCGTGATTCATACTTTCTCAAATTCTTGATTATTGCTTGCTGAGCTGCATGATTCCTGCTTGCTGAGCTCCATGATACTGCCTGCTGAGCTGCGTGATTCCTGCCTGCTCAGCTCCATGATTATTGCCTGCTGAGCTTCGTGATTCCTGCTTGCTCAGCTCCATGATTATTGCCTGCTGAGCTGCGTGATTCCTGCTTGCTCAGCTCCATGACTATTGCCTGCTGAGCTGCGTGATACCTGCTTGCTCAGCTCCGTGATTATTGCCTTCTGAGCTGCGTGATTCCTGCTTGCTCAGCTCCATATTTATTGCCTGCTGAGCTGCGTGATTCCTGCCTGCTCAACTTCTTGATTATTGCATGCTGAGCTGCGTGATTCCTGCTTGCTCAGCTCCATGATTATGGCCTGCTGAGCTGCGTGATTCCTGCTTGCTCATCTCCATGATTATTGCTTGCTGAGCTGCGAAATTAGTGCCTGCTCAGTCCCGAGAGAGGAGCCGGCTGAGTCACGTGATTAGAGTCTGCTTATCGACTTCATTACAGCCTTCAGCTCCATGATTATTGCCTGCTAAGTTGCGTGACTCCTGCCTGCTCAACTTCTTTATTATTGCCTGCTGAAATTCGTGATTCATACTTTCTGAAATTCTTGATTATTGCTTGCTCAGCTGCATGATTCCTGCTTGCTGAGCTCCATGATTACTGCCTGCTGAGCTGCGTGATTCCTGCCTGCTCAGCTCCATGATTATTGCCTGCTGAGCTGCGTGATTCCTGCTTGCTCAGCTCCATGATTATTGCCTGTTGAGCTGCGTGATTCCTGCCTGCTCAGCTCCATGATTATTGCCTGCTGAGCTGTGTGATTCCTGCTTGCTCAGCTCCTTGACTATTGCCTGCTGAGCTGCGTGACTCGTGCCTGATCAGCTGTGTGATTAGTCCCTGCTCAGCTGCGTGATTAGTGCCTGCTCAGGACGGGCTTAGGAGCCGCCTGAGTCACGTGATTAGAGTCTGCTTAGCCACTTCATTACAGTCTGCTCAGCTCCATGATTATTGCCTGCTAAGCTGCGTGATTCCTGCCTGCTCAGCTTATTGATTATTGCCTGCTGAGCTGCGTGATTCCTGACTGCTCAGCTCCATATTTATTGCCTGCTGAGCTGTGTGATTTCTGCTTGCTCAACTTTTTGATTATTGCCTTCAGAGCTGCGTGATTCCTGCTTACTCAGCTCCATTTTTATTGCCTGCTGAGCTGCGTGATTCTTGCTTGCTCAGCTTCATGACTATTGCCTGCTGAGCTACTTGATTCCTGCTTGATCAGCTCCATATTTATTGCCTTCGGAGCTGCGTGATTCCTGCTTGCTCATCTCTATGATTATTGCCTGCTGAGCTGCGTGATTCCTGCTTGCTCAGCTCCATATTTATTGCCTGCTGAGCTGCGTGATTCCTGCCTGCTCAGCTTCTTGATTATTGCATGCTTAGTTGCGTGATTCCTGCTTACTCAGCTCCATTTTTATTGCCTGCTGAGCTGCGTGATTCTTGCTTGCTCAGCTTCATGACTATTGCCTGCTGAGCTACTTGATTCCTGCTTGATCAGCTCCATATTTATTGCCTTCGGAGCTGCGTGATTCCTGCTTGCTCATCTCTATGATTATTGCCTGCTGAGCTGCGTGATACCTGCTTGCTCAGCTCCATGATTATTGCCTGCTGAGCTGCGTGATTCCTGCCTGCTCAGCTCCATGATTATTGCCTGCTGAGCTGTGTGATTCCTGCTTGCTCAGCTCCTTGACTATTGCCTGCTGAGCTGCGTGACTCGTGCCTGATCAGCTGTGTGATTAGTCCCTGCTCAGCTGCGTGATTAGTGCCTGCTCAGGACGGGCTTAGGAGCCGCCTGAGTCACGTGATTAGAGTCTGCTTAGCCACTTCATTACAGTCTGCTCAGCTCCATGATTATTGCCTGCTAAGCTGCGTGATTCCTGCCTGCTCAGCTTATTGATTATTGCCTGCTGAGCTGCGTGATTCCTGACTGCTCAGCTCCATATTTATTGCCTGCTGAGCTGTGTGATTTCTGCTTGCTCAACTTTTTGATTATTGCCTTCAGAGCTGCGTGATTCCTGCTTACTCAGCTCCATTTTTATTGCCTGCTGAGCTGCGTGATTCCTGCTTGCTCAGCTCCATGATTATTGCCTGCTGAGCTGCGTGATTCCTGCTTGCTCAGCTCCATGATTATTGCCTGCTGAGCTGCGTGATTCCTGCCTGCTCAGCTCCATGATTATTGCCTGCTGAGCTGTGTGATTCCTGCTTGCTCAGCTCCTTGACTATTGCCTGCTGAGCTGCGTGACTCGTACCTGATCAGCTGTGTGATTAGTCCCTGCTCAGCTGCGTGATTAGTGCCTGCTCAGGACGGGCTTAGGAGCCGCCTGAGTCACGTGATTAGAGTCTGCTTAGCCACTTCATTACAGTCTGCTCAGCTCCATGATTATTGCCTGCTAAGCTGCGTGATTCCTGCCTGCTCAGCTTATTGATTATTGCCTGCTGAGCTGCGTGATTCCTGACTGCTCAGCTCCATATTTATTGCCTGCTGAGCTGTGTGATTTCTGCTTGCTCAACTTTTTGATTATTGCCTTCAGAGCTGCGTGATTCCTGCTTACTCAGCTCCATTTTTATTGCCTGCTGAGCTGCGTGATTCTTGCTTGCTCAGCTTCATGACTATTGCCTGCTGAGCTACTTGATTCCTGCTTGATCAGCTCCATATTTATTGCCTGCGGAGCTGCGTGATTCCTGCTTGCTCATCTCTATGATTATTGCCTGCTGAGCTGCGTGATTCCTGCTTGCTCAGCTCCATATTTATTGCCTGCTGAGCTGCGTGATTCCTGCCTGCTCAGCTTCTTGATTATTGCATGCTTAGTTGCGTGATTCCTGCTTGCTCAGCTCCATGATTATTGCCAGCTGAGCTCCATGATTCCTGCTTGCTCAGCTCCATATTTATTGCCTGCTGAGCTGCGTGATTCCTGCCTGCTCAACTTCTTTATTATTGCCTGCTGAAATTCGTGATTCATACTTTCTCAAATTCTTGATTATTGCTTGCTGAGCTGCATGATTCCTGCTTGCTGAGCTCCATGATTACTGCCTGCTGAGCTGCGTGATTCCTGCCTGCTCAGCTCCATGATTATTGCCTGCTGAGCTTCGTGATTCCTGCTTGCTCAGCTCCATGATTTTTGCTTGCTGAGCTGCATAATAAGTGCCTGCTCAGTCCCCAGAGAGGAGCCGGCTGAATCACGTGATTAGAGACTGCTTATCCAGTTCCTTACAGCCTTCAGCTCCAATTTTTATTGCCTGCTAAGTTGCGTGAATCCTGCCTGCTCAGGTCCGTGAGTATTGCCTGCTGAGTTGCGTGATTCCTGCCAGCTCAGCTCCATGGTTATTGCCTGCTGAGCTGCGCGATTCCTGACTGCTAGCTTCTTGATTATTGGCTGCTGAGCTGCCTGATTCCTGCCTGCTCTACTTCTTGATTATTGGCTGCTGAGCTGCGTGATTCCTGCTTGCTCAGCTCCAGGATTATTGCCTGCTGAGCTGCGTGATTCGTGCCTGCTCAGCTCCTTGATTACTGTCTGCTGAGCTGCGTGATTCCTGCCTGCTCAGCTCCAGGAGTATTGTCTGCTGGGCTGCAAGATTCGTGTCTGCTCAGTCACGGGTGTCAAGCCTGCTGAGTCACGTGTTTAGAGTCTGCTTAGCCACTTAATGGCAGTCTGCTCAGCTCCTTGATTTTTGCCAGCTGAGCTGTGTGATTCCTGCCTGCTCAGCTTCATGATTATTGCCTGCTGAGCTGCATGATTGGTGTCTGCTGAGCTGCACCATTTGTGTCTGCTGAGCTGCCCAAATTGTGTCTGCTCTGTCACGGGTGTAGAGCCTGCAGCGTCACGTGTTTAGATTCTGCTTAACCACTTCATTACAGTTTGCTCAGCTCCTTGACGATTTCCTGCTCCTCTCCGTGATTAGTGCCCTCTTAGCCAAGTGATTAGTGCCTGCTCAGCTCTTTGATTATTGCCTCCTGAAGCACGTGATCAGTGCATGATAGCCACGTGATCAGCGCCTCTCACTCACGTGATCAGCGCCTCTCAGTCACGTGATCAGTGCATTCTCAGTCACGTGATCAGTGCCTCTCAATCACGTGATCAGTGCCCCTCAGTCACGTGATCAGTGCATGCTCAGTCACATGATCAGGGCCTGCTCAATCACGTGATTAGGGCCTGCTGAATCGAGGAATTAGCGCTTGCTCAGCTGCATGCTTAATCCCTGCTCAGCTGCGTGACTCGTGCCTGATCAGCTGTGTGATTAGTGCCTGCTCAGGACCGGGTTAGGAGCCGGCTGAGTCACGTGATTAGAGTCTGCTTATCGACTTCATTACAGCCTTCAGCTCCATGATTATTGCCTGCTAAGTTGCGTGACTCCTGCCTGCTCAACTTCTTTATTATTGCCTGCTGAAATTCGTGATTCATACTTTCTCAAATTCTTGATTATTGCTTGCTCAGCTGCATGATTCCTGCTTGCTGAGCTCCATGATTACTGCCTGCTGAGCTGCGTGATTCCTGCCTGCTCAGCTCCATGATTATTGCCTGCTGAGCTTCGTGATTCCTGCTTGCTCAGCTCCATGATTATTGCCTGCTGAGCTGCGTGATTCCTGCTTGCTCAGCTCCATGATTATTGCCTGCTGAGCTGCGTGATTCCTGCCTGCTCAGCTCCATGATTATTGCCTGCTGAGCTGTGTGATTCCTGCTTGCTCAGCTCCTTGACTATTGCCTGCTGAGCTGCGTGACTCGTGCCTGATCAGCTGTGTGATTAGTCCCTGCTCAGCTGCGTGATTAGTGCCTGCTCAGGACCGGGTTAGGAGCCGGCTGAGTCACGTGATTAGAGTCTGCTTAGCCACTTCATTACTGTCTGCTCAGCTCCATGATTATTGCCTGCTAAGCTGCGTGATTCCTGCCTGCTCAGCTTATTGATTATTGCCTGCTGAGCTGCGTGATTCCTGACTGCTCAGCTCCATATTTATTGCCTGCTGAGCTGTGTGATTTCTGCTTGCTCAACTTTTTGATTATTGCCTTCAGAGCTGCGTGATTCCTGCTTACTCAGCTCCATTTTTATTGCCTGCTGAGCTGCGTGATTCCTGCTTGCTCATCTCTATGATTATTGCCTGCTGAGCTGCGTGATTCCTGCTTGCTCAGCTCCATATTTATTGCCTGCTGAGCTGCGTGATTCCTGCCTGCTCAGCTTCTTGATTATTGCATGCTTAGTTGCGTGATTCCTGCTTGCTCAGCTCCATGATTATTGCCAGCTGAGCTCCATGATTCCTGCTTGCTCAGCTCCATATTTATTGCCTGCTGAGCTGCGTGATTCCTGCCTGCTCAACTTCTTTATTATTGCCTGCTGAAATTCGTGATTCACACTTTCTCAAATTCTTGATTATTGCTTGCTGAGCTGCATGATTCCTGCTTGCTGAGCTCCATGATTACTGCCTGCTGAGCTGCGTGATTCCTGCCTGCTCAGCTCCATGATTATTGCCTGCTGAGCTGCGTGATTCCTGCTTGCTCAGCTCCATGTCTATTGCCTGCTGAGCTGCGTGATACCTGCTTGCTCAGCTCCATGATTATTGCCTTCTGAGCTGCGTGATTCCTGCTTGCTCAGCTCCATATTTATTGCCTGCTGAGCTGCGTGATTCCTGCCTGCTCAACTTCTTGATTATTGCATGCTGAGCTGCGTGATTCCTGCTTGCTCAGCTCCATGATTATGGCCTGCTGAGCTGCGTGATTCCTGCTTGCTCATCTCCATGATTATTGCTTGCTGAGCTGCGAAATTAGTGCCTGCTCAGTCCCGAGAGAGGAGCCGGCTGAGTCACGTGATTAGAGTCTGCTTATCGACTTCATTACAGCCTTCAGCTCCATGATTATTGCCTGCTAAGTTGCGTGACTCCTGCCTGCTCAACTACTTTATTATTGCCTGCTGAATTTCGTGATTCATACTTTCTCAAATTCTTGATTATTGCTTGCTGAGCTGCATGATTCCTGCTTGCTGAGCTTCATGATTACTGCCTGCTGAGCTGCGTGATTCCTGCCTGCTCAGCTCCATGATTATTGCCTGCTGAGCTGCGTGATTCCTGCTTGCTCAGCTCCATGACTATTGCCTGCTGAGCTGCGTGATTCCTGCCTGCTCAGCTCCATGATTATTGCCTGCTAAGTTGCGTGACTCCTGCCTGCTCAACTTCTTTATTATTGCCTGCTGAAATTCGTTATTCATACTTTCTCAAATTCTTGATTATTGCTTGCTGAGCTGCGTGATTCCTGCCTGCTCAGCTTCTTGATTATTGCATGCTTAGTTGCGTGATTCCTGCTTGCTCAGCTCCATGATTATTGCCAGCTGAGCTCCATGATTCCTGCTTGCTCAGCTCCATATTTATTGCCTGCTGAGCTGCGTGATTCCTGCCTGCTCAACTTCTTTATTATTGCCTGCTGAAATTCGTGATTCATACTTTCTCAAATTCTTGATTATTGCTTGCTGAGCTGCATGATTCCTGCTTGCTGAGCTCCATGATACTGCCTGCTGAGCTGCGTGATTCCTGCCTGCTCAGCTCCATGATTATTGCCTGCTGAGCTTCGTGATTCCTGCTTGTTCAGCTCCATGATTATTGCCTGCTGAGCTTCGTGATTCCTGCTTGCTCAGCTCCATGATTATTGCCTGCTGAGCTGCGTGATTCCTGCTTGCTCAGCTCCATGATTATTGCCTGCTGAGCTGCGTGATTCCTGCCTGCTCAGCTCCATGATTATTGCCTGCTGAGCTGTGTGATTCCTGCTTGCTCAGCTCCTTGACTATTGCCTGCTGAGCTGCGTGACTCGTGCCTGATCAGCTGTGTGATTAGTCCCTGCTTCTCTGCGTGATTAGTGCCTGCTCAGGACCGGGTTAGGAGCCGGCTGAGTCACGTGATTAGAGTCTGCTTAGCCACTTCATTACTGTCTGCTCAGCTCCATGATTATTGCCTGCTAAGCTGCGTGATTCCTGCCTGCTCAGCTTATTGATTATTGCCTGCTGAGCTGCGTGATTCCTGACTGCTCAGCTCCATATTTATTGCCTGCTGAGCTGTGTGATTTCTGCTTGCTCAACTTTTTGATTATTGCCTTCAGAGCTGCGTGATTCCTGCTTACTCAGCTCCATTTTTATTGCCTGCTGAGCTGCGTGATTCCTGCTTGCTCATCTCTATGATTATTGCCTGCTGAGCTGCGTGATTCCTGCTTGCTCAGCTCCATATTTATTGCCTGCTGAGCTGCGTGATTCCTGCCTGCTCAGCTTCTTGATTATTGCATGCTTAGTTGCGTGATTCCTGCTTGCTCAGCTCCATGATTATTGCCAGCTGAGCTCCATGATTCCTGCTTGCTCAGCTCCATATTTATTGCCTGCTGAGCTGCGTGATTCCTGCCTGCTCAACTTCTTCATTATTGCCTGCTGAAATTCGTGATTCATACTTTCTCAAATTCTTGATTATTGCTTGCTGAGCTGCATGATTCCTGCTTGCTGAGCTCCATGATTACTGCCTGCTGAGCTGCGTGATTCCTGCCTGCTCAGCTCCATGATTATTGCCTGCTGAGCTGCGTGATTCCTGCTTGCTCAGCTCCATGTCTATTGCCTGCTGAGCTGCGTGATACCTGCTTGCTCAGCTCCATGATTATTGCCTTCTGAGCTGCGTGATTCCTGCTTGCTCAGCTCCATATTTATTGCCTGCTGAGCTGCGTGATTCCTGCCTGCTCAACTTCTTGATTATTGCATGCTGAGCTGCGTGATTCCTGCTTGCTCAGCTCCATGATTATGGCCTGCTGAGCTGCGTGATTCCTGCTTGCTCATCTCCATGATTATTGCTTGCTGAGCTGCGAAATTAGTGCCTGCTCAGTCCCGAGAGAGGAGCCGGCTGAGTCACGTGATTAGAGTCTGCTTATCGACTTCATTACAGCCTTCAGCTCCATGATTATTGCCTGCTAAGTTGCGTGACTCCTGCCTGCTCAACTACTTTATTATTGCCTGCTGAAATTCGTGATTCATACTTTCTCAAATTCTTGATTATTGCTTGCTGAGCTGCATGATTCCTGCTTGCTGAGCTCCATGATTACTGCCTGCTGAGCTGCGTGATTCCTGCCTGCTCAGCTCCATGATTATTGCCTGCTGAGCTGCGTGATTCCTGCTTGCTCAGCTCCATGACTATTGCCTGCTGAGCTGCGTGATTCCTGCCTGCTCAGCTCCATGATTATTGCCTGCTAAGTTGCGTGACTCCTGCCTGCTCAACTTCTTTATTATTGCCTGCTGAAATTCGTTATTCATACTTTCTCAAATTCTTGATTATTGCTTGCTGAGCTGCGTGATTCCTGCCTGCTCAGCTTCTTGATTATTGCATGCTTAGTTGCGTGATTCCTGCTTGCTCAGCTCCATGATTATTGCCAGCTGAGCTCCATGATTCCTGCTTGCTCAGCTCCATATTTATTGCCTGCTGAGCTGCGTGACTCCTGCCTGCTCAACTTCTTTATTATTGCCTGCTGAAATTCGTGATTCATACTTTCTCAAATTCTTGATTATTGCTTGCTGAGCTGCATGATTCCTGCTTGCTGAGCTCCATGATACTGCCTGCTGAGCTGCGTGATTCCTGCCTGCTCAGCTCCATGATTATTGCCTGCTGAGCTTCGTGATTCCTGCTTGCTCAGCTCCATGATTATTGCCTGCTGAGCTGCGTGATTCCTGCTTGCTCAGCTCCATGACTATTGCCTGCTGAGCTGCGTGATACCTGCTTGCTCAGCTCCGTGATTATTGCCTTCTGAGCTGCGTGATTCCTGCTTGCTCAGCTCCATATTTATTGCCTGCTGAGCTGCGTGATTCCTGCCTGCTCAACTTCTTGATTATTGCATGCTGAGCTGCGTGATTCCTGCTTGCTCAGCTCCATGATTATGGCCTGCTGAGCTGCGTGATTCCTGCTTGCTCATCTCCATGATTATTGCTTGCTGAGCTGCGAAATTAGTGCCTGCTCAGTCCCGAGAGAGGAGCCGGCTGAGTCACGTGATTAGAGTCTGCTTATCGACTTCATTACAGCCTTCAGCTCCATGATTATTGCCTGCTAAGTTGCGTGACTCCTGCCTGCTCAACTTCTTTATTATTGCCTGCTGAAATTCGTGATTCATACTTTCTCAAATTCTTGATTATTGCTTGCTCAGCTGCATGATTCCTGCTTGCTGAGCTCCATGATTACTGCCTGCTGAGCTGCGTGATTCCTGCCTGCTCAGCTCCATGATTATTGCCTGCTGAGCTGCGTGATTCCTGCTTGCTCAGCTCCATGATTATTGCCTGTTGAGCTGCGTGATTCCTGCCTGCTCAGCTCCATGATTATTGCCTGCTGAGCTGTGTGATTCCTGCTTGCTCAGCTCCTTGACTATTGCCTGCTGAGCTGCGTGACTCGTGCCTGATCAGCTGTGTGATTAGTCCCTGCTCAGCTGCGTGATTAGTGCCTGCTCAGGACGGGCTTAGGAGCCGCCTGAGTCACGTGATTAGAGTCTGCTTAGCCACTTCATTACAGTCTGCTCAGCTCCATGATTATTGCCTGCTAAGCTGCGTGATTCCTGCCTGCTCAGCTTATTGATTATTGCCTGCTGAGCTGCGTGATTCCTGACTGCTCAGCTCCATATTTATTGCCTGCTGAGCTGTGTGATTTCTGCTTGCTCAACTTTTTGATTATTGCCTTCAGAGCTGCGTGATTCCTGCTTACTCAGCTCCATTTTTATTGCCTGCTGAGCTGCGTGATTCTTGCTTGCTCAGCTTCATGACTATTGCCTGCTGAGCTACTTGATTCCTGCTTGATCAGCTCCATATTTATTGCCTTCGGAGCTGCGTGATTCCTGCTTGCTCATCTCTATGATTATTGCCTGCTGAGCTGCGTGATTCCTGCTTGCTCAGCTCCATATTTATTGCCTGCTGAGCTGCGTGATTCCTGCCTGCTCAGCTTCTTGATTATTGCATGCTTAGTTGCGTGATTCCTGCTTACTCAGCTCCATTTTTATTGCCTGCTGAGCTGCGTGATTCTTGCTTGCTCAGCTTCATGACTATTGCCTGCTGAGCTACTTGATTCCTGCTTGATCAGCTCCATATTTATTGCCTTCGGAGCTGCGTGATTCCTGCTTGCTCATCTCTATGATTATTGCCTGCTGAGCTGCGTGATACCTGCTTGCTCAGCTCCATGATTATTGCCTGCTGAGCTGCGTGATTCCTGCCTGCTCAGCTCCATGATTATTGCCTGCTGAGCTGTGTGATTCCTGCTTGCTCAGCTCCTTGACTATTGCCTGCTGAGCTGCGTGACTCGTGCCTGATCAGCTGTGTGATTAGTCCCTGCTCAGCTGCGTGATTAGTGCCTACTCAGGACGGGCTTAGGAGCCGCCTGAGTCACGTGATTAGAGTCTGCTTAGCCACTTCATTACAGTCTGCTCAGCTCCATGATTATTGCCTGCTAAGCTGCGTGATTCCTGCCTGCTCAGCTTATTGATTATTGCCTGCTGAGCTGCGTGATTCCTGACTGCTCAGCTCCATATTTATTGCCTGCTGAGCTGTGTGATTTCTGCTTGCTCAACTTTTTGATTATTGCCTTCAGAGCTGCGTGATTCCTGCTTACTCAGCTCCATTTTTATTGCCTGCTGAGCTGCGTGATTCCTGCTTGCTCAGCTCCATGATTATTGCCTGCTGAGCTGCGTGATTCCTGCTTGCTCAGCTCCATGATTATTGCCTGCTGAGCTGCGTGATTCCTGCCTGCTCAGCTCCATGATTATTGCCTGCTGAGCTGCGTGATTCCTGCTTGCTCAGCTCCATGATTATTGCCTGCTGAGCTGTGTGATTCCTGCTTGCTCAGCTCCTTGACTATTGCCTGCTGAGCTGCGTGACTCGTGCCTGATCAGCTGTGTGATTAGTCCCTGCTCAGCTGCGTGATTAGTGCCTGCTCAGGACCGGGTTAGGAGCCGGCTGAGTCACGTGATTAGAGTCTGCTTATCCACTTCATTACTGTCTGCTCAGCTCCATGATTATTGCCTGCTAAGCTGCGTGATTCCTGCCTGCTCAGCTTATTGATTATTGCCTGCTGAGCTGCGTGATTCCTGACTGCTCAGCTCCATATTTATTGCCTGCTGAGCTGTGTGATTTCTGCTTGCTCAACTTTTTGATTATTGCCTTCAGAGCTGCGTGATTCCTGCTTACTCAGCTCCATTTTTATTGCCTGCTGAGCTGCGTGATTCCTGCTTGCTCATCTCTATGATTATTGCCTGCTGAGCTGCGTGATTCCTGCTTGCTCAGCTCCATATTTATTGCCTGCTGAGCTGCGTGATTCCTGCCTGCTCAGCTTCTTGATTATTGCATGCTTAGTTGCGTGATTCCTGCTTGCTCAGCTCCATGATTATTGCCAGCTGAGCTCCATGATTCCTGCTTGCTCAGCTCCATATTTATTGCCTGCTGAGCTGCGTGATTCCTGCCTGCTCAACTTCTTTATTATTGCCTGCTGAAATTCGTGATTCATACTTTCTCAAATTCTTGATTATTGCTTGCTGAGCTGCATGATTCCTGCTTGCTGAGCTCCATGATTACTGCCTGCTGAGCTGCGTGATTCCTGCCTGCTCAGCTCCATGATTATTGCCTGCTGAGCTTCGTGATTCCTGCTTGCTCAGCTCCATGATTTTTGCTTGCTGAGCTGCATAATAAGTGCCTGCTCAGTCCCCAGAGAGGAGCCGGCTGAATCACGTGATTAGAGACTGCTTATCCAGTTCCTTACAGCCTTCAGCTCCAATTTTTATTGCCTGCTAAGTTGCGTGAATCCTGCCTGCTCAGGTCCGTGAGTATTGCCTGCTGAGTTGCGTGATTCCTGCCAGCTCAGCTCCATGGTTATTGCCTGCTGAGCTGCGCGATTCCTGACTGCTAGCTTCTTGATTATTGGCTGCTGAGCTGCCTGATTCCTGCCTGCTCTACTTCTTGATTATTGGCTGCTGAGCTGCGTGATTCCTGCTTGCTCAGCTCCAGGATTATTGCCTGCTGAGCTGCGTTATTCGTGCCTGCTCAGCTCCTTGATTACTGTCTGCTGAGCTGCGTGATTCCTGCCTGCTCAGCTCCAGGAGTATTGTCTGCTGGGCTGCAAGATTCGTGTCTGCTCAGTCACGGGTGTCAAGCCTGCTGAGTCACGTGTTTAGAGTCTGCTTAGCCACTTAATGGCAGTCTGCTCAGCTCCTTGATTTTTGCCAGCTGAGCTGTGTGATTCCTGCCTGCTCAGCTTCATGATTATTGCCTGCTGAGCTGCATGATTGGTGTCTGCTGAGCTGCACCATTTGTGTCTGCTGAGCTGCCCAAATTGTGTCTGCTCTGTCACGGGTGTAGAGCCTGCAGCGTCACGTGTTTAGATTCTGCTTAACCACTTCATTACAGTTTGCTCAGCTCCTTGACGATTTCCTGCTCCTCTCCGTGATTAGTGCCCTCTTAGCCAAGTGATTAGTGCCTGCTCAGCTCTTTGATTATTGCCTCCTGAAGCACGTGATCAGTGCATGATAGCCACGTGATCAGCGCCTCTCACTCACGTGATCAGCGCCTCTCAGTCACGTGATCAGTGCATTCTCAGTCACGTGATCAGTGCCTCTCAATCACGTGATCAGTGCCCCTCAGTCACGTGATCAGTGCATGCTCAGTCACATGATCAGGGCCTGCTCAATCACGTGATTAGGGCCTGCTGAATCGAGGAATTAGCGCTTGCTCAGCTGCATGCTTAATCCCTGCTCAGCTGCGTGACTCGTGCCTGATCAGCTGTGTGATTAGTGCCTGCTCAGGACCGGGTTAGGAGCCGGCTGAGTCACGTGATTAGAGTCTGCTTATCGACTTCATTACAGCCTTCAGCTCCATGATTATTGCCTGCTAAGTTGCGTGACTCCTGCCTGCTCAACTTCTTTATTATTGCCTGCTGAAATTCGTGATTCATACTTTCTCAAATTCTTGATTATTGCTTGCTCAGCTGCATGATTCCTGCTTGCTGAGCTCCATGATTACTGCCTGCTGAGCTGCGTGATTCCTGCCTGCTCAGCTCCATGATTATTGCCTGCTGAGCTTCGTGATTCCTGCTTGCTCAGCTCCATGATTATTGCCTGCTGAGCTGCGTGATTCCTGCTTGCTCAGCTCCATGATTATTGCCTGCTGAGCTGCGTGATTCCTGCCTGCTCAGCTCCATGATTATTGCCTGCTGAGCTGTGTGATTCCTGCTTGCTCAGCTCCTTGACTATTGCCTGCTGAGCTGCGTGACTCGTGCCTGATCAGCTGTGTGATTAGTGCCTGCTCAGCTGCGTGATTAGTGCCTGCTCAGGACCGGGTTAGGAGCCGGCTGAGTCACGTGATTAGAGTCTGCTTAGCCACTTCATTACTGTCTGCTCAGCTCCATGATTATTGCCTGCTAAGCTGCGTGATTCCTGCCTGCTCAGCTTATTGATTATTGCCTGCTGAGCTGCGTGATTCCTGACTGCTCAGCTCCATATTTATTGCCTGCTGAGCTGTGTGATTTCTGCTTGCTCAACTTTTTGATTATTGCCTTCAGAGCTGCGTGATTCCTGCTTACTCAGCTCCATTTTTATTGCCTGCTGAGCTGCGTGATTCCTGCTTGCTCATCTCTATGATTATTGCCTGCTGAGCTGCGTGATTCCTGCTTGCTCAGCTCCATATTTATTGCCTGCTGAGCTGCGTGATTCCTGCCTGCTCAGCTTCTTGATTATTGCATGCTTAGTTGCGTGATTCCTGCTTGCTCAGCTCCATGATTATTGCCAGCTGAGCTCCATGATTCCTGCTTGCTCAGCTCCATATTTATTGCCTGCTGAGCTGCGTGATTCCTGCCTGCTCAACTTCTTTATTATTGCCTGCTGAAATTCGTGATTCACACTTTCTCAAATTCTTGATTATTGCTTGCTGAGCTGCATGATTCCTGCTTGCTGAGCTCCATGATTACTGCCTGCTGAGCTGCGTGATTCCTGCCTGCTCAGCTCCATGATTATTGCCTGCTGAGCTGCGTGATTCCTGCTTGCTCAGCTCCATGTCTATTGCCTGCTGAGCTGCGTGATACCTGCTTGCTCAGCTCCATGATTATTGCCTTCTGAGCTGCGTGATTCCTGCTTGCTCAGCTCCATATTTATTGCCTGCTGAGCTGCGTGATTCCTGCCTGCTCAACTTCTTGATTATTGCATGCTGAGCTGCGTGATTCCTGCTTGCTCAGCTCCATGATTATGGCCTGCTGAGCTGCGTGATTCCTGCTTGCTCATCTCCATGATTATTGCTTGCTGAGCTGCGAAATTAGTGCCTGCTCAGTCCCGAGAGAGGAGCCGGCTGAGTCACGTGATTAGAGTCTGCTTATCGACTTCATTACAGCCTTCAGCTCCATGATTATTGCCTGCTAAGTTGCGTGACTCCTGCCTGCTCAACTACTTTATTATTGCCTGCTGAAATTCGTGATTCATACTTTCTCAAATTCTTGATTATTGCTTGCTGAGCTGCATGATTCCTGCTTGCTGAGCTCCATGATTACTGCCTGCTGAGCTGCGTGATTCCTGCCTGCTCAGCTCCATGATTATTGCCTGCTGAGCTGCGTGATTCCTGCTTGCTCAGCTCCATGACTATTGCCTGCTGAGCTGCGTGATTCCTGCCTGCTCAGCTCCATGATTATTGCCTGCTAAGTTGCGTGACTCCTGCCTGCTCAACTTCTTTATTATTGCCTGCTGAAATTCGTTATTCATACTTTCTCAAATTCTTGATTATTGCTTGCTGAGCTGCGTGATTCCTGCCTGCTCAGCTTCTTGATTATTGCATGCTTAGTTGCGTGATTCCTGCTTGCTCAGCTCCATGATTATTGCCAGCTGAGCTCCATGATTCCTGCTTGCTCAGCTCCATATTTATTGCCTGCTGAGCTGCGTGATTCCTGCCTGCTCAACTTCTTTATTATTGCCTGCTGAAATTCGTGATTCATACTTTCTCAAATTCTTGATTATTGCTTGCTGAGCTGCATGATTCCTGCTTGCTGAGCTCCATGATACTGCCTGCTGAGCTGCGTGATTCCTGCCTGCTCAGCTCCATGATTATTGCCTGCTGAGCTTCGTGATTCCTGCTTGCTCAGCTCCATGATTATTGCCTGCTGAGCTGCGTGATTCCTGCTTGCTCAGCTCCATGACTATTGCCTGCTGAGCTGCGTGATACCTGCTTGCTCAGCTCCGTGATTATTGCCTTCTGAGCTGCGTGATTCCTGCTTGCTCAGCTCCATATTTATTGCCTGCTGAGCTGCGTGATTCCTGCCTGCTCAACTTCTTGATTATTGCATGCTGAGCTGCGTGATTCCTGCTTGCTCAGCTCCATGATTATGGCCTGCTGAGCTGCGTGATTCCTGCTTGCTCATCTCCATGATTATTGCTTGCTGAGCTGCGAAATTAGTGCCTGCTCAGTCCCGAGAGAGGAGCCGGCTGAGTCACGTGATTAGAGTCTGCTTATCGACTTCATTACAGCCTTCAGCTCCATGATTATTGCCTGCTAAGTTGCGTGACTCCTGCCTGCTCAACTTCTTTATTATTGCCTGCTGAAATTCGTGATTCATACTTTCTCAAATTCTTGATTATTGCTTGCTCAGCTGCATGATTCCTGCTTGCTGAGCTCCATGATTACTGCCTGCTGAGCTGCGTGATTCCTGCCTGCTCAGCTCCATGATTATTGCCTGCTGAGCTGCGTGATTCCTGCTTGCTCAGCTCCATGATTATTGCCTGTTGAGCTGCGTGATTCCTGCCTGCTCAGCTCCATGATTATTGCCTGCTGAGCTGTGTGATTCCTGCTTGCTCAGCTCCTTGACTATTGCCTGCTGAGCTGCGTGACTCGTGCCTGATCAGCTGTGTGATTAGTCCCTGCTCAGCTGCGTGATTAGTGCCTGCTCAGGACGGGCTTAGGAGCCGCCTGAGTCACGTGATTAGAGTCTGCTTAGCCACTTCATTACAGTCTGCTCAGCTCCATGATTATTGCCTGCTAAGCTGCGTGATTCCTGCCTGCTCAGCTTATTGATTATTGCCTGCTGAGCTGCGTGATTCCTGACTGCTCAGCTCCATATTTATTGCCTGCTGAGCTGTGTGATTTCTGCTTGCTCAACTTTTTGATTATTGCCTTCAGAGCTGCGTGATTCCTGCTTACTCAGCTCCATTTTTATTGCCTGCTGAGCTGCGTGATTCTTGCTTGCTCAGCTTCATGACTATTGCCTGCTGAGCTACTTGATTCCTGCTTGATCAGCTCCATATTTATTGCCTTCGGAGCTGCGTGATTCCTGCTTGCTCATCTCTATGATTATTGCCTGCTGAGCTGCGTGATTCCTGCTTGCTCAGCTCCATATTTATTGCCTGCTGAGCTGCGTGATTCCTGCCTGCTCAGCTTCTTGATTATTGCATGCTTAGTTGCGTGATTCCTGCTTACTCAGCTCCATTTTTATTGCCTGCTGAGCTGCGTGATTCTTGCTTGCTCAGCTTCATGACTATTGCCTGCTGAGCTACTTGATTCCTGCTTGATCAGCTCCATATTTATTGCCTTCGGAGCTGCGTGATTCCTGCTTGCTCATCTCTATGATTATTGCCTGCTGAGCTGCGTGATACCTGCTTGCTCAGCTCCATGATTATTGCCTGCTGAGCTGCGTGATTCCTGCCTGCTCAGCTCCATGATTATTGCCTGCTGAGCTGTGTGATTCCTGCTTGCTCAGCTCCTTGACTATTGCCTGCTGAGCTGCGTGACTCGTGCCTGATCAGCTGTGTGATTAGTCCCTGCTCAGCTGCGTGATTAGTGCCTACTCAGGACGGGCTTAGGAGCCGCCTGAGTCACGTGATTAGAGTCTGCTTAGCCACTTCATTACAGTCTGCTCAGCTCCATGATTATTGCCTGCTAAGCTGCGTGATTCCTGCCTGCTCAGCTTATTGATTATTGCCTGCTGAGCTGCGTGATTCCTGACTGCTCAGCTCCATATTTATTGCCTGCTGAGCTGTGTGATTTCTGCTTGCTCAACTTTTTGATTATTGCCTTCAGAGCTGCGTGATTCCTGCTTACTCAGCTCCATTTTTATTGCCTGCTGAGCTGCGTGATTCCTGCTTGCTCAGCTCCATGATTATTGCCTGCTGAGCTGCGTGATTCCTGCTTGCTCAGCTCCATGATTATTGCCTGCTGAGCTGCGTGATTCCTGCCTGCTCAGCTCCATGATTATTGCCTGCTGAGCTGCGTGATTCCTGCTTGCTCAGCTCCATGATTATTGCCTGCTGAGCTGTGTGATTCCTGCTTGCTCAGCTCCTTGACTATTGCCTGCTGAGCTGCGTGACTCGTGCCTGATCAGCTGTGTGATTAGTCCCTGCTCAGCTGCGTGATTAGTGCCTGCTCAGGACCGGGTTAGGAGCCGGCTGAGTCACGTGATTAGAGTCTGCTTATCCACTTCATTACTGTCTGCTCAGCTCCATGATTATTGCCTGCTAAGCTGCGTGATTCCTGCCTGCTCAGCTTATTGATTATTGCCTGCTGAGCTGCGTGATTCCTGACTGCTCAGCTCCATATTTATTGCCTGCTGAGCTGTGTGATTTCTGCTTGCTCAACTTTTTGATTATTGCCTTCAGAGCTGCGTGATTCCTGCTTACTCAGCTCCATTTTTATTGCCTGCTGAGCTGCGTGATTCCTGCTTGCTCATCTCTATGATTATTGCCTGCTGAGCTGCGTGATTCCTGCTTGCTCAGCTCCATATTTATTGCCTGCTGAGCTGCGTGATTCCTGCCTGCTCAGCTTCTTGATTATTGCATGCTTAGTTGCGTGATTCCTGCTTGCTCAGCTCCATGATTATTGCCAGCTGAGCTCCATGATTCCTGCTTGCTCAGCTCCATATTTATTGCCTGCTGAGCTGCGTGATTCCTGCCTGCTCAACTTCTTTATTATTGCCTGCTGAAATTCGTGATTCATACTTTCTCAAATTCTTGATTATTGCTTGCTGAGCTGCATGATTCCTGCTTGCTGAGCTCCATGATTACTGCCTGCTGAGCTGCGTGATTCCTGCCTGCTCAGCTCCATGATTATTGCCTGCTGAGCTTCGTGATTCCTGCTTGCTCAGCTCCATGATTTTTGCTTGCTGAGCTGCATAATAAGTGCCTGCTCAGTCCCCAGAGAGGAGCCGGCTGAATCACGTGATTAGAGACTGCTTATCCAGTTCCTTACAGCCTTCAGCTCCAATTTTTATTGCCTGCTAAGTTGCGTGAATCCTGCCTGCTCAGGTCCGTGAGTATTGCCTGCTGAGTTGCGTGATTCCTGCCAGCTCAGCTCCATGGTTATTGCCTGCTGAGCTGCGCGATTCCTGACTGCTAGCTTCTTGATTATTGGCTGCTGAGCTGCCTGATTCCTGCCTGCTCTACTTCTTGATTATTGGCTGCTGAGCTGCGTGATTCCTGCTTGCTCAGCTCCAGGATTATTGCCTGCTGAGCTGCGTTATTCGTGCCTGCTCAGCTCCTTGATTACTGTCTGCTGAGCTGCGTGATTCCTGCCTGCTCAGCTCCAGGAGTATTGTCTGCTGGGCTGCAAGATTCGTGTCTGCTCAGTCACGGGTGTCAAGCCTGCTGAGTCACGTGTTTAGAGTCTGCTTAGCCACTTAATGGCAGTCTGCTCAGCTCCTTGATTTTTGCCAGCTGAGCTGTGTGATTCCTGCCTGCTCAGCTTCATGATTATTGCCTGCTGAGCTGCATGATTGGTGTCTGCTGAGCTGCACCATTTGTGTCTGCTGAGCTGCCCAAATTGTGTCTGCTCTGTCACGGGTGTAGAGCCTGCAGCGTCACGTGTTTAGATTCTGCTTAACCACTTCATTACAGTTTGCTCAGCTCCTTGACGATTTCCTGCTCCTCTCCGTGATTAGTGCCCTCTTAGCCAAGTGATTAGTGCCTGCTCAGCTCTTTGATTATTGCCTCCTGAAGCACGTGATCAGTGCATGATAGCCACGTGATCAGCGCCTCTCACTCACGTGATCAGCGCCTCTCAGTCACGTGATCAGTGCATTCTCAGTCACGTGATCAGTGCCTCTCAATCACGTGATCAGTGCCCCTCAGTCACGTGATCAGTGCATGCTCAGTCACATGATCAGGGCCTGCTCAATCACGTGATTAGGGCCTGCTGAATCGAGGAATTAGCGCTTGCTCAGCTGCATGCTTAATCCCTGCTCAGCTGCGTGACTCGTGCCTGATCAGCTGTGTGATTAGTGCCTGCTCAGGACCGGGTTAGGAGCCGGCTGAGTCACGTGATTAGAGTCTGCTTATCGACTTCATTACAGCCTTCAGCTCCATGATTATTGCCTGCTAAGTTGCGTGACTCCTGCCTGCTCAACTTCTTTATTATTGCCTGCTGAAATTCGTGATTCATACTTTCTCAAATTCTTGATTATTGCTTGCTCAGCTGCATGATTCCTGCTTGCTGAGCTCCATGATTACTGCCTGCTGAGCTGCGTGATTCCTGCCTGCTCAGCTCCATGATTATTGCCTGCTGAGCTTCGTGATTCCTGCTTGCTCAGCTCCATGATTATTGCCTGCTGAGCTGCGTGATTCCTGCTTGCTCAGCTCCATGATTATTGCCTGCTGAGCTGCGTGATTCCTGCCTGCTCAGCTCCATGATTATTGCCTGCTGAGCTGTGTGATTCCTGCTTGCTCAGCTCCTTGACTATTGCCTGCTGAGCTGCGTGACTCGTGCCTGATCAGCTGTGTGATTAGTGCCTGCTCAGCTGCGTGATTAGTGCCTGCTCAGGACCGGGTTAGGAGCCGGCTGAGTCACGTGATTAGAGTCTGCTTAGCCACTTCATTACTGTCTGCTCAGCTCCATGATTATTGCCTGCTAAGCTGCGTGATTCCTGCCTGCTCAGCTTATTGATTATTGCCTGCTGAGCTGCGTGATTCCTGACTGCTCAGCTCCATATTTATTGCCTGCTGAGCTGTGTGATTTCTGCTTGCTCAACTTTTTGATTATTGCCTTCAGAGCTGCGTGATTCCTGCTTACTCAGCTCCATTTTTATTGCCTGCTGAGCTGCGTGATTCCTGCTTGCTCATCTCTATGATTATTGCCTGCTGAGCTGCGTGATTCCTGCTTGCTCAGCTCCATATTTATTGCCTGCTGAGCTGCGTGATTCCTGCCTGCTCAGCTTCTTGATTATTGCATGCTTAGTTGCGTGATTCCTGCTTGCTCAGCTCCATGATTATTGCCAGCTGAGCTCCATGATTCCTGCTTGCTCAGCTCCATATTTATTGCCTGCTGAGCTGCGTGATTCCTGCCTGCTCAACTTCTTTATTATTGCCTGCTGAAATTCGTGATTCACACTTTCTCAAATTCTTGATTATTGCTTGCTGAGCTGCATGATTCCTGCTTGCTGAGCTCCATGATTACTGCCTGCTGAGCTGCGTGATTCCTGCCTGCTCAGCTCCATGATTATTGCCTGCTGAGCTGCGTGATTCCTGCTTGCTCAGCTCCATGTCTATTGCCTGCTGAGCTGCGTGATACCTGCTTGCTCAGCTCCATGATTATTGCCTTCTGAGCTGCGTGATTCCTGCTTGCTCAGCTCCATATTTATTGCCTGCTGAGCTGCGTGATTCCTGCCTGCTCAACTTCTTGATTATTGCATGCTGAGCTGCGTGATTCCTGCTTGCTCAGCTCCATGATTATGGCCTGCTGAGCTGCGTGATTCCTGCTTGCTCATCTCCATGATTATTGCTTGCTGAGCTGCGAAATTAGTGCCTGCTCAGTCCCGAGAGAGGAGCCGGCTGAGTCACGTGATTAGAGTCTGCTTATCGACTTCATTACAGCCTTCAGCTCCATGATTATTGCCTGCTAAGTTGCGTGACTCCTGCCTGCTCAACTACTTTATTATTGCCTGCTGAATTTCGTGATTCATACTTTCTCAAATTCTTGATTATTGCTTGCTGAGCTGCATGATTCCTGCTTGCTGAGCTTCATGATTACTGCCTGCTGAGCTGCGTGATTCCTGCCTGCTCAGCTCCATGATTATTGCCTGCTGAGCTGCGTGATTCCTGCTTGCTCAGCTCCATGACTATTGCCTGCTGAGCTGCGTGATTCCTGCCTGCTCAGCTCCATGATTATTGCCTGCTAAGTTGCGTGACTCCTGCCTGCTCAACTTCTTTATTATTGCCTGCTGAAATTCGTTATTCATACTTTCTCAAATTCTTGATTATTGCTTGCTGAGCTGCGTGATTCCTGCCTGCTCAGCTTCTTGATTATTGCATGCTTAGTTGCGTGATTCCTGCTTGCTCAGCTCCATGATTATTGCCAGCTGAGCTCCATGATTCCTGCTTGCTCAGCTCCATATTTATTGCCTGCTGAGCTGCGTGATTCCTGCCTGCTCAACTTCTTTATTATTGCCTGCTGAAATTCGTGATTCATACTTTCTCAAATTCTTGATTATTGCTTGCTGAGCTGCATGATTCCTGCTTGCTGAGCTCCATGATACTGCCTGCTGAGCTGCGTGATTCCTGCCTGCTCAGCTCCATGATTATTGCCTGCTGAGCTTCGTGATTCCTGCTTGTTCAGCTCCATGATTATTGCCTGCTGAGCTTCGTGATTCCTGCTTGCTCAGCTCCATGATTATTGCCTGCTGAGCTGCGTGATTCCTGCTTGCTCAGCTCCATGATTATTGCCTGCTGAGCTGCGTGATTCCTGCCTGCTCAGCTCCATGATTATTGCCTGCTGAGCTGTGTGATTCCTGCTTGCTCAGCTCCTTGACTATTGCCTGCTGAGCTGCGTGACTCGTGCCTGATCAGCTGTGTGATTAGTCCCTGCTTCTCTGCGTGATTAGTGCCTGCTCAGGACCGGGTTAGGAGCCGGCTGAGTCACGTGATTAGAGTCTGCTTAGCCACTTCATTACTGTCTGCTCAGCTCCATGATTATTGCCTGCTAAGCTGCGTGATTCCTGCCTGCTCAGCTTATTGATTATTGCCTGCTGAGCTGCGTGATTCCTGACTGCTCAGCTCCATATTTATTGCCTGCTGAGCTGTGTGATTTCTGCTTGCTCAACTTTTTGATTATTGCCTTCAGAGCTGCGTGATTCCTGCTTACTCAGCTCCATTTTTATTGCCTGCTGAGCTGCGTGATTCCTGCTTGCTCATCTCTATGATTATTGCCTGCTGAGCTGCGTGATTCCTGCTTGCTCAGCTCCATATTTATTGCCTGCTGAGCTGCGTGATTCCTGCCTGCTCAGCTTCTTGATTATTGCATGCTTAGTTGCGTGATTCCTGCTTGCTCAGCTCCATGATTATTGCCAGCTGAGCTCCATGATTCCTGCTTGCTCAGCTCCATATTTATTGCCTGCTGAGCTGCGTGATTCCTGCCTGCTCAACTTCTTCATTATTGCCTGCTGAAATTCGTGATTCATACTTTCTCAAATTCTTGATTATTGCTTGCTGAGCTGCATGATTCCTGCTTGCTGAGCTCCATGATTACTGCCTGCTGAGCTGCGTGATTCCTGCCTGCTCAGCTCCATGATTATTGCCTGCTGAGCTGCGTGATTCCTGCTTGCTCAGCTCCATGTCTATTGCCTGCTGAGCTGCGTGATACCTGCTTGCTCAGCTCCATGATTATTGCCTTCTGAGCTGCGTGATTCCTGCTTGCTCAGCTCCATATTTATTGCCTGCTGAGCTGCGTGATTCCTGCCTGCTCAACTTCTTGATTATTGCATGCTGAGCTGCGTGATTCCTGCTTGCTCAGCTCCATGATTATGGCCTGCTGAGCTGCGTGATTCCTGCTTGCTCATCTCCATGATTATTGCTTGCTGAGCTGCGAAATTAGTGCCTGCTCAGTCCCGAGAGAGGAGCCGGCTGAGTCACGTGATTAGAGTCTGCTTATCGACTTCATTACAGCCTTCAGCTCCATGATTATTGCCTGCTAAGTTGCGTGACTCCTGCCTGCTCAACTACTTTATTATTGCCTGCTGAAATTCGTGATTCATACTTTCTCAAATTCTTGATTATTGCTTGCTGAGCTGCATGATTCCTGCTTGCTGAGCTCCATGATTACTGCCTGCTGAGCTGCGTGATTCCTGCCTGCTCAGCTCCATGATTATTGCCTGCTGAGCTGCGTGATTCCTGCTTGCTCAGCTCCATGACTATTGCCTGCTGAGCTGCGTGATTCCTGCCTGCTCAGCTCCATGATTATTGCCTGCTAAGTTGCGTGACTCCTGCCTGCTCAACTTCTTTATTATTGCCTGCTGAAATTCGTTATTCATACTTTCTCAAATTCTTGATTATTGCTTGCTGAGCTGCGTGATTCCTGCCTGCTCAGCTTCTTGATTATTGCATGCTTAGTTGCGTGATTCCTGCTTGCTCAGCTCCATGATTATTGCCAGCTGAGCTCCATGATTCCTGCTTGCTCAGCTCCATATTTATTGCCTGCTGAGCTGCGTGATTCCTGCCTGCTCAACTTCTTTATTATTGCCTGCTGAAATTCGTGATTCATACTTTCTCAAATTCTTGATTATTGCTTGCTGAGCTGCATGATTCCTGCTTGCTGAGCTCCATGATACTGCCTGCTGAGCTGCGTGATTCCTGCCTGCTCAGCTCCATGATTATTGCCTGCTGAGCTTCGTGATTCCTGCTTGCTCAGCTCCATGATTATTGCCTGCTGAGCTGCGTGATTCCTGCTTGCTCAGCTCCATGACTATTGCCTGCTGAGCTGCGTGATACCTGCTTGCTCAGCTCCGTGATTATTGCCTTCTGAGCTGCGTGATTCCTGCTTGCTCAGCTCCATATTTATTGCCTGCTGAGCTGCGTGATTCCTGCCTGCTCAACTTCTTGATTATTGCATGCTGAGCTGCGTGATTCCTGCTTGCTCAGCTCCATGATTATGGCCTGCTGAGCTGCGTGATTCCTGCTTGCTCATCTCCATGATTATTGCTTGCTGAGCTGCGAAATTAGTGCCTGCTCAGTCCCGAGAGAGGAGCCGGCTGAGTCACGTGATTAGAGTCTGCTTATCGACTTCATTACAGCCTTCAGCTCCATGATTATTGCCTGCTAAGTTGCGTGACTCCTGCCTGCTCAACTTCTTTATTATTGCCTGCTGAAATTCGTGATTCATACTTTCTCAAATTCTTGATTATTGCTTGCTCAGCTGCATGATTCCTGCTTGCTGAGCTCCATGATTACTGCCTGCTGAGCTGCGTGATTCCTGCCTGCTCAGCTCCATGATTATTGCCTGCTGAGCTGCGTGATTCCTGCTTGCTCAGCTCCATGATTATTGCCTGTTGAGCTGCGTGATTCCTGCCTGCTCAGCTCCATGATTATTGCCTGCTGAGCTGTGTGATTCCTGCTTGCTCAGCTCCTTGACTATTGCCTGCTGAGCTGCGTGACTCGTGCCTGATCAGCTGTGTGATTAGTCCCTGCTCAGCTGCGTGATTAGTGCCTGCTCAGGACGGGCTTAGGAGCCGCCTGAGTCACGTGATTAGAGTCTGCTTAGCCACTTCATTACAGTCTGCTCAGCTCCATGATTATTGCCTGCTAAGCTGCGTGATTCCTGCCTGCTCAGCTTATTGATTATTGCCTGCTGAGCTGCGTGATTCCTGACTGCTCAGCTCCATATTTATTGCCTGCTGAGCTGTGTGATTTCTGCTTGCTCAACTTTTTGATTATTGCCTTCAGAGCTGCGTGATTCCTGCTTACTCAGCTCCATTTTTATTGCCTGCTGAGCTGCGTGATTCTTGCTTGCTCAGCTTCATGACTATTGCCTGCTGAGCTACTTGATTCCTGCTTGATCAGCTCCATATTTATTGCCTTCGGAGCTGCGTGATTCCTGCTTGCTCATCTCTATGATTATTGCCTGCTGAGCTGCGTGATTCCTGCTTGCTCAGCTCCATATTTATTGCCTGCTGAGCTGCGTGATTCCTGCCTGCTCAGCTTCTTGATTATTGCATGCTTAGTTGCGTGATTCCTGCTTACTCAGCTCCATTTTTATTGCCTGCTGAGCTGCGTGATTCTTGCTTGCTCAGCTTCATGACTATTGCCTGCTGAGCTACTTGATTCCTGCTTGATCAGCTCCATATTTATTGCCTTCGGAGCTGCGTGATTCCTGCTTGCTCATCTCTATGATTATTGCCTGCTGAGCTGCGTGATACCTGCTTGCTCAGCTCCATGATTATTGCCTGCTGAGCTGCGTGATTCCTGCCTGCTCAGCTCCATGATTATTGCCTGCTGAGCTGTGTGATTCCTGCTTGCTCAGCTCCTTGACTATTGCCTGCTGAGCTGCGTGACTCGTGCCTGATCAGCTGTGTGATTAGTCCCTGCTCAGCTGCGTGATTAGTGCCTGCTCAGGACGGGCTTAGGAGCCGCCTGAGTCACGTGATTAGAGTCTGCTTAGCCACTTCATTACAGTCTGCTCAGCTCCATGATTATTGCCTGCTAAGCTGCGTGATTCCTGCCTGCTCAGCTTATTGATTATTGCCTGCTGAGCTGCGTGATTCCTGACTGCTCAGCTCCATATTTATTGCCTGCTGAGCTGTGTGATTTCTGCTTGCTCAACTTTTTGATTATTGCCTTCAGAGCTGCGTGATTCCTGCTTACTCAGCTCCATTTTTATTGCCTGCTGAGCTGCGTGATTCTTGCTTGCTCAGCTTCATGACTATTGCCTGCTGAGCTACTTGATTCCTGCTTGATCAGCTCCATATTTATTGCCTTCGGAGCTGCGTGATTCCTGCTTGCTCATCTCTATGATTATTGCCTGCTGAGCTGCGTGATTCCTGCTTGCTCAGCTCCATATTTATTGCCTGCTGAGCTGCGTGATTCCTGCCTGCTCAGCTTCTTGATTATTGCATGCTTAGTTGCGTGATTCCTGCTTACTCAGCTCCATTTTTATTGCC
The DNA here is from genome assembly GCF_032452875.1 of Bos javanicus. Lineage (NCBI taxonomy): Eukaryota > Metazoa > Chordata > Mammalia > Artiodactyla > Bovidae > Bos > Bos javanicus. Next base: position 208,718 of record NW_026893775.1, read on the forward strand.
TGCTGAGCTGCGTGATTCTTGCTTGCTCAGCTTCATGACTATTGCCTGCTGAGCTACTTGATTCCTGCTTGATCAGCTCCATATTTATTGCCTTCGGAGCTGCGTGATTCCTGCTTGCTCATCTCTATGATTATTGCCTGCTGAGCTGCGTGATACCTGCTTGCTCAGCTCCATGATTATTGCCTGCTGAGCTGCGTGATTCCTGCCTGCTCAGCTCCATGATTATTGCCTGCTGAGCTGTGTGATTCCTGCTTGCTCAGCTCCTTGACTATTGCCTGCTGAGCTGCGTGACTCGTGCCTGATCAGCTGTGTGATTAGTCCCTGCTCAGCTGCGTGATTAGTGCCTGCTCAGGACGGGCTTAGGAGCCGCCTGAGTCACGTGATTAGAGTCTGCTTAGCCACTTCATTACAGTCTGCTCAGCTCCATGATTATTGCCTGCTAAGCTGCGTGATTCCTGCCTGCTCAGCTTATTGATTATTGCCTGCTGAGCTGCGTGATTCCTGACTGCTCAGCTCCATATTTATTGCCTGCTGAGCTGTGTGATTTCTGCTTGCTCAACTTTTTGATTATTGCCTTCAGAGCTGCGTGATTCCTGCTTACTCAGCTCCATTTTTATTGCCTGCTGAGCTGCGTGATTCCTGCTTGCTCAGCTCCATGATTATTGCCTGCTGAGCTGCGTGATTCCTGCTTGCTCAGCTCCATGATTATTGCCTGCTGAGCTGCGTGATTCCTGCCTGCTCAGCTCCATGATTATTGCCTGCTGAGCTGTGTGATTCCTGCTTGCTCAGCTCCTTGACTATTGCCTGCTGAGCTGCGTGACTCGTGCCTGATCAGCTGTGTGATTAGTCCCTGCTCAGCTGCGTGATTAGTGCCTGCTCAGGACGGGCTTAGGAGCCGCCTGAGTCACGTGATTAGAGTCTGCTTAGCCACTTCATTACAGTCTGCTCAGCTCCATGATTATTGCCTGCTAAGCTGCGTGATTCCTGCCTGCTCAGCTTATTGATTATTGCCTGCTGAGCTGCGTGATTCCTGACTGCTCAGCTCCATATTTATTGCCTGCTGAGCTGTGTGATTTCTGCTTGCTCAACTTTTTGATTATTGCCTTCAGAGCTGCGTGATTCCTGCTTACTCAGCTCCATTTTTATTGCCTGCTGAGCTGCGTGATTCTTGCTTGCTCAGCTTCATGACTATTGCCTGCTGAGCTACTTGATTCCTGCTTGATCAGCTCCATATTTATTGCCTTCGGAGCTGCGTGATTCCTGCTTGCTCATCTCTATGATTATTGCCTGCTGAGCTGCGTGATTCCTGCTTGCTCAGCTCCATATTTATTGCCTGCTGAGCTGCGTGATTCCTGCCTGCTCAGCTTCTTGATTATTGCATGCTTAGTTGCGTGATTCCTGCTTGCTCAGCTCCATGATTATTGCCAGCTGAGCTCCATGATTCCTGCTTGCTCAGCTCCATATTTATTGCCTGCTGAGCTGCGTGATTCCTGCCTGCTCAACTTCTTTATTATTGCCTGCTGAAATTCGTGATTCATACTTTCTCAAATTCTTGATTATTGCTTGCTGAGCTGCATGATTCCTGCTTGCTGAGCTCCATGATTACTGCCTGCTGAGCTGCGTGATTCCTGCCTGCTCAGCTCCATGATTATTGCCTGCTGAGCTTCGTGATTCCTGCTTGCTCAGCTCCATGATTTTTGCTTGCTGAGCTGCATAATAAGTGCCTGCTCAGTCCCCAGAGAGGAGCCGGCTGAATCACGTGATTAGAGACTGCTTATCCAGTTCCTTACAGCCTTCAGCTCCAATTTTTATTGCCTGCTAAGTTGCGTGAATCCTGCCTGCTCAGGTCCGTGAGTATTGCCTGCTGAGTTGCGTGATTCCTGCCAGCTCAGCTCCATGGTTATTGCCTGCTGAGCTGCGCGATTCCTGACTGCTAGCTTCTTGATTATTGGCTGCTGAGCTGCCTGATTCCTGCCTGCTCTACTTCTTGATTATTGGCTGCTGAGCTGCGTGATTCCTGCTTGCTCAGCTCCAGGATTATTGCCTGCTGAGCTGCGTGATTCGTGCCTGCTCAGCTCCTTGATTACTGTCTGCTGAGCTGCGTGATTCCTGCCTGCTCAGCTCCAGGAGTATTGTCTGCTGGGCTGCAAGATTCGTGTCTGCTCAGTCACGGGTGTCAAGCCTGCTGAGTCACGTGTTTAGAGTCTGCTTAGCCACTTAATGGCAGTCTGCTCAGCTCCTTGATTTTTGCCAGCTGAGCTGTGTGATTCCTGCCTGCTCAGCTTCATGATTATTGCCTGCTGAGCTGCATGATTGGTGTCTGCTGAGCTGCACCATTTGTGTCTGCTGAGCTGCCCAAATTGTGTCTGCTCTGTCACGGGTGTAGAGCCTGCAGCGTCACGTGTTTAGATTCTGCTTAACCACTTCATTACAGTTTGCTCAGCTCCTTGACGATTTCCTGCTCCTCTCCGTGATTAGTGCCCTCTTAGCCAAGTGATTAGTGCCTGCTCAGCTCTTTGATTATTGCCTCCTGAAGCACGTGATCAGTGCATGATAGCCACGTGATCAGCGCCTCTCACTCACGTGATCAGCGCCTCTCAGTCACGTGATCAGTGCATTCTCAGTCACGTGATCAGTGCCTCTCAATCACGTGATCAGTGCCCCTCAGTCACGTGATCAGTGCATGCTCAGTCACATGATCAGGGCCTGCTCAATCACGTGATTAGGGCCTGCTGAATCGAGGAATTAGCGCTTGCTCAGCTGCATGCTTAATCCCTGCTCAGCTGCGTGACTCGTGCCTGATCAGCTGTGTGATTAGTGCCTGCTCAGGACCGGGTTAGGAGCCGGCTGAGTCACGTGATTAGAGTCTGCTTATCGACTTCATTACAGCCTTCAGCTCCATGATTATTGCCTGCTAAGATGCGTGACTCCTGCCTGCTCAACTTCTTTATTATTGCCTGCTGAAATTCGTGATTCATACTTTCTCAAATTCTTGATTATTGCTTGCTGAGCTGCATGATTCCTGCTTGCTGAGCTCCATGATTACTGCCTGCTGAGCTGCGTGATTCCTGCCTGCTCAGCTCCATGATTATTGCCTGCTGAGCTTCGTGATTCCTGCTTGCTCAGCTCCATGATTATTGCCTGCTGAGCTGCGTGACTCGTGCCTGATCAGCTGTGTGATTAGTCCCTGCTCAGCTGCGTGATTAGTGCCTGCTCAGGACCGGGTTAGGAGCCGGCTGAGTCACGTGATTAGAGTCTGCTTAGCCACTTCATTACTGTCTGCTCAGCTCCATGATTATTGCCTGCTAAGCTGCGTGATTCCTGCCTGCTCAGCTTATTGATTATTGCCTGCTGAGCTGCGTGATTCCTGACTGCTCAGCTCCATATTTATTGCCTGCTGAGCTGTGTGATTTCTGCTTGCTCAACTTTTTGATTATTGCCTTCAGAGCTGCGTGATTCCTGCTTACTCAGCTCCATTTTTATTGCCTGCTGAGCTGCGTGATTCCTGCTTGCTCATCTCTATGATTATTGCCTGCTGAGCTGCGTGATTCCTGCTTGCTCAGCTCCATATTTATTGCCTGCTGAGCTGCGTGATTCCTGCCTGCTCAGCTTCTTGATTATTGCATGCTTAGTTGCGTGATTCCTGCTTGCTCAGCTCCATGATTATTGCCAGCTGAGCTCCATGATTCCTGCTTGCTCAGCTCCATATTTATTGCCTGCTGAGCTGCGTGATTCCTGCCTGCTCAACTTCTTTATTATTGCCTGCTGAAATTCGTGATTCATACTTTCTCAAATTCTTGATTATTGCTTGCTGAGCTGCATGATTCCTGCTTGCTGAGCTCCATGATTACTGCCTGCTGAGCTGCGTGATTCCTGCCTGCTCAGCTCCATGATTATTGCCTGCTGAGCTTCGTGATTCCTGCTTGCTCAGCTCCATGATTTTTGCTTGCTGAGCTGCATAATAAGTGCCTGCTCAGTCCCCAGAGAGGAGCCGGCTGAATCACGTGATTAGAGACTGCTTATCCAGTTCCTTACAGCCTTCAGCTCCAATTTTTATTGCCTGCTAAGTTGCGTGAATCCTGCCTGCTCAGGTCCGTGAGTATTGCCTGCTGAGTTGCGTGATTCCTGCCAGCTCAGCTCCATGGTTATTGCCTGCTGAGCTGCGCGATTCCTGACTGCTAGCTTCTTGATTATTGGCTGCTGAGCTGCCTGATTCCTGCCTGCTCTACTTCTTGATTATTGCCTTCTGAGCTGCGTGATTCCTGCTTGCTCAGCTCCATGATTATGGCCTGCTGAGCTGCGTGATTCCTGCTTGCTCATCTCCATGATTATTGCTTGCTGAGCTGCGAAATTAGTGCCTGCTCAGTCCCGAGAGAGGAGCCGGCTGAGTCACGTGATTAGAGTCTGCTTATCGACTTCATTACAGCCTTCAGCTCCATGATTATTGCCTGCTAAGTTGCGTGAATCCTGCCTGCTCAACTACTTTATTATTGCCTGCTGAAATTCGTGATTCATACTTTCTCAAATTCTTGATTATTGCTTGCTGAGCTGCATGATTCCTGCTTGCTGAGCTCCATGATTACTGCCTGCTGAGCTGCGTGATTCCTGCCTGCTCAGCTCCATGATTATTGCCTGCTGAGCTGCGTGATTCCTGCTTGCTCAGCTCCATGACTATTGCCTGCTGAGCTGCGTGATTCCTGCCTGCTCAGCTCCATGATTATTGCCTGCTAAGTTGCGTGACTCCTGCCTGCTCAACTTCTTTATTATTGCCTGCTGAAATTCGTGATTCATACTTTCTCAAATTCTCGATTATTGCTTGCTGAGCTGCGTGATTCCTGCTTGCTCAGCTCCATGATTATTACCTGCTGAGCTGCGAGATTCCTGCTTGCTCAGCTCCATGATTATTGCCTGCTGAGCTGCGTGATTCCTGCCTGCTCAGCTCCATGATTATTGCCTGCTGAGCTGTGTGATTCCTGCTTGCTCAGCTCCATGATTATTGCCTGCTGAGCTGCGTGATTCCTGCCTGCTCAGCTCCATGATTATTGCCTGCTGAGCTGTGTGATTCCTGCTTGCTCAGCTCCTTGACTATTGCCTGCTGAGCTGCGTGACTCGTGCCTGATCAGCTGTGTGATTAGTCCCTGCTCAGCTGCGTGATTAGTGCCTGCTCAGGACGGGGTTAGGAGCCGCCTGAGTCACGTGATTAGAGTCTGCTTAGCCACTTCATTACAGTCTGCTCAGCTCCATGATTATTGCCTGCTGAGCTGCGTGATTCCTGACTGCTCAGCTCCATATTTATTGCCTGCTGAGCTGTGTGATTTCTGCTTGCTCAACTTTTTGATTATTGCCTTCAGAGCTGCGTGATTCCTGCTTACTCAGCTCCATTTTTATTGCCTGCTGAGCTGCGTGATTCTTGCTTGCTCAGCTTCATGACTATTGCCTGCTGAGCTACTTGATTCCTGCTTGATCAGCTCCATATTTATTGCCTGCGGAGCTGCGTGATTCCTGCTTGCTCATCTCTATGATTATTGCCTGCTGAGCTGCGTGATTCCTGCTTGCTCAGCTCCATATTTATTGCCTGCTGAGCTGCGTGATTCCTGCCTGCTCAGCTTCTTGATTATTGCATGCTTAGTTGCGTGATTCCTGCTTGCTCAGCTCCATGATTATTGCCAGCTGAGCTCCATGATTCCTGCTTGCTCAGCTCCATATTTATTGCCTGCTGAGCTGCGTGATTCCTGCCTGCTCAGCTTCTTGATTATTGCATGCTTAGTTGCGTGATTCCTGCTTGCTCAGCTCCATGATTATTGCCAGCTGAGCTCCATGATTCCTGCTTGCTCAGCTCCATATTTATTGCCTGCTGAGCTGCGTGATTCCTGCCTGCTCAACTTCTTTATTATTGCCTGCTGAAATTCGTGATTCATACTTTCTCAAATTCTTGATTATTGCTTGCTGAGCTGCATGATTCCTGCTTGCTGAGCTCCATGATTACTGCCTGCTGAGCTGCGTGATTCCTGCCTGCTCAGCTCCATGATTATTGCCTGCTGAGCTTCGTGATTCCTGCTTGCTCAGCTCCATGATTTTTGCTTGCTGAGCTGCATAATAAGTGCCTGCTCAGTCCCCAGAGAGGAGCCGGCTGAATCACGTGATTAGAGACTGCTTATCCAGTTCCTTACAGCCTTCAGCTCCAATTTTTATTGCCTGCTAAGTTGCGTGAATCCTGCCTGCTCAGGTCCGTGAGTATTGCCTGCTGAGTTGCGTGATTCCTGCCAGCTCAGCTCCATGGTTATTGCCTGCTGAGCTGCGCGATTCCTGACTGCTAGCTTCTTGATTATTGGCTGCTGAGCTGCCTGATTCCTGCCTGCTCTACTTCTTGATTATTGGCTGCTGAGCTGCGTGATTCCTGCTTGCTCAGCTCCAGGATTATTGCCTGCTGAGCTGCGTTATTCGTGCCTGCTCAGCTCCTTGATTACTGTCTGCTGAGCTGCGTGATTCCTGCCTGCTCAGCTCCAGGAGTATTGTCTGCTGGGCTGCAAGATTCGTGTCTGCTCAGTCACGGGTGTCAAGCCTGCTGAGTCACGTGTTTAGAGTCTGCTTAGCCACTTAATGGCAGTCTGCTCAGCTCCTTGATTTTTGCCAGCTGAGCTGTGTGATTCCTGCCTGCTCAGCTTCATGATTATTGCCTGCTGAGCTGCATGATTGGTGTCTGCTGAGCTGCACCATTTGTGTCTGCTGAGCTGCCCAAATTGTGTCTGCTCTGTCACGGGTGTAGAGCCTGCAGCGTCACGTGTTTAGATTCTGCTTAACCACTTCATTACAGTTTGCTCAGCTCCTTGACGATTTCCTGCTCCTCTCCGTGATTAGTGCCCTCTTAGCCAAGTGATTAGTGCCTGCTCAGCTCTTTGATTATTGCCTCCTGAAGCACGTGATCAGTGCATGATAGCCACGTGATCAGCGCCTCTCACTCACGTGATCAGCGCCTCTCAGTCACGTGATCAGTGCATTCTCAGTCACGTGATCAGTGCCTCTCAATCACGTGATCAGTGCCCCTCAGTCACGTGATCAGTGCATGCTCAGTCACATGATCAGGGCCTGCTCAATCACGTGATTAGGGCCTGCTGAATCGAGGAATTAGCGCTTGCTCAGCTGCATGCTTAATCCCTGCTCAGCTGCGTGACTCGTGCCTGATCAGCTGTGTGATTAGTGCCTGCTCAGGACCGGGTTAGGAGCCGGCTGAGTCACGTGATTAGAGTCTGCTTATCGACTTCATTACAGCCTTCAGCTCCATGATTATTGCCTGCTAAGTTGCGTGACTCCTGCCTGCTCAACTTCTTTATTATTGCCTGCTGAAATTCGTGATTCATACTTTCTCAAATTCTTGATTATTGCTTGCTGAGCTGCATGATTCCTGCTTGCTGAGCTCCATGATTACTGCCTGCTGAGCTGCGTGATTCCTGCCTGCTCAGCTCCATGATTATTGCCTGCTGAGCTTCGTGATTCCTGCTTGCTCAGCTCCATGATTATTGCCTGCTGAGCTGCGTGATTCCTGCTTGCTCAGCTCCATGATTATTGCCTGCTGAGCTGCGTGATTCCTGCCTGCTCAGCTCCATGATTATTGCCTGCTGAGCTGTGTGATTCCTGCTTGCTCAGCTCCTTGACTATTGCCTGCTGAGCTGCGTGACTCGTGCCTGATCAGCTGTGTGATTAGTCCCTGCTCAGCTGCGTGATTAGTGCCTGCTCAGGACCGGGTTAGGAGCCGGCTGAGTCACGTGATTAGAGTCTGCTTAGCCACTTCATTACTGTCTGCTCAGCTCCATGATTATTGCCTGCTAAGCTGCGTGATTCCTGCCTGCTCAGCTTATTGATTATTGCCTGCTGAGCTGCGTGATTCCTGACTGCTCAGCTCCATATTTATTGCCTGCTGAGCTGTGTGATTTCTGCTTGCTCAACTTTTTGATTATTGCCTTCAGAGCTGCGTGATTCCTGCTTACTCAGCTCCATTTTTATTGCCTGCTGAGCTGCGTGATTCCTGCTTGCTCATCTCTATGATTATTGCCTGCTGAGCTGCGTGATTCCTGCTTGCTCAGCTCCATATTTATTGCCTGCTGAGCTGCGTGATTCCTGCCTGCTCAGCTTCTTGATTATTGCATGCTTAGTTGCGTGATTCCTGCTTGCTCAGCTCCATGATTATTGCCAGCTGAGCTCCATGATTCCTGCTTGCTCAGCTCCATATTTATTGCCTGCTGAGCTGCGTGATTCCTGCCTGCTCAACTTCTTTATTATTGCCTGCTGAAATTCGTGATTCATACTTTCTCAAATTCTTGATTATTGCTTGCTGAGCTGCATGATTCCTGCTTGCTGAGCTCCATGATTACTGCCTGCTGAGCTGCGTGATTCCTGCCTGCTCAGCTCCATGATTATTGCCTGCTGAGCTGCGTGATTCCTGCTTGCTCAGCTCCATGTCTATTGCCTGCTGAGCTGCGTGATACCTGCTTGCTCAGCTCCATGATTATTGCCTTCTGAGCTGCGTGATTCCTGCTTGCTCAGCTCCATATTTATTGCCTGCTGAGCTGCGTGATTCCTGCCTGCTCAACTTCTTGATTATTGCATGCTGAGCTGCGTGATTCCTGCTTGCTCAGCTCCATGATTATGGCCTGCTGAGCTGCGTGATTCCTGCTTGCTCATCTCCATGATTATTGCTTGCTGAGCTGCGAAATTAGTGCCTGCTCAGTCCCGAGAGAGGAGCCGGCTGAGTCACGTGATTAGAGTCTGCTTATCGACTTCATTACAGCCTTCAGCTCCATGATTATTGCCTGCTAAGTTGCGTGACTCCTGCCTGCTCAACTACTTTATTATTGCCTGCTGAAATTCGTGATTCATACTTTCTCAAATTCTTGATTATTGCTTGCTGAGCTGCATGATTCCTGCTTGCTGAGCTCCATGATTACTGCCTACTGAGCTGCGTGATTCCTGCCTGCTCAGCTCCATGATTATTGCCTGCTGAGCTGCGTGATTCCTGCTTGCTCAGCTCCATGACTATTGCCTGCTGAGCTGCGTGATTCCTGCCTGCTCAGCTCCATGATTATTGCCTGCTAAGTTGCGTGACTCCTGCCTGCTCAACTTCTTTATTATTGCCTGCTGAAATTCGTTATTCATACTTTCTCAAATTCTCGATTATTGCTTGCTGAGCTGCGTGATTCCTGCTCGCTCAGCTCCATGATTATGGCCTGCTGAGCTGCGTGATTCCTGCTTGCTCATCTCCATGATTATTGCTTGCTGAGCTGCGAAATTAGTGCCTGCTCAGTCCCGAGAGAGGAGCCGGCTGAGTCACGTGATTAGAGTCTGCTTATCGACTTCATTACAGCCTTCAGCTCCATGATTATTGCCAGCTGAGCTCCATGATTCCTGCTTGCTCAGCTCCATATTTATTGCCTGCTGAGCTGCGTGACTCCTGCCTGCTCAACTTCTTTATTTTTGCCTGCTGAAATTCGTGATTCATACTTTCTCAAATTCTTGATTATTGCTTGCTGAGCTGCATGATTCCTGCTTGCTGAGCTCCATGATTACTGCCTGCTGAGCTGCGTGATTCCTGCCTGCTCAGCTCCATGATTATTGCCTGCTGAGCTGCGTGATTCCTGCTTGCTCAGCTCCATGACTATTGCCTGCTGAGCTGCGTGATTCCTGCCTGCTCAGCTCCATGATTATTGCCTGCTAAGTTGCGTGACTCCTGCCTGCTCAACTTCTTTATTATTGCCTGCTGAAATTCGTGATTCATACTTTCTCAAATTCTCGATTATTGCTTGCTGAGCTGCGTGATTCCTGCTTGCTCAGCTCCATGATTATTGCCTGCTGAGCTGCGTGATTCCTGCTTGCTCAGCTCCATGATTATTGCCTGCTGAGCTGCGTGATTCCTGCCTGCTCAGCTCCATGATTATTGCCTGCTGAGCTGTGTGATTCCTGCTTGCTCAGCTCCATGACTATTGCCTGCTGAGCTGCGTGATTCCTGCTTGATCAACTCCATGATTATTTCCTGCTGAGCTGCGTGATTCCTGCTTGCTCAACTACATATTTATTGCCTGCTGAGTTGCGTGATTCCTGCCTGCTAAGCTCCATGATTATTGCCTGCTGAGCTGCGCGATTCCTGACTGCTAGCTTCTTGATTATTGGCTGCTGAGCTGCCTGCCCTGCCTGCTCTGCTTCTTGATTATTGCCTGCTGAGCTGCGTGATTCCTGCATGCTCAGCTCCATTATTATTGCCTGCTGAGCTGCCTGATTCCTGCTTGCTCAGCTCCATGATTATTGCCTGCTGAGCTGCGTGATTCCTGCTTGCTCAGCTCCATATTTATTGCCTGCTGAGCTGCCTGATTCCTGCTTGCTCAGCTCCATGATTATTGCTTGCTGAGCTGCGTGATTCCTGCCTGCTCAGCTTCTTGATTATTGCATGCTGAGCTGCGTGATTCCTGCCTGCTCAGCTCCAGGAGTATTGTCTGCTGGGCTGCAAGATTCGTGTCTTCTCAGTCACGGGTGTCAAGCCTGCTGAGTCACGTGTTTAGAGTCTGCTTAGCCACTTAATTGCAGTCTTCTCAGCTCCTTGATTTTCGCCAGCTGAGCTGCGATATTCGTGCCTGCTCAGCTCCTTGATTTTTGCCTGCTGAGCTGCGTGATTCCTGCCTGCTCAGCTTCTTGGTTATTGCCTTCTGAGCTGCGTGATTCCTGACTGCTCAGCTCCATAGTTATTGCCTGCTGAGCTGCGTGATTCCTGCCTGCTCAACTTCTTGATTATTGCCCTCGGAGCTGCGTGATATCTGCTTGCTCAGCTCCATGATTATTGCCTGCTGAGCTGCGTGATTCCTGCTTGCTCAGCTCCATGATTATTGCCTGCTGAGCTGCGTGATTCCTGCCTGCTCAGCTTCTTGAAAATTGCCTGATGAGCTGCGTGATTCCTGCTTGCTCAGCTCCATGACTATTTCCTGCTGAGCTGCGTGATTCCTGCTTGCTCAGCTCCATGATTATTGCCTGCTGAGCTGCGTCATTCCTGCTTGCTCAGCTCCATTTATTGCCTGCCGAGCTGCGTGACTCCTGCTTGGTCAGCTTCTTGATAATTGCCTGCTCAGCTGCGTGATTCCTGCTTGCTCAGCTCCATGATTATTGCCTGCTGAGCTGCGTGATTCCTGCTTGCTCAGCTCCATATTTATTGCCTGCTGAGCTGCGTGATTCCTGCCTGCTCAGCTTCTTGATTATTGCATGCTGAGGTGCGTGATTCCTGCTTGCTCAGCTCCATGATTATTGCCAGCTGAGCTCCATGATTCCTGCTTGCTCAGCTCCATATTTATTGCCTGCTGAGCTGCGTGATTCCTGCCTGCTCAACTTCTTTATTATTGCCTGCTGAAATTCGTGATTCATACTTTCTCAAATTCTTGATTATTGCTTGCTGAGCTGCATGATTCCTGCTTGCTGAGCTCCATGATTACTGCCTGCTGAGCTGCGTGATTCCTGCCTGCTCAGCTCCATGATTATTGCCTGCTGAGCTGCGTGATTCCTGCTTGCTCAGCTCCATGTCTATTGCCTGCTGAGCTGCGTGATACCTGCTTGCTCAGCTCCATGATTATTGCCTTCTGAGCTGCGTGATTCCTGCTTGCTCAGCTCCATATTTATTGCCTGCTGAGCTGCGTGATTCCTGCCTGCTCAACTTCTTGATTATTGCATGCTGAGCTGCGTGATTCCTGCTTGCTCAGCTCCATGATTATGGCCTGCTGAGCTGCGTGATTCCTGCTTGCTCATCTCCATGATTATTGCTTGCTGAGCTGCGAAATTAGTGCCTGCTCAGTCCCGAGAGAGGAGCCGGCTGAGTCACGTGATTAGAGTCTGCTTATCGACTTCATTACAGCCTTCAGCTCCATGATTATTGCCTGCTAAGTTGCGTGACTCCTGCCTGCTCAACTACTTTATTATTGCCTGCTGAAATTCGTGATTCATACTTTCTCAAATTCTTGATTATTGCTTGCTGAGCTGCATGATTCCTGCTTGCTGAGCTCCATGATTACTGCCTACTGAGCTGCGTGATTCCTGCCTGCTCAGCTCCATGATTATTGCCTGCTGAGCTGCGTGATTCCTGCTTGCTCAGCTCCATGACTATTGCCTGCTGAGCTGCGTGATTCCTGCCTGCTCAGCTCCATGATTATTGCCTGCTAAGTTGCGTGACTCCTGCCTGCTCAACTTCTTTATTATTGCCTGCTGAAATTCGTGATTCATACTTTCTCAAATTCTCGATTATTGCTTGCTGAGCTGCGTGATTCCTGCTCGCTCAGCTCCATGATTATTGCCTGCTGAGCTGCGAGATTCCTGCTTGCTCAGCTCCATGATTATTGCCTGCTGAGCTGCGTGATTCCTGCCTGCTCAGCTCCATGATTATTGCCTGCTGAGCTGTGTGATTCCTGCTTGCTCAGCTCCATGATTATTGCCTGCTGAGCTGCGTGATTCCTGCCTGCTCAGCTCCATGATTATTGCCTGCTGAGCTGTGTGATTCCTGCTTGCTCAGCTCCTTGACTATTGCCTGCTGAGCTGCGTGACTCGTGCCTGATCAGCTGTGTGATTAGTCCCTGCTCAGCTGCGTGATTAGTGCCTGCTCAGGACCGGGTTAGGAGCCGGCTGAGTCACGTGATTAGAGTCTGCTTAGCCACTTCATTACTGTCTGCTCAGCTCCATGATTATTGCCTGCTAAGCTGCGTGATTCCTGCCTGCTCAGCTTATTGATTATTGCCTGCTGAGCTGCGTGATTCCTGACTGCTCAGCTCCATATTTATTGCCTGCTGAGCTGTGTGATTTCTGCTTGCTCAACTTTTTGATTATTGCCTTCAGAGCTGCGTGATTCCTGCTTACTCAGCTCCATTTTTATTGCCTGCTGAGCTGCGTGATTCCTGCTTGCTCATCTCAATGATTATTGCCTGCTGAGCTGCGTGATTCCTGCTTGCTCAGCTCCATATTTATTGCCTGCTGAGCTGCGTGATTCCTGCCTGCTCAGCTTCTTGATTATTGCATGCTTAGTTGCGTGATTCCTGCTTGCTCAGCTCCATGATTATTGCCAGCTGAGCTCCATGATTCCTGCTTGCTCAGCTCCATATTTATTGCCTGCTGAGCTGCGTGATTCCTGCCTGCTCAACTTCTTTATTATTGCCTGCTGAAATTCGTGATTCATACTTTCTCAAATTCTTGATTATTGCTTGCTGAGCTGCATGATTCCTGCTTGCTGAGCTCCATGATTATTGCCTTCTGAGCTGCGTGATTCCTGCTTGCTCAGCTCCATATTTATTGCCTGCTGAGCTGCGTGATTCCTGCCTGCTCAACTTCTTGATTATTGCATGCTGAGCTGCGTGATTCCTGCTTGCTCAGCTCCATGATTATGGCCTGCTGAGCTGCGTGATTCCTGCTTGCTCATCTCCATGATTATTGCTTGCTGAGCTGCGAAATTAGTGCCTGCTCAGTCCCGAGAGAGGAGCCGGCTGAGTCACGTGATTAGAGTCTGCTTATCGACTTCATTACAGCCTTCAGCTCCATGATTATTGCCTGCTAAGTTGCGTGACTCCTGCCTGCTCAACTACTTTATTATTGCCTGCTGAAATTCGTGATTCATACTTTCTCAAATTCTTGATTATTGCTTGCTGAGCTGCATGATTCCTGCTTGCTGAGCTCCATGATTACTGCCTGCTGAGCTGCGTGATTCCTGCCTGCTCAGCTCCATGATTATTGCCTGCTGAGCTGCGTGATTCCTGCTTGCTCAGCTCCATGACTATTGCCTGCTGAGCTGCGTGATTCCTGCCTGCTCAGCTCCATGATTATTGCCTGCTAAGTTGCGTGACTCCTGCCTGCTCAACTTCTTTATTATTGCCTGCTGAAATTCGTGATTCATACTTTCTCAAATTCTCGATTATTGCTTGCTGAGCTGCGTGATTCCTGCTTGCTCAGCTCCATGATTATTGCCTGCTGAGCTGCGAGATTCCTGCTTGCTCAGCTCCATGATTATTGCCTGCTGAGCTGCGTGATTCCTGCCTGCTCAGCTCCATGATTATTGCCTGCTGAGCTGTGTGATTCCTGCTTGCTCAGCTCCATGATTATTGCCTGCTGAGCTGCGTGATTCCTGCCTGCTCAGCTCCATGATTATTGCCTGCTGAGCTGTGTGATTCCTGCTTGCTCAGCTCCTTGACTATTGCCTGCTGAGCTGCGTGACTCGTGCCTGATCAGCTGTGTGATTAGTCCCTGCTCAGCTGCGTGATTAGTGCCTGCTCAGGACCGGGTTAGGAGCCGGCTGAGTCACGTGATTAGAGTCTGCTTAGCCACTTCATTACTGTCTGCTCAGCTCCATGATTATTGCCTGCTAAGCTGCGTGATTCCTGCCTGCTCAGCTTATTGATTATTGCCTGCTGAGCTGCGTGATTCCTGACTGCTCAGCTCCATATTTATTGCCTGCTGAGCTGTGTGATTTCTGCTTGCTCAACTTTTTGATTATTGCCTTCAGAGCTGCGTGATTCCTGCTTACTCAGCTCCATTTTTATTGCCTGCTGAGCTGCGTGATTCCTGCTTGCTCATCTCAATGATTATTGCCTGCTGAGCTGCGTGATTCCTGCTTGCTCAGCTCCATATTTATTGCCTGCTGAGCTGCGTGATTCCTGCCTGCTCAGCTTCTTGATTATTGCATGCTTAGTTGCGTGATTCCTGCTTGCTCAGCTCCATGATTATTGCCAGCTGAGCTCCATGATTCCTGCTTGCTCAGCTCCATATTTATTGCCTGCTGAGCTGCGTGATTCCTGCCTGCTCAACTTCTTTATTATTGCCTGCTGAAATTCGTGATTCATACTTTCTCAAATTCTTGATTATTGCTTGCTGAGCTGCATGATTCCTGCTTGCTGAGCTCCATGATTACTGCCTGCTGAGCTGCGTGATTCCTGCCTGCTCAGCTCCATGATTATTGCCTGCTGAGCTGCGTGATTCCTGCTTGCTCAGCTCCATGTCTATTGCCTGCTGAGCTGCGTGATACCTGCTTGCTCAGCTCCATGATTATTGCCTTCTGAGCTGCGTGATTCCTGCTTGCTCAGCTCCATATTTATTGCCTGCTGAGCTGCGTGATTCCTGCCTGCTCAACTTCTTGATTATTGCATGCTGAGCTGCGTGATTCCTGCTTGCTCAGCTCCATGATTATGGCCTGCTGAGCTGCGTGATTCCTGCTTGCTCATCTCCATGATTATTGCTTGCTGAGCTGCGAAATTAGTGCCTGCTCAGTCCCGAGAGAGGAGCCGGCTGAGTCACGTGATTAGAGTCTGCTTATCGACTTCATTACAGCCTTCAGCTCCATGATTATTGCCTGCTAAGTTGCGTGACTCCTGCCTGCTCAACTACTTTATTATTGCCTGCTGAAATTCGTGATTCATACTTTCTCAAATTCTTGATTATTGCTTGCTGAGCTGCATGATTCCTGCTTGCTGAGCTCCATGATTACTGCCTACTGAGCTGCGTGATTCCTGCCTGCTCAGCTCCATGATTATTGCCTGCTGAGCTGCGTGATTCCTGCTTGCTCAGCTCCATGACTATTGCCTGCTGAGCTGCGTGATTCCTGCCTGCTCAGCTCCATGATTATTGCCTGCTAAGTTGCGTGACTCCTGCCTGCTCAACTTCTTTATTATTGCCTGCTGAAATTCGTGATTCATACTTTCTCAAATTCTCGATTATTGCTTGCTGAGCTGCGTGATTCCTGCTCGCTCAGCTCCATGATTATTGCCTGCTGAGCTGCGAGATTCCTGCTTGCTCAGCTCCATGATTATTGCCTGCTGAGCTGCGTGATTCCTGCCTGCTCAGCTCCATGATTATTGCCTGCTGAGCTGTGTGATTCCTGCTTGCTCAGCTCCATGATTATTGCCTGCTGAGCTGCGTGATTCCTGCCTGCTCAGCTCCATGATTATTGCCTGCTGAGCTGTGTGATTCCTGCTTGCTCAGCTCCTTGACTATTGCCTGCTGAGCTGCGTGACTCGTGCCTGATCAGCTGTGTGATTAGTCCCTGCTCAGCTGCGTGATTAGTGCCTGCTCAGGACCGGGTTAGGAGCCGGCTGAGTCACGTGATTAGAGTCTGCTTAGCCACTTCATTACTGTCTGCTCAGCTCCATGATTATTGCCTGCTAAGCTGCGTGATTCCTGCCTGCTCAGCTTATTGATTATTGCCTGCTGAGCTGCGTGATTCCTGACTGCTCAGCTCCATATTTATTGCCTGCTGAGCTGTGTGATTTCTGCTTGCTCAACTTTTTGATTATTGCCTTCAGAGCTGCGTGATTCCTGCTTACTCAGCTCCATTTTTATTGCCTGCTGAGCTGCGTGATTCCTGCTTGCTCATCTCTATGATTATTGCCTGCTGAGCTGCGTGATTCCTGCTTGCTCAGCTCCATATTTATTGCCTGCTGAGCTGCGTGATTCCTGCCTGCTCAGCTTCTTGATTATTGCATGCTTAGTTGCGTGATTCCTGCTTGCTCAGCTCCATGATTATTGCCAGCTGAGCTCCATGATTCCTGCTTGCTCAGCTCCATATTTATTGCCTGCTGAGCTGCGTGATTCCTGCCTGCTCAACTTCTTTATTATTGCCTGCTGAAATTCGTGATTCATACTTTCTCAAATTCTTGATTATTGCTTGCTGAGCTGCATGATTCCTGCTTGCTGAGCTCCATGATTATTGCCTTCTGAGCTGCGTGATTCCTGCTTGCTCAGCTCCATATTTATTGCCTGCTGAGCTGCGTGATTCCTGCCTGCTCAGCTTCTTGATTATTGCATGCTTAGTTGCGTGATTCCTGCTTGCTCAGCTCCATGATTATTGCCAGCTGAGCTCCATGATTCCTGCTTGCTCAGCTCCATATTTATTGCCTGCTGAGCTGCGTGATTCCTGCCTGCTCAACTTCTTTATTATTGCCTGCTGAAATTCGTGATTCATACTTTCTCAAATTCTTGATTATTGCTTGCTGAGCTGCATGATTCCTGCTTGCTGAGCTCCATGATTACTGCCTGCTGAGCTGCGTGATTCCTGCCTGCTCAGCTCCATGATTATTGCCTGCTGAGCTGCGTGATTCCTGCTTGCTCAGCTCCATGTCTATTGCCTGCTGAGCTGCGTGATACCTGCTTGCTCAGCTCCATGATTATTGCCTTCTGAGCTGCGTGATTCCTGCTTGCTCAGCTCCATATTTATTGCCTGCTGAGCTGCGTGATTCCTGCCTGCTCAACTTCTTGATTATTGCATGCTGAGCTGCGTGATTCCTGCTTGCTCAGCTCCATGATTATGGCCTGCTGAGCTGCGTGATTCCCGCTTGCTCATCTCCATGATTATTGCTTGCTGAGCTGCGAAATTAGTGCCTGCTCAGTCCCGAGAGAGGAGCCGGCTGAGTCACGTGATTAGAGTCTGCTTATCGACTTCATTACAGCCTTCAGCTCCATGATTATTGCCTGCTAAGTTGCGTGACTCCTGCCTGCTCAACTACTTTATTATTGCCTGCTGAAATTCGTGATTCATACTTTCTCAAATTCTTGATTATTGCTTGCTGAGCTGCATGATTCCTGCTTGCTGAGCTCCATGATTACTGCCTACTGAGCTGCGTGATTCCTGCCTGCTCAGCTCCATGATTATTGCCTGCTGAGCTGCGTGATTCCTGCTTGCTCAGCTCCATGACTATTGCCTGCTGAGCTGCGTGATTCCTGCCTGCTCAGCTCCATGATTATTGCCTGCTAAGTTGCGTGACTCCTGACTGCTCAACTTCTTTATTATTGCCTGCTGAAATTCGTGATTCATACTTTCTCAAATTCTCGATTATTGCTTGCTGAGCTGCGTGATTCCTGCTCGCTCAGCTCCATGATTATTGCCTGCTGAGCTGCGAGATTCCTGCTTGCTCAGCTCCATGATTATTGCCTGCTGAGCTGCGTGATTCCTGCCTGCTCAGCTCCATGATTATTGCCTGCTGAGCTGTGTGATTCCTGCTTGCTCAGCTCCATGATTATTGCCTGCTGAGCTGCGTGATTCCTGCCTGCTCAGCTCCATGATTATTGCCTGCTGAGCTGTGTGATTCCTGCTTGCTCAGCTCCTTGACTATTGCCTGCTGAGCTGCGTGACTCGTGCCTGATCAGCTGTGTGATTAGTCCCTGCTCAGCTGCGTGATTAGTGCCTGCTCAGGACCGGGTTAGGAGCCGGCTGAGTCACGTGATTAGAGTCTGCTTAGCCACTTCATTACTGTCTGCTCAGCTCCATGATTATTGCCTGCTAAGCTGCGTGATTCCTGCCTGCTCAGCTTATTGATTATTGCCTGCTGAGCTGCGTGATTCCTGACTGCTCAGCTCCATATTTATTGCCTGCTGAGCTGTGTGATTTCTGCTTGCTCAACTTTTTGATTATTGCCTTCAGAGCTGCGTGATTCCTGCTTACTCAGCTCCATTTTTATTGCCTGCTGAGCTGCGTGATTCCTGCTTGCTCATCTCTATGATTATTGCCTGCTGAGCTGCGTGATTCCTGCTTGCTCAGCTCCATATTTATTGCCTGCTGAGCTGCGTGATTCCTGCCTGCTCAGCTTCTTGATTATTGCATGCTTAGTTGCGTGATTCCTGCTTGCTCAGCTCCATGATTATTGCCAGCTGAGCTCCATGATTCCTGCTTGCTCAGCTCCATATTTATTGCCTGCTGAGCTGCGTGATTCCTGCCTGCTCAACTTCTTTATTATTGCCTGCTGAAATTCGTGATTCATACTTTCTCAAATTCTTGATTATTGCTTGCTGAGCTGCATGATTCCTGCTTGCTGAGCTCCATGATTATTGCCTTCTGAGCTGCGTGATTCCTGCTTGCTCAGCTCCATATTTATTGCCTGCTGAGCTGCGTGATTCCTGCCTGCTCAACTTCTTGATTATTGCATGCTGAGCTGCGTGATTCCTGCTTGCTCAGCTCCATGATTATGGCCTGCTGAGCTGCGTGATTCCTGCTTGCTCATCTCCATGATTATTGCTTGCTGAGCTGCGAAATTAGTGCCTGCTCAGTCCCGAGAGAGGAGCCGGCTGAGTCACGTGATTAGAGTCTGCTTATCGACTTCATTACAGCCTTCAGCTCCATGATTATTGCCTGCTAAGTTGCGTGACTCCTGCCTGCTCAACTACTTTATTATTGCCTGCTGAAATTCGTGATTCATACTTTCTCAAATTCTTGATTATTGCTTGCTGAGCTGCATGATTCCTGCTTGCTGAGCTCCATGATTACTGCCTGCTGAGCTGCGTGATTCCTGCCTGCTCAGCTCCATGATTATTGCCTGCTGAGCTGCGTGATTCCTGCTTGCTCAGCTCCATGACTATTGCCTGCTGAGCTGCGTGATTCCTGCCTGCTCAGCTCCATGATTATTGCCTGCTAAGTTGCGTGACTCCTGCCTGCTCAACTTCTTTATTATTGCCTGCTGAAATTCGTGATTCATACTTTCTCAAATTCTCGATTATTGCTTGCTGAGCTGCGTGATTCCTGCTTGCTCAGCTCCATGATTATTGCCTGCTGAGCTGCGAGATTCCTGCTTGCTCAGCTCCATGATTATTGCCTGCTGAGCTGCGTGATTCCTGCCTGCTCAGCTCCATGATTATTGCCTGCTGAGCTGTGTGATTCCTGCTTGCTCAGCTCCATGATTATTGCCTGCTGAGCTGCGTGATTCCTGCCTGCTCAGCTCCATGATTATTGCCTGCTGAGCTGTGTGATTCCTGCTTGCTCAGCTCCTTGACTATTGCCTGCTGAGCTGCGTGACTCGTGCCTGATCAGCTGTGTGATTAGTCCCTGCTCAGTTGCGTGATTAGTGCCTGCTCAGGACCGGGTTAGGAGCCGGCTGAGTCACGTGATTAGAGTCTGCTTAGCCACTTCATTACTGTCTGCTCAGCTCCATGATTATTGCCTGCTAAGCTGCGTGATTCCTGCCTGCTCAGCTTATTGATTATTGCCTGCTGAGCTGCGTGATTCCTGACTGCTCAGCTCCATATTTATTGCCTGCTGAGCTGTGTGATTTCTGCTTGCTCAACTTTTTGATTATTGCCTTCAGAGCTGCGTGATTCCTGCTTACTCAGCTCCATTTTTATTGCCTGCTGAGCTGCGTGATTCCTGCTTGCTCATCTCAATGATTATTGCCTGCTGAGCTGCGTGATTCCTGCTTGCTCAGCTCCATATTTATTGCCTGCTGAGCTGCGTGATTCCTGCCTGCTCAGCTTCTTGATTATTGCATGCTTAGTTGCGTGATTCCTGCTTGCTCAGCTCCATGATTATTGCCAGCTGAGCTCCATGATTCCTGCTTGCTCAGCTCCATATTTATTGCCTGCTGAGCTGCGTGATTCCTGCCTGCTCAACTTCTTTATTATTGCCTGCTGAAATTCGTGATTCATACTTTCTCAAATTCTTGATTATTGCTTGCTGAGCTGCATGATTCCTGCTTGCTGAGCTCCATGATTACTGCCTGCTGAGCTGCGTGATTCCTGCCTGCTCAGCTCCATGATTATTGCCTGCTGAGCTGCGTGATTCCTGCTTGCTCAGCTCCATGTCTATTGCCTGCTGAGCTGCGTGATACCTGCTTGCTCAGCTCCATGATTATTGCCTTCTGAGCTGCGTGATTCCTGCTTGCTCAGCTCCATATTTATTGCCTGCTGAGCTGCGTGATTCCTGCCTGCTCAACTTCTTGATTATTGCATGCTGAGCTGCGTGATTCCTGCTTGCTCAGCTCCATGATTATGGCCTGCTGAGCTGCGTGATTCCTGCTTGCTCATCTCCATGATTATTGCTTGCTGAGCTGCGAAATTAGTGCCTGCTCAGTCCCGAGAGAGGAGCCGGCTGAGTCACGTGATTAGAGTCTGCTTATCGACTTCATTACAGCCTTCAGCTCCATGATTATTGCCTGCTAAGTTGCGTGACTCCTGCCTGCTCAACTACTTTATTATTGCCTGCTGAAATTCGTGATTCATACTTTCTCAAATTCTTGATTATTGCTTGCTGAGCTGCATGATTCCTGCTTGCTGAGCTCCATGATTACTGCCTACTGAGCTGCGTGATTCCTGCCTGCTCAGCTCCATGATTATTGCCTGCTGAGCTGCGTGATTCCTGCTTGCTCAGCTCCATGACTATTGCCTGCTGAGCTGCGTGATTCCTGCCTGCTCAGCTCCATGATTATTGCCTGCTAAGTTGCGTGACTCCTGCCTGCTCAACTTCTTTATTATTGCCTGCTGAAATTCGTGATTCATACTTTCTCAAATTCTCGATTATTGCTTGCTGAGCTGCGTGATTCCTGCTCGCTCAGCTCCATGATTATTGCCTGCTGAGCTGCGAGATTCCTGCTTGCTCAGCTCCATGATTATTGCCTGCTGAGCTGCGTGATTCCTGCCTGCTCAGCTCCATGATTATTGCCTGCTGAGCTGTGTGATTCCTGCTTGCTCAGCTCCATGATTATTGCCTGCTGAGCTGCGTGATTCCTGCCTGCTCAGCTCCATGATTATTGCCTGCTGAGCTGTGTGATTCCTGCTTGCTCAGCTCCTTGACTATTGCCTGCTGAGCTGCGTGACTCGTGCCTGATCAGCTGTGTGATTAGTCCCTGCTCAGCTGCGTGATTAGTGCCTGCTCAGGACCGGGTTAGGAGCCGGCTGAGTCACGTGATTAGAGTCTGCTTAGCCACTTCATTACTGTCTGCTCAGCTCCATGATTATTGCCTGCTAAGCTGCGTGATTCCTGCCTGCTCAGCTTATTGATTATTGCCTGCTGAGCTGCGTGATTCCTGACTGCTCAGCTCCATATTTATTGCCTGCTGAGCTGTGTGATTTCTGCTTGCTCAACTTTTTGATTATTGCCTTCAGAGCTGCGTGATTCCTGCTTACTCAGCTCCATTTTTATTGCCTGCTGAGCTGCGTGATTCCTGCTTGCTCATCTCTATGATTATTGCCTGCTGAGCTGCGTGATTCCTGCTTGCTCAGCTCCATATTTATTGCCTGCTGAGCTGCGTGATTCCTGCCTGCTCAGCTTCTTGATTATTGCATGCTTAGTTGCGTGATTCCTGCTTGCTCAGCTCCATGATTATTGCCAGCTGAGCTCCATGATTCCTGCTTGCTCAGCTCCATATTTATTGCCTGCTGAGCTGCGTGATTCCTGCCTGCTCAACTTCTTTATTATTGCCTGCTGAAATTCGTGATTCATACTTTCTCAAATTCTTGATTATTGCTTGCTGAGCTGCATGATTCCTGCTTGCTGAGCTCCATGATTATTGCCTTCTGAGCTGCGTGATTCCTGCTTGCTCAGCTCCATATTTATTGCCTGCTGAGCTGCGTGATTCCTGCCTGCTCAACTTCTTGATTATTGCATGCTGAGCTGCGTGATTCCTGCTTGCTCAGCTCCATGATTATGGCCTGCTGAGCTGCGTGATTCCTGCTTGCTCATCTCCATGATTATTGCTTGCTGAGCTGCGAAATTAGTGCCTGCTCAGTCCCGAGAGAGGAGCCGGCTGAGTCACGTGATTAGAGTCTGCTTATCGACTTCATTACAGCCTTCAGCTCCATGATTATTGCCTGCTAAGTTGCGTGACTCCTGCCTGCTCAACTACTTTATTATTGCCTGCTGAAATTCGTGATTCATACTTTCTCAAATTCTTGATTATTGCTTGCTGAGCTGCATGATTCCTGCTTGCTGAGCTCCATGATTACTGCCTGCTGAGCTGCGTGATTCCTGCCTGCTCAGCTCCATGATTATTGCCTGCTGAGCTGCGTGATTCCTGCTTGCTCAGCTCCATGACTATTGCCTGCTGAGCTGCGTGATTCCTGCCTGCTCAGCTCCATGATTATTGCCTGCTAAGTTGCGTGACTCCTGCCTGCTCAACTTCTTTATTATTGCCTGCTGAAATTCGTGATTCATACTTTCTCAAATTCTCGATTATTGCTTGCTGAGCTGCGTGATTCCTGCTTGCTCAGCTCCATGATTATTGCCTGCTGAGCTGCGTGATTCCTGCTTGCTCAGCTCCATGATTATTGCCTGCTGAGCTGCGTGATTCCTGCCTGCTCAGCTCCATGATTATTGCCTGCTGAGCTGTGTGATTCCTGCTTGCTCAGCTCCATGATTATTGCCTGCTGAGCTGCGTGATTCCTGCCTGCTCAGCTCCATGATTATTGCCTGCTGAGCTGTGTGATTCCTGCTTGCTCAGCTCCTTGACTATTGCCTGCTGAGCTGCGTGACTCGTGCCTGATCAGCTGTGTGATTAGTCCCTGCTCAGCTGCGTGATTAGTGCCTGCTCAGGACCGGGTTAGGAGCCGGCTGAGTCACGTGATTAGAGTCTGCTTAGCCACTTCATTACTGTCTGCTCAGCTCCATGATTATTGCCTGCTAAGCTGCGTGATTCCTGCCTGCTCAGCTTATTGATTATTGCCTGCTGAGCTGCGTGATTCCTGACTGCTCAGCTCCATATTTATTGCCTGCTGAGCTGTGTGATTTCTGCTTGCTCAACTTTTTGATTATTGCCTTCAGAGCTGCGTGATTCCTGCTTACTCAGCTCCATTTTTATTGCCTGCTGAGCTGCGTGATTCCTGCTTGCTCATCTCAATGATTATTGCCTGCTGAGCTGCGTGATTCCTGCTTGCTCAGCTCCATATTTATTGCCTGCTGAGCTGCGTGATTCCTGCCTGCTCAGCTTCTTGATTATTGCATGCTTAGTTGCGTGATTCCTGCTTGCTCAGCTCCATGATTATTGCCAGCTGAGCTCCATGATTCCTGCTTGCTCAGCTCCATATTTATTGCCTGCTGAGCTGCGTGATTCCTGCCTGCTCAACTTCTTTATTATTGCCTGCTGAAATTCGTGATTCATACTTTCTCAAATTCTTGATTATTGCTTGCTGAGCTGCATGATTCCTGCTTGCTGAGCTCCATGATTACTGCCTGCTGAGCTGCGTGATTCCTGCCTGCTCAGCTCCATGATTATTGCCTGCTGAGCTGCGTGATTCCTGCTTGCTCAGCTCCATGTCTATTGCCTGCTGAGCTGCGTGATACCTGCTTGCTCAGCTCCATGATTATTGCCTTCTGAGCTGCGTGATTCCTGCTTGCTCAGCTCCATATTTATTGCCTGCTGAGCTGCGTGATTCCTGCCTGCTCAACTTCTTGATTATTGCATGCTGAGCTGCGTGATTCCTGCTTGCTCAGCTCCATGATTATGGCCTGCTGAGCTGCGTGATTCCTGCTTGCTCATCTCCATGATTATTGCTTGCTGAGCTGCGAAATTAGTGCCTGCTCAGTCCCGAGAGAGGAGCCGGCTGAGTCACGTGATTAGAGTCTGCTTTTCGACTTCATTACAGCCTTCAGCTCCATGATTATTGCCTGCTAAGTTGCGTGACTCCTGCCTGCTCAACTTCTTTATTTTTGCCTGCTGAAATTCGTGATTCATACTTTCTCAAATTCTTGATTATTGCTTGCTGAGCTGCATGATTCCTGCTTGCTGAGCTCCATGATTACTGCCTGCTGAGCTGCGTGATTCCTGCCTGCTCAGCTCCATGATTATTGCCTGCTGAGCTGCGTGATTCCTGCTTGCTCAGCTCCATGACTATTGCCTGCTGAGCTGCGTGATTCCTGCCTGCTCAGCTCCATGATTATTGCCTGCTAAGTTGCGTGACTCCTGCCTGCTCAACTTCTTTATTATTGCCTGCTGAAATTCGTGATTCATACTTTCTCAAATTCTCGATTATTGCTTGCTGAGCTGCGTGATTCCTGCTTGCTCAGCTCCATGATTATTGCCTGCTGAGCTGCGTGATTCCTGCTTGCTCAGCTCCATGATTATTGCCTGCTGAGCTGCGTGATTCCTGCCTGCTCAGCTCCATGATTATTGCCTGCTGAGCTGTGTGATTCCTGCTTGCTCAGCTCCATGACTATTGCCTGCTGAGCTGCGTGATTCCTGCTTGATCAACTCCATGATTATTTCCTGCTGAGCTGCGTGATTCCTGCTTGCTCAACTACATATTTATTGCCTGCTGAGTTGCGTGATTCCTGCCTGCTAAGCTCCATGATTATTGCCTGCTGAGCTGCGCGATTCCTGACTGCTAGCTTCTTGATTATTGGCTGCTGAGCTGCCTGCCCTGCCTGCTCTGCTTCTTGATTATTGCCTGCTGAGCTGCGTGATTCCTGCTTGCTCAGCTCCATTATTATTGCCTGCTGAGCTGCCTGATTCCTGCTTGCTCAGCTCCATTATTATTGCCTGCTGAGCTGCGTGATTCCTGCTTGCTCAGCTCCATATTTATTGCCTGCTGAGCTGCCTGATTCCTGCTTGCTCAGCTCCATGATTATTGCTTGCTGAGCTGCGTGATTCCTGCCTGCTCAGCTTCTTGATTATTGCATGCTGAGCTGCGTGATTCCTGCCTGCTCAGCTCCAGGAGTATTGTCTGCTGGGCTGCAAGATTCGTGTCTTCTCAGTCACGGGTGTCAAGCCTGCTGAGTCACGTGTTTAGAGTCTGCTTAGCCACTTAATTGCAGTCTTCTCTGCTCCTTGATTTTCGGCAGCTGAGCTGAGATATTCGTGCCTGCTCAGCTCCTTGATTTTTGCCTGCTGAGCTGCGTGATTCCTGCCTGCTCAGCTTCTTGATTATTGCCTTCTGAGCTGCGTGATTCCTGACTGCTCAGCTCCATAGTTATTGCCTGCTGAGCTGCGTGATTCCTGCCTGCTCAACTTCTTGATTATTGCCCTCGGAGCTGCGTGATATCTGCTTGCTCAGCTCCATGATTATTGCCTGCTGAGCTGCGTGATTCCTGCTTGTTCAGCTCCATGATTATTGCCTGCTGAGCTGCGTGATTCCTGCCTGCTCAGCTTCTTGAAAATTGCCTGATGAGCTGCGTGATTCCTGCTTGCTCAGCTCCATGACTATTTCCTGCTGAGCTGCGTGATTCCTGCTTGCTCAGCTCCATGATTATTGCCTGCTGAGCTGCGTCATTCCTGCTTGCTCAGCTCCATTTATTGCCTGCCGAGCTGCGTGACTCCTGCTTGCTCAGCTTCTTGATAATTGCCTGCTCAGCTGCGTGATTCCTGCTTGCTCAGCTCCATGATTATTGCCTGCTGAGCTGCGTGATTCCTGCTTGCTCAGCTCCATATTTATTGCCTGCTGAGCTGCGTGATTCCTGCCTGCTCAGCTTCTTGATTATTGCATGCTTAGTTGCGTGATTCCTGCTTGCTCAGCTCCATGATTATTGCCAGCTGAGCTCCATGATTCCTGCTTGCTCAGCTCCATATTTATTGCCTGCTGAGCTGCGTGATTCCTGCCTGCTCAACTTCTTTATTATTGCCTGCTGAAATTCGTGATTCATACTTTCTCAAATTCTTGATTATTGCTTGCTGAGCTGCATGATTCCTGCTTGCTGAGCTCCATGATTACTGCCTGCTGAGCTGCGTGATTCCTGCCTGCTCAGCTCCATGATTATTGCCTGCTGAGCTGCGTGATTCCTGCTTGCTCAGCTCCATGTCTATTGCCTGCTGAGCTGCGTGATACCTGCTTGCTCAGCTCCATGATTATTGCCTTCTGAGCTGCGTGATTCCTGCTTGCTCAGCTCCATATTTATTGCCTGCTGAGCTGCGTGATTCCTGCCTGCTCAACTTCTTGATTATTGCATGCTGAGCTGCGTGATTCCTGCTTGCTCAGCTCCATGATTATGGCCTGCTGAGCTGCGTGATTCCTGCTTGCTCATCTCCATGATTATTGCTTGCTGAGCTGCGAAATTAGTGCCTGCTCAGTCCCGAGAGAGGAGCCGGCTGAGTCACGTGATTAGAGTCTGCTTATCGACTTCATTACAGCCTTCAGCTCCATGATTATTGCCTGCTAAGTTGCGTGACTCCTGCCTGCTCAACTTCTTTATTATTGCCTGCTGAAATTCGTGATTCATACTTTCTCAAATTCTTGATTATTGCTTGCTGAGCTGCATGATTCCTGCTTGCTGAGCTCCATGATTACTGCCTGCTGAGCTGCGTGATTCCTGCCTGCTCAGCTCCATGATTATTGCCTGCTGAGCTGCGTGATTCCTGCTTGCTCAGCTCCATGACTATTGCCTGCTGAGCTGCGTGATTCCTGCCTGCTCAGCTCCATGATTATTGCCTGCTAAGTTGCGTGACTCCTGCCTGCTCAACTTCTTTATTATTGCCTGCTGAAATTCGTGATTCATACTTTCTCAAATTCTCGATTATTGTTTGCTGAGCTGCGTGATTCCTGCTTGCTCAGCTCCATGATTATTGCCTGCTGAGCTGCGTGATTCCTGCTTGCTCAGCTCCATGATTATTGCCTGCTGAGCTGCGTGATTCCTGCCTGCTCAGCTCCATGATTATTGCCTGCTGAGCTGTGTGATTCCTGCTTGCTCAGCTCCATGACTATTGCCTGCTGAGCTGCGTGATTCCTGCTTGATCAACTCCATGATTATTTCCTGCTGAGCTGCGTGATTCCTGCTTGCTCAACTACATATTTATTGCCTGCTGAGTTGCGTGATTCCTGCCTGCTAAGCTCCATGATTATTGCCTGCTGAGCTGTGCGATTCCTGACTGCTAGCTTCTTGATTATTGGCTGCTGAGCTGCCTGCCCTGCCTGCTCTGCTTCTTGATTATTGCCTGCTGAGCTGCGTGATTCCTGCTTGCTCAGCTCCATTATTATTGCCTGCTGAGCTGCCTGATTCCTGCTTGCTCAGCTCCATGATTATTGCCTGCTGAGCTGCGTGATTCCTGCTTGCTCAGCTCCATATTTATTGCCTGCTGAGCTGCCTGATTCCTGCTTGCTCAGCTCCATGATTATTGCTTGCTGAGCTGCGTGATTCCTGCCTGCTCAGCTTCTTGATTATTGCATGCTGAGCTGCGTGATTCCTGCCTGCTCAGCTCCAGGAGTATTGTCTGCTGGGCTGCAAGATTCGTGTCTTCTCAGTCACGGGTGTCAAGCCTGCTGAGTCACGTGTTTAGAGTCTGCTTAGCCACTTAATTGCAGTCTTCTCTGCTCCTTGATTTTCGCCAGCTGAGCTGAGATATTCGTGCCTGCTCAGCTCCTTGATTTTTGCCTGCTGAGCTGCGTGATTCCTGCCTGCTCAGCTTCTTGATTATTGCCCTCGGAGCTGCGTGATATCTGCTTGCTCAGCTCCATGATTATTGCCTGCTGAGCTGCGTGATTCCTGCTTGCTCAGCTCCATGATTATTGCCTGCTGAACTGCGTGATTCCTGCCTGCTCAGCTTCTTGAAAATTGCCTGATGAGCTGCGTGATTCCTGCTTGCTCAGCTCCATGATTATTGCCTGCTGAACTGCGTGATTCCTGCCTGCTCAGCTTCTTGAAAATTGCCTGATGAGCTGCGTGATTCCTGCTTGCTCAGCTCCATGACTATTTCCTGCTGAGCTGCGTGATTCCTGCTTGCTCAGCTCCATGATTATTGCCTGCTGAGCTGCGTCATTCCTGCTTGCTCAGCTCCATTTATTGCCTGCCGAGCTGCGTGACTCCTGCTTGCTCAGCTTCTTGATAATTGCCTGCTCAGCTGCGTGATTCCTGCTTGCTCAGCTCCATGATTATTGCCTGCTGAGCTGCGTGATTCCTGCTTGCTCAGCTCCATGTCTATTGCCTGCTGAGCTGCGTGATACCTGCTTGCTCAGCTCCATGATTATTGCCTTCTGAGCTGCGTGATTCCTGCTTGCTCAGCTCCATATTTATTGCCTGCTGAGCTGCGTGATTCCTGCCTGCTCAACTTCTTGATTATTGCATGCTGAGCTGCGTGATTCCTGCTTGCTCAGCTCCATGATTATGGCCTGCTGAGCTGCGTCATTCCTGCTTGCTCATCTCCATGATTATTGCTTGCTGAGCTGCGAAATTAGTGCCTGCTCAGTCCCGAGAGAGGAGCCGGCTGAGTCACGTGATTAGAGTCTGCTTATCGACTTCATTACAGCCTTCAGCTCCATGATTATTGCCTGCTAAGTTGCGTGACTCCTGCCTGCTCAACTTCTTTATTATTGCCTGCTGAAATTCGTGATTCATACTTTCTCAAATTCTTGATTATTGCTTGCTGAGCTGCATGATTCCTGCTTGCTGAGCTCCATGATTACTGCCTGCTGAGCTGCGTGATTCCTGCCTGCTCAGCTCCACGATTATTGCCTGCTGAGCTGCGTGATTCCTGCTTGCTCAGCTCCATGACTATTGCCTGCTGAGCTGCGTGATTCCTGCCTGCTCAGCTCCATGATTATTGCCTGCTAAGTTGCGTGACTCCTGCCTGCTCAACTTCTTTATTATTGCCTGCTGAAATTCGTGATTCATACTTTCTCAACTTCTCGATTATTGCTTGCTGAGCTGCGTGATTCCTGCTTGCTCAGCTCCATGATTATTGCCTGCTGAGCTGCGTGATTCCTGCTTGCTCAGCTCCATGATTATTGCCTGCTGAGCTGCGTGATTCCTGCCTGCTCAGCTCCATGATTGTTGCCTGCTGAGCTGTGTGATTCCTGCTTGCTCAGCTCCATGACTATTGCCTGCTGAGCTGCGTGATTCCTGCTTGATCAACTCCATGATTATTGCCTGCTGAGCTGCGTGATTCCTGCTTGCTCAACTACATATTTATTGCCTGCTGAGTTGCGTGATTCCTGCCTGCTAAGCTCCATGATTATTGCCTGCTGAGCTGCGCGATTCCTGACTGCTAGCTTCTTGATTATTGGCTGCTGAGCTGCCTGCCCTGCCTGCTCTGCTTCTTGATTATTGCCTGCTGAGCTGCGTGATTCCTGCTTGCTCAGCTCCATTATTATTGCCTGCTGAGCTGCCTGATTCCTGCTTGCTCAGCTCCATGATTATTGCCTGCTGAGCTGCGTGATTCCTGCTTGCTCAGCTCCATGATTATTGCCTGCTGAGCTGCGTCTTTCCTGCTTGCTCAGCTCCATTTATTGCCTGCCGAGCTGCGTGACTCCTGCTTGCTCAGCTTCTTGATAATTGCCTGCTCAGCTGCGTGATTCCTGCTTGCTCAGCTCCATGATTATTGCCTGCTGAGCTGCGTGATTCCTGCTTGCTCAGCTCCATATTTATTGCCTGCTGAGCTGCGTGATTCCTGCCTGCTCAGCTTCTTGATTATTGCATGCTTAGTTGCGTGATTCCTGCTTGCTCAGCTCCATGATTATTGCCAGCTGAGCTCCATGATTCCTGCTTGCTCAGCTCCATATTTATTGCCTGCTGAGCTGCGTGATTCCTGCCTGCTCAACTTCTTTATTATTGCCTGCTGAAATTCGTGATTCATACTTTCTCAAATTCTTGATTATTGCTTGCTGAGCTGCATGATTCCTGCTTGCTGAGCTCCATGATTACTGCCTGCTGAGCTGCGTGATTCCTGCCTGCTCAGCTCCATGATTATTGCCTGCTGAGCTGCGTGATTCCTGCTTGCTCAGCTCCATGTCTATTGCCTGCTGAGCTGCGTGATACCTGCTTGCTCAGCTCCATGATTATTGCCTTCTGAGCTGCGTGATTCCTGCTTGCTCAGCTCCATATTTATTGCCTGCTGAGCTGCGTGATTCCTGCCTGCTCAACTTCTTGATTATTGCATGCTGAGCTGCGTGATTCCTGCTTGCTCAGCTCCATGATTATGGCCTGCTGAGCTGCGTGATTCCTGCTTGCTCATCTCCATGATTATTGCTTGCTGAGCTGCGAAATTAGTGCCTGCTCAGTCCCGAGAGAGGAGCCGGCTGAGTCACGTGATTAGAGTCTGCTTATCGACTTCATTACAGCCTTCAGCTCCATGATTATTGCCTGCTAAGTTGCGTGACTCCTGCCTGCTCAACTTCTTTATTATTGCCTGCTGAAATTCGTGATTCATACTTTCTCAAATTCTTGATTATTGCTTGCTGAGCTGCATGATTCCTGCTTGCTGAGCTCCATGATTACTGCCTGCTGAGCTGCGTGATTCCTGCCTGCTCAGCTCCATGATTATTGCCTGCTGAGCTGCGTGATTCCTGCTTGCTCAGCTCCATGACTATTGCCTGCTGAGCTGCGTGATTCCTGCCTGCTCAGCTCCATGATTATTGCCTGCTAAGTTGCGTGACTCCTGCCTGCTCAACTTCTTTATTATTGCCTGCTGAAATTCGTGATTCATACTTTCTCAAATTCTCGATTATTGTTTGCTGAGCTGCGTGATTCCTGCTTGCTCAGCTCCATGATTATTGCCTGCTGAGCTGCGTGATTCCTGCTTGCTCAGCTCCATGATTATTGCCTGCTGAGCTGCGTGATTCCTGCCTGCTCAGCTCCATGATTATTGCCTGCTGAGCTGTGTGATTCCTGCTTGCTCAGCTCCATGACTATTGCCTGCTGAGCTGCGTGATTCCTGCTTGATCAACTCCATGATTATTTCCTGCTGAGCTGCGTGATTCCTGCTTGCTCAACTACATATTTATTGCCTGCTGAGTTGCGTGATTCCTGCCTGCTAAGCTCCATGATTATTGCCTGCTGAGCTGTGCGATTCCTGACTGCTAGCTTCTTGATTATTGGCTGCTGAGCTGCCTGCCCTGCCTGCTCTGCTTCTTGATTATTGCCTGCTGAGCTGCGTGATTCCTGCTTGCTCAGCTCCATTATTATTGCCTGCTGAGCTGCCTGATTCCTGCTTGCTCAGCTCCATGATTATTGCCTGCTGAGCTGCGTGATTCCTGCTTGCTCAGCTCCATATTTATTGCCTGCTGAGCTGCCTGATTCCTGCTTGCTCAGCTCCATGATTATTGCTTGCTGAGCTGCGTGATTCCTGCCTGCTCAGCTTCTTGATTATTGCATGCTGAGCTGCGTGATTCCTGCCTGCTCAGCTCCAGGAGTATTGTCTGCTGGGCTGCAAGATTCGTGTCTTCTCAGTCACGGGTGTCAAGCCTGCTGAGTCACGTGTTTAGAGTCTGCTTAGCCACTTAATTGCAGTCTTCTCTGCTCCTTGATTTTCGCCAGCTGAGCTGAGATATTCGTGCCTGCTCAGCTCCTTGATTTTTGCCTGCTGAGCTGCGTGATTCCTGCCTGCTCAGCTTCTTGATTATTGCCCTCGGAGCTGCGTGATATCTGCTTGCTCAGCTCCATGATTATTGCCTGCTGAGCTGCGTGATTCCTGCTTGCTCAGCTCCATGATTATTGCCTGCTGAACTGCGTGATTCCTGCCTGCTCAGCTTCTTGAAAATTGCCTGATGAGCTGCGTGATTCCTGCTTGCTCAGCTCCATGATTATTGCCTGCTGAACTGCGTGATTCCTGCCTGCTCAGCTTCTTGAAAATTGCCTGATGAGCTGCGTGATTCCTGCTTGCTCAGCTCCATGACTATTTCCTGCTGAGCTGCGTGATTCCTGCTTGCTCAGCTCCATGATTATTGCCTGCTGAGCTGCGTCATTCCTGCTTGCTCAGCTCCATTTATTGCCTGCCGAGCTGCGTGACTCCTGCTTGCTCAGCTTCTTGATAATTGCCTGCTCAGCTGCGTGATTCCTGCTTGCTCAGCTCCATGATTATTGCCTGCTGAGCTGCGTGATTCCTGCTTGCTCAGCTCCATGTCTATTGCCTGCTGAGCTGCGTGATACCTGCTTGCTCAGCTCCATGATTATTGCCTTCTGAGCTGCGTGATTCCTGCTTGCTCAGCTCCATATTTATTGCCTGCTGAGCTGCGTGATTCCTGCCTGCTCAACTTCTTGATTATTGCATGCTGAGCTGCGTGATTCCTGCTTGCTCAGCTCCATGATTATGGCCTGCTGAGCTGCGTCATTCCTGCTTGCTCATCTCCATGATTATTGCTTGCTGAGCTGCGAAATTAGTGCCTGCTCAGTCCCGAGAGAGGAGCCGGCTGAGTCACGTGATTAGAGTCTGCTTATCGACTTCATTACAGCCTTCAGCTCCATGATTATTGCCTGCTAAGTTGCGTGACTCCTGCCTGCTCAACTTCTTTATTATTGCCTGCTGAAATTCGTGATTCATACTTTCTCAAATTCTTGATTATTGCTTGCTGAGCTGCATGATTCCTGCTTGCTGAGCTCCATGATTACTGCCTGCTGAGCTGCGTGATTCCTGCCTGCTCAGCTCCACGATTATTGCCTGCTGAGCTGCGTGATTCCTGCTTGCTCAGCTCCATGACTATTGCCTGCTGAGCTGCGTGATTCCTGCCTGCTCAGCTCCATGATTATTGCCTGCTAAGTTGCGTGACTCCTGCCTGCTCAACTTCTTTATTATTGCCTGCTGAAATTCGTGATTCATACTTTCTCAACTTCTCGATTATTGCTTGCTGAGCTGCGTGATTCCTGCTTGCTCAGCTCCATGATTATTGCCTGCTGAGCTGCGTGATTCCTGCTTGCTCAGCTCCATGATTATTGCCTGCTGAGCTGCGTGATTCCTGCCTGCTCAGCTCCATGATTGTTGCCTGCTGAGCTGTGTGATTCCTGCTTGCTCAGCTCCATGACTATTGCCTGCTGAGCTGCGTGATTCCTGCTTGATCAACTCCATGATTATTGCCTGCTGAGCTGCGTGATTCCTGCTTGCTCAACTACATATTTATTGCCTGCTGAGTTGCGTGATTCCTGCCTGCTAAGCTCCATGATTATTGCCTGCTGAGCTGCGCGATTCCTGACTGCTAGCTTCTTGATTATTGGCTGCTGAGCTGCCTGCCCTGCCTGCTCTGCTTCTTGATTATTGCCTGCTGAGCTGCGTGATTCCTGCTTGCTCAGCTCCATTATTATTGCCTGCTGAGCTGCCTGATTCCTGCTTGCTCAGCTCCATGATTATTGCCTGCTGAGCTGCGTGATTCCTGCTTGCTCAGCTCCATATTTATTGCCTGCTGAGCTGCCTGATTCCTGCTTGCTCAGCTCCATGATTATTGCTTGCTGAGCTGCGTGATTCCTGCCTGCTCAGCTTCTTGATTATTGCATGCTGAGCTGCGTGATTCCTGCCTGCTCAGCTCCAGGAGTATTGTCTGCTGGGCTGCAAGATTCGTGTCTTCTCAGTCACGGGTGTCAAGCCTGCTGAGTCACGTGTTTAGAGTCTGCTTAGCCACTTAATTGCAGTCTTCTCTGCTCCTTGATTTTCGCCAGCTGAGCTGAGATATTCGTGCCTGCTCAGCTCCTTATTTTTTGCCTGCTGAGCTGCGTGATTCCTGCCTGCTCAGCTTCTTGATTATTGCCTTCTGAGCTGCGTGATTCCTGACTGCTCAGCTCCATAGTTATTGCCTGCTGAGCTGCGTGATTCCTGCCTGCTCAACTTCTTGATTATTGCCCTCGGAGCTGCGTGATATCTGCTTGCTCAGCTCCATGATTATTGCCTGCTGAGCTGCGTGATTCCTGCTTGCTCAGCTCCATGATTATTGCCTGCTGAGCTGCGTGATTCCTGCCTGCTCAGCTTCTTGAAAATTGCCTGATGAGCTGCGTGATTCCTGCTTGCTCAGCTCCATGACTATTTCCTGCTGAGCTGCGTGATTCCTGCTTGCTCAGCTCCATGATTATTGCCTGCTGAGCTGCGTCATTCCTGCTTGCTCAGCTCCATTTATTGCCTGCCGAGCTGCGTGACTCCTGCTTGCTCAGCTTCTTGATAATTGCCTGCTCAGCTGCGTGATTCCTGCTTGCTCAGCTCCATGATTATTGCCTGCTGAGCTGCGCGATTCCTGCTTGCTCAGCTTCTTGAAAATTGCCTGGTGAGCTGCATCATTCCTGCTTGCTCAGCTTCTTGATTATTGCCTGCTCAGCTGCGTGATTCCTGCTTGCTCAGCTCCATGATTAGTGCCTGCTCAGCTGCATGATTCCTGCTTGCTCAGCTCCATGATTATGGCCTGCTGAGCTGCGTGATTCCTGCTTGCTCATCTCCATGATTATTGCTTGCTGAGCTGCGAAATTAGTGCCTGTTCAGTCCCGAGAGAGGAGCCGGCTGAGTCACGTGATTAGAGTCTGCTTATCGACTTCATTACAGCCTTCAGCTCCATGATTATTGCCTGCTAAGTTGCGTGACTCCTGCCTGCTCAACTTCTTTATTATTGCCTGCTGAAATTCGTGATTCATACTTTCTCAACTTCTCGATTATTGCTTGCTGAGCTGCGTGATTCCTGCTTGCTCAGCTCCATGATTATTGCCTGCTGAGCTGCGTGATTCCTGCTTGCTCAGCTCCATGATTATTGCCTGCTGAGCTGCGTGATTCCTGCCTGCTCAGCTCCATGATTGTTGCCTGCTGAGCTGCGTGATGCCTGCTTGCTCAGCTCCATATTTATTGCCTGCTGAGCTGCGTGATTCCTGCCTGCTCAACTTCTTGATTATTGCCTGCTGAGCTGCGTGATTCCTGCTTGCTCAGCTCCATATTTATTGCCTGCTGAGCTGCGTGATTCCTGCCTGCTCAACTTCTTGATTATTGCATGCTGAGCTGCGTGATTCCTGCTTGCTCATCTCCATGATTATTGCTTGCTGAGCTGCGAAATTAGTGCCTGCTCAGTCCCCAGAGAGGAGCCGGCTGAGTCACGTGATTAGAGTCTGCTTATCGACTTCATTACAGCCTTCAGCTCCATGATTATTGCCTGCTAAGTTGCGTGACTCCTGCCTGCTCAACTTCTTTATTATTGCCTGCTGAAATTCGTGATTCATACTTTCTCAAATTCTTGATTATTGCTTGCTGAGCTGCATGATTCCTGCTTGCTGAGCTCCATGATTACTGCCTGCTGAGCTACGTGATTCCTGCCTGCTCAGCTCCATGATTATTGCCTGCTGAGCTTCGTGATTCCTGCTTGCTCAGCTCCATGATTATTGCCTGCTGAGCTGCGTGATTCCTGCTTGCTCAGCTCCATGATTATTGCCTGCTGAGCTGCGTGATTCCTGCCTGCTCAGCTCCATGATTATTGCCTGCTGAGCTGTGTGATTCCTGCTTGCTCAGCTCCTTGACTATTGCCTGCTGAGCTGCGTGACTCGTGCCTGATCAGCTGTGTGATTAGTCCCTGCTCAGCTGCGTGATTAGTGCCTGCTCAGGACCGGGTTAGGAGCCGGCTGAGTCACGTGATTAGAGTCTGCTTAGCCACTTCATTACTGTCTGCTCAGCTCCATGATTATTGCCTGCTAAGCTGCGTGATTCCTGCCTGCTCAGCTTATTGATTATTGCCTGCTGAGCTGCGTGATTCCTGACTGCTCAGCTCCATATTTATTGCCTGCTGAGCTGTGTGATTTCTGCTTGCTCAACTTTTTGATTATTGCCTTCAGAGCTGCGTGATTCCTGCTTACTCAGCTCCATTTTTATTGCCTACTGAGCTGCGTGATTCCTGCTTGCTC
The DNA here is from genome assembly GCF_032452875.1 of Bos javanicus. Classification (NCBI taxonomy): domain Eukaryota; kingdom Metazoa; phylum Chordata; class Mammalia; order Artiodactyla; family Bovidae; genus Bos; species Bos javanicus. Next base: position 244,956 of record NW_026893775.1, read on the forward strand.
ATCTCTATGATTATTGCCTGCTGAGCTGCGTGATTCCTGCCTGCTAAGCTCCATGATTATTGCCTGCTGAGCTGCGCGATTCCTGACTGCTAGCTTCTTGATTATTGCCTGCTGAGCTGCGTGATTCCTGCTTGCTCAGCTCCATGATTATTGCCTGCTGAGCTGCGTTATTCCTGCTTGCTCAGCTCCATATTTATTGCCTGCTGAGCTGCCTGATTCCTGCTTGCTCAGCTCCATGATTATTGCTTGCTGAGCTGCGTGATTCCTGCCTGCTCAGCTTCTTGATTATTGCATGCTGAGCTGCGTGATTCCTGCCTGCTCAGCTCCAGGAGTATTGTCTGCTGGGCTGCAAGATTCGTGTCTTCTCAGTCACGGGTGTCAAGCCTGCTGAGTCACGTGTTTAGAGTCTGCTTAGCCACTTAATTGCAGTCTTCTCTGCTCCTTGATTTTCGCCAGCTGAGGTGAGATATTCGTGCCTGCTCAGCTCCTTATTTTTTGCCTGCTGAGCTGCGTGATTCCTGCCTGCTCAGCTTCTTGATTATTGCCTTCTGAGCTGCGTGATTCCTGACTGCTCAGCTCCATAGTTATTGCCTGCTGAGCTGCGTGATTCCTGCCTGCTCAACTTCTTGATTATTGCCCTCGGAGCTGCGTGATATCTGCTTGCTCAGCTCCATGATTATTGCCTGCTGAGCTGCGTGATTCCTGCTTGCTCAGCTCCATGATTATTGCCTGCTGAGCTGCGTGATTCCTGCCTGCTCAGCTTCTTGAAAATTGCCTGATGAGCTGCGTGATTCCTGCTTGCTCAGCTCCATGACTATTTCCTGCTGAGCTGCGTGATTCCTGCTTGCTCAGCTCCATGATTATTGCCTGCTGAGCTGCGTCATTCCTGCTTGCTCAGCTCCATTTATTGCCTGCCGAGCTGCGTGACTCCTGCTTGCTCAGCTTCTTGATAATTGCCTGCTCAGCTGCGTGATTCCTGCTTGCTCAGCTCCATGATTATTGCCTGCTGAGCTGCGCGATTCCTGCTTGCTCAGCTTCTTGAAAATTGCCTGGTGAGCTGCATCATTCCTGCTTGCTCAGCTTCTTGATTATTGCCTGCTCAGCTGCGTGATTCCTGCTTGCTCAGCTCCATGATTATTGCCTGCTCAGCTGCATGATTCCTGCTTGCTCAGCTCCATGATTATGGCCTGCTGAGCTGCGTGATTCCTGCTTGCTCATCTCCATGATTATTGCTTGCTGAGCTGCGAAATTAGTGCCTGTTCAGTCCCGAGAGAAGAGCCGGCTGAGTCACGTGATTAGAGTCTGCTTATCGACTTCATTACAGCCTTCAGCTCCATGATTATTGCCTGCTAAGTTGCGTGACTCCTGCCTGCTCAACTTCTTTATTATTGCCTGTTGAAATTCGTGATTCATACTTTCTCAAATTCTTGATTATTGCTTGCTGAGCTGCATGATTCCTGCTTGCTGAGCTCCATGATTATTGCCTGCTGAGCTGCGTGATTCCTGCCTGCTCAGCTCCATGATTATTGCCTGCTGAGCTTCGTGATTCCTGCTTGCTCAGCTCCATGATTATTGCCTGCTGAGCTGCGTAATTCCTGCTTGCTCAGCTCCATGATTATTGCCTGCTGAGCTGCGTGATTCCTGCCTGCTCAGCTCCATGATTATTGCCTGCTGAGCTGTGTGATTCCTGCTTGCTCAGCTCCTTGACTATTGCCTGCTGAGCTGCGTGACTCGTGCCTGATCAGCTGTGTGATTAGTCCCTGCTCAGCTGCGTGATTAGTGCCTGCTCAGGACCGGGTTAGGAGCCGGCTGAGTCACGTGATTAGAGTCTGCTTAGCCACTTCATTACTGTCTGCTCAGCTCCATGATTATTGCCTGCTAAGCTGCGTGATTCCTGCCTGCTCAGCTTATTGATTATTGCCTGCTGAGCTGCGTGATTCCTGACTGCTCAGCTCCATATTTATTGCCTGCTGAGCTGTGTGATTTCTGCTTGCTCAACTTTTTGATTATTGCCTTCAGAGCTGCGTGATTCCTGCTTACTCAGCTCCATTTTTATTGCCTGCTGAGCTGCGTGATTCTTGCTTGCTCAGCTTCATGACTATTGCCTGCTGAGCTACTTGATTCCTGCTTGATCAGCTCCATATTTATTGCCTGCGGAGCTGCGTGATTCCTGCTTGCTCATCTCTATGATTATTGCCTGCTGAGCTGCGTGATTCCTGCCTGCTCAGCTCCATGATTATTGCCTGCCGAGCTGCGTGATTCCTGCTTGCTCAGCTCCATGATTATTGGCTGCCGAGCTGCGTGATTCCTGCTTGCTCAGCTCCATGATTATTGCCTGCTGAGCTGCGCGATTCCTGCTTGCTCAGCTCCATGATTATTGCCTGCCGAGCTGCGTGATTCCTGCTTGCTCAGCTCCATGATTATTGCCTGCCGAGCTGCGTGATTCCTGCTTGCTCAGCTCCATGATTATTGCCTGCTGAGCTGCGCGATTCCTGCCTGCTCAGCTTCTTGAAAATTGCCTGGTGAGCTGCGTGATTCCTGCTTGCTCAGCTTCTTGATTATTGCCTGCTCAGCTGCGTGATTCCTGCTTGCTCAGCTCCATGATTAGTGCCTGCTCAGCTGCATGATTCCTCCTTACTCATCTCCATGATTATTGCTTGCTGAGCAGCGTAATTAGTGCTTGCTCATTCTGGAGAGGGGAGCCGGCTGAGTCACGGGATTTGAGTCTGCTTATCCACTTCATTACAGCCTTCAGCTCCATGATTATTGCCTGCTAAGTTGCGTGATTCCTGCCTTCTCAGGTCCGTGTGTATTGCCTGCTGAGCTGCGTGATTCCTGCTTGCTCAGCTCCATGATTACTGCCTGCTGAGCTGCGTGATTCCTGCTTGCTCAGCTCCATATTTATTGCCTGCTGAGCTGCGTGATTCTTGCCTGCTCAGCTCCTTGAGTATTGCCTGCTGAGCTGCATGATTGGTGTCTGCTGAGCTGCACCATTTGTGTCTGCTGAGCTGCACAATTGGTGTCTGCTGAGCTGCCCAAATTGTGTCTGCTCAGTCACGGGTGTAGAGCCTGCTGCGTCACGTGTTTAGAGTCTGCTTAACCACTTCATTACAGTTTGCTCAGCTCCTTGACGATTTCCTGCTCCTCTCCGTGATTAGTGCCCTCTTAGCCAAGTGATTAGTGCCTGCTCAGCTCTTTGATTATTGCCTCCTGAAGCACGTGATCAGTGCATGATAGCCACGGGATCAGCGCCTCTCGGTCACGTGATCAGCGCCTCTCTGTCACGTGATCAGTGCCTCTCAGTCACGTGATCAGTGCATGCTCAGTCACGTGATCAGTGCCTCTCAGTCTCGTGATCAGTGCATGCTCAGTCACATGATCAGTGCATGCTCAGCCACGTGATCAGGGCCTGCTCAGTCAGGTGATCACGGTCTGCTGAGTCAAGGGATTAGCGCTTGCTCAGCTGCATGCTTAATCCCTGCTCAGCTGCGTGACTCGTGCCTGATCAGCTGTGTGATTAGTCCCTGCTCAACTGCGTAATTAGTGCCTGCTCAAGACCGGGTTAGGAGCCGGCTGAGTGACGTGATTAGAGTCTGCTTAGACACTTCATTACAGTCTGCTCAGCTCCATGATTATTGCCTGCTAAGCTGCGTGATTCCTGCCTGCTCAGCTTCTTGATTATTGCCTGCTGAGCTGCGTGATTCCTGCTTGCTCAGCTCCATATTTATTGCCTGCTGAGCTGCGTGATTCCTGCCTGCTCAGCTTCTTGATTATTGCATGCTGAGCTGAGTGATTCCTGTTTGCTCAGCTCCATGATTATTGCCTGCTGAGCTGTGTGATTCCTGCTTGCTCAGCTCCATGATTTTTGCTTGCTGAGCTGCATAATAAGTGCCTGCTCAGTCCCCAGAGAGGAGCCGACTGAATCACGTGATTAGAGTCTGCTTATCCAGTTCATTACAGCCTTCAGCTCCAATTATTATTGCCTGCTACGTTGAGTGATTCCTGCCTGCTCAGGTCCATGAGTATTGCCTGCTGAGTTGCGTGATTCTTGCCAGCTCAGCTCCATGATTACTGCCTGCTGAGCTGCGCGATTCCTGACTGCTAGCTTCTTGATTATTGGCTGCTGAGTTGCCTGATTCCTGCCTGCTCAGCTTCTTGATTATTGCATGCTGAGCTGCGAGATTCCTGCCTGCTCAGCTCCAGGAGTATTGTCTGCTGGGCTGCAAGATTCGTGTGTGCTCAGTCACGGGTGTCAAGCCTACTGAGTCACGTGTTTAGAGTCTGCTTAGCCACTTAATGGCAGTCTGCTCAGCTTCTTGATTTCGCCAGCTGAGCTGCGAGATTCGTGCCTGCTCAGCTCCTTGATTTTTGCCAGCTGAGCTGCGAGATTCGTGCCTGCTCAGCTCCTTGATCTTTGCTTGCTGAGCTGTGTGATTCCTGCCTGCTCAGCTCCATGAGTATTGCCTGCTGAGCTGCATGATTGGTGTCTGCTGAGCAGCACCATTTGTGTCTGCTGAGCTGCACAATTGGTGTCTGCTGAGCTGCCCAAATTGTGTCTGCTCAGTCACGGGTGTAGAGCCTGCTGCGTCACGTGTTTAGAGTCTGCTTAACCACTTCATTACAGTTTGCTCAGCTCCTTGACGATTTCCTGCTCCTCTCCGTGATTAGTGCCCTCTTAGCCAAGTGATTAGTGCCTGCTCAGCTCTTTGATTATTGCCTCCTGAAGCACGTGATCAGTGCATGATAGCCACGTGATCAGCGCCTCTCAGTCACGTGATCAGTGCCTCTCAGTCACGTGATCAGCGCCTCTCAGTCACGTGATCAGCGCCTGTCAGTCACGTGATCAGTGCATGCTCAGTCACGTGATCAGTGCCTCTCAGTCACGTGATCAGTGCCCTTCAGTCACGTGATCAGTGCATGCTCAGTCACATGATCAGGGCCTGCTCAATCACGTGATTAGGGCCTGCTGAATCAAGAAACTAGCGCTTGCTCAGCTGCATGCTTAATCCCTGCTCAGCTTCGTGACTCGTGCCTGATCAGCTGTGTGATTATTCCCTGCTCAGCTGCGTGATTAGTGCCTGCTCAGGACCGGGTTAGGAGCCGGCTGAGTCAGGTGATTAGAGTCTGCTAGCCACTTCATTACAGTCTACTCAGCTCCATGATTATTGCCTGCTAAGCTGCGTGATTCCTGCCTGCTCAGCTTATTGATTATTGCCTGCTGAGCTGCGTGATTCCTGACTGCTCAGCTCCATAGTTATTGCCTGCTGAGCTGTGTGATTCCTGCTTGCTCAACTTCTTGATTATTGCCTTCAGAGCTGCGTGATTCCTGCTTGCTCAGCTCCATTATTATTGCCTGCTGAGCTGCGTGATTCTTGCTTTCTCAGCTTCATGACTATTGCCTGCTGACCTTCGTGATTCCTGCTTGATCAGCTCCATATTTATTGCCTGCGGAGCTGCGTCATTCCTGCTTGCTCATCTCTATGATTATTGCCTGCTGAGCTGCGTGATTCCTGTTCCTCAGCTCCATATTTATTGCCTGCTGAGCTGCGTGATTCCTGCCTGCTCAGCTTCTTGATTATTGCATGCTTAGCTGCGTGATTCCTGCTTGCTCAGCTCCATGATTAGTGCCTGCTGAGCTCCGTGATTCCTGCTTCCTCAGCTCCATATTTATTGCCTGCTGAGCTGCGTGATTCCTGCCTATTCAACTTCTTCATTATTGCCTGCGGAACTGCGTGATTCCTGCTTGCTCAGCTCCATGACTATTGCCTCCTGAGCTGCGTGATTCCTGCTTTTCAGCTCCATGATTATTGCCTGCTGAGCTGCGTGATTCCTGCTTGCTCAGATCCATATTTATTGCCTGCTGAGCTGCGTGATTCCTGCCTGCTCAACTTCTTGATTATTGCATTCTGAGCTGCGTGATTCCTGCTTGCTCAGCTCCATGATTATTGCCTGCTGAGCTGCGTGATTCCTGCTTGCTCATCTCCATGATTATTGCTTGCTGAGCTGCGGAATTAGTGCCTGCTCAGTCCCGAGAGAGGAGCCGGCTGAGTCACGTGATTAGAGTCTGCTTATCGACTTCATTACAGCCTTCAGCTCCATATTTATTGCCTGCTGAGTTGCGTGATTCCTGCCTGCTAAGCTCCATGATTATTGTCTGCTGAGCTGCGTGATTCCTGCTTGCTCAGCTCCATTATTATTGCCTGCTGAGCTGCCTGATTCCTGCTTGCTCAGCTCCATGATTATTGCCTGCTGAGCTGCGTGATTCGTGCCTGATCAGCTCCTTGATTAGTGTCTGCTGAGCTGCGTGATTCCTGCCTGCTCAGCTCCAGGAGTATTGTCTGCTGGGCTGCAAGATTCGCGTCTTCTCAGTAATGGGTGTCAAGCCTGCTGAGTCACGTGTTTAGAGTCTGCTTAGCCACTTAATTGCAGTCTTCTCAGCTCCTTGATTTTCGCCAGCTGAGCTGCGATATTCGTGCCTGCTCAGCTCCTTGATTTTTGCCTGCTGAGCTGGGTGATTCCTGCCTGCTCAACTTCTTGATTATTGCATGCTGAGCTGCGTGATTCCTGCTTGCTCAGCTCCATGATTATTGCCTGCTGAGCTGCGTGATTCCTGCTTGCTCATCTCCATGATTATTGCTTGCTGAGCTGCGGAATTAGTGCCTGCTCAGTCCCGAGAGAGGAGCCGGCTGAGTCACGTGATTAGAGTCTGCTTATCGACTTCATTACAGCCTTCAGCTCCATATTTATTGCCTGCTGAGTTGCGTGATTCCTGCCTGCTAAGCTCCATGATTATTGCCTGCTGAGCTGCGTGATTCCTGCTTGCTCAGCTCCATTATTATTGCCTGCTGAGCTGCCTGATTCCTGCTTGCTCAGCTCCATGATTATTGCCTGCTGAGCTGCGTGATTCGTGCCTGATCAGCTCCTTGATTAGTGTCTGCTGAGCTGCGTGATTCCTGCCTGCTCAGCTCCAGGAGTATTGTCTGCTGGGCTGCAAGATTCGCGTCTTCTCAGTAATGGGTGTCAAGCCTGCTGAGTCACGTGTTTAGAGTCTGCTTAGCCACTTAAATGCAGTCTTCTCAGCTCCTTGATTTTCGCCAGCTGAGCTGCGATATTCGTGTCTGCTCAGCTCCTTGATTTTTGCCTGCTGAGCTGCGTGATTCCTGCCTGCTCAGCTTCTAGATTATTGCCTTCTGAGCTGCGTGATTCCTGACTGCTCAGCTCCATAGTTATTGCCTGCTGAGCTGCGTGATTCCTGCCTGCTCAACTTCTTGATTATTGCCCTCGGAGCTGCGTGATTCCTGACTGCTCAGCTCCATAGTTATTGCCTGCTGAGCTGCGTGATTCCTGCTTGCTCATCTCCATGATTATTGCTTGCTGAGCTGCGGAATTAGTGCCTGCTCAGTCCCGAGAGAGGAGCCGGCTGAGTCACGTGATTAGAGTCTGCTTATCGACTTCATTACAGTCTTCAGCTCCATGATTATTGCCTGCTAAGTTGCGTGACTCCTGCCTGCTCAACTTCTTTATTATTGCCTGCTGAGCTTCGTGATTCATACTTGCTCAAATTCTTGATTATTGCTTGCTGAGCTGCATGATTCCTGCTTGCTGAGCTCCATGATTACTGCCTGCTGAGCTGCGTGATTTCTGCCTGCTCAGCTCCATGATTATTGCATGCTGAGCTGCGTGATTCCTGCTTGCTCAGCTCCATGATTATTGCCTGCTGGGCTGCGTGATTCCTGCTTGCTCAGCACCATATTTATTGCCTGCTGAGCTGCGTGATTCCTGCCTGCTCAGCTCCATGATTATTGCCTGCTGAGCTGTGTGATTCCTGCTTGCTCAGCTCCATGACTATTGCCTGCTGACCTGCGTGATTCCTGCTTGATCAGCTCCATGATTATTGCCTGCTGAGCTGCGTGATTCCTGCTTGCTCAGCTCCATATTTATTGCCTGCTAAGTTGCATGATTCCTGCCTGCTAAGCTCCATGATTATTGCCTGCTGAGCTGCGCGATTCCTGCCTGCTAGCTTCTTGATTATTGGCTGCTGAGCTGCCTGTCCTGCCTGCTCTGCTTCGTGATTATTGCCTGCTGAGCTGCGTGATTCCTGCTTGCTCAGCTCCATTATTATTGCCTGCTGTGCTGCCTGATTCCTGCTTGCTCAGCTCCATGATTATTGCCTGCTGATCTGCGTGATTCGTGCCTGCTCAGCTCCTCAATTACTGTCAGCTGAGCTTCGTGATTCCTGCCTGCTTAGCTCAAGGAGTGTTGTCTGCTGGGCTGCAAGATTCGTGTCTTCTCAGTCACGGGTGTCAAGCCTGCTGAGTCACGTGTTTAGAGTCTGCTTAGCCACTTAATTGCAGTCTTCTCAGCTTCTTGATTTTCGCCAGCTGAGCTGCGATATTCCTGCCTGCTCAGCTCCTTGATTTTTGCCTGCTCAGCTGTGTGATTCCTGCCTGCTCAGCTTCTTGATTATTGCCTTCCGAGCTGCGTGACTCCTGACTGCTCAGCTCCATAGTTATTGCCTGCTGAGCTGCATGATTCCTGCCTGCTCAACTTCTTGATTATTGCCCTCGAAGCTGCGGGATATCTGCTTGCTCAGCTCCATGATTATTTCCTGCTGAGCTGCGTGATTCCTGCATGCTCAACTTCTTGATTATTGCCCTCGAAGCTGCGTGATATCTGCTTGCTCAGCTCCATGATTATTGCCTGCTTCGCTGCGTGATTCCTGCCTGCTCAGCTTCTTGAAAATTGCCTGATGAGCTGCGTGTTTCCTGCTTGTTCAGCTCCATGACTATTTCCTGCTGAGCTGCGTTATTCTTGCTTGCTCAGCTCCATGATTATTGCCTGCTGAGCTGCGTGATTCCTGCTTGCTCAGCTCCATATTTATTGCCTGCTGAGCTGCGCGATTCCTGCCTGCTCAGCTTCTTGAAAATTGCCTGCCGAGCTGCGTGATTCCTGCTTGCTCAGCTTCTTGATTATTGCCTGCTCAGCTGCGTGATTCCTGCTTGCTCAGCTCCATGATTATTGCCTGATGAGCTGCGTGATTCCTGCTTGCTCAGCTCCATATTTATTGCCTGCTGAGCTGCGCAATTCCTGCCTGCTCAGCTTCTTGAAAATTGCCTGCTGAGCTGCGTGATTCCTGCTTGCTCAGCTTCTTGATTATTGCCTGCTCAGCTGCGTGATTCCTGCTTGCTCAGCTCCATGATTATTGCCTGCTCAGCTGCGTGATTCTTGCTTGCTCAGCTCCATGATTATTGCCTGCTGAGCTGCGTGATTCCTGCTTGCTCAGCTCCATATTTATTGCCTGCTGAGCTGCGCGATTCCTGCCTGCTCAGCTTCTTGAAAATTGCCTGCCGAGCTGCGTGATTCCTGCTTGCTCAGCTTCTTGATTATTGCCTGCTCAGCTGCGTGATTCCTGCTTGCTCAGCTCCATGATTATTGCCTGATGAGCTGCGTGATTCCTGCTTGCTCAGCTCCATATTTATTGCCTGCTGAGCTGCGCAATTCCTGCCTGCTCAGCTTCTTGAAAATTGCCTGCTGAGCTGCGTGATTCCTGCTTGCTCAGCTTCTTGATTATTGCCTGCTCAGCTGCGTGATTCCTGCTTGCTCAGCTCCATGATTATTGCCTGCTCAGCTGCGTGATTCTTGCTTGCTCAGCTCCATGATTATTGCCTGCTGAGCTGCGTGATTCCTGCTTGCTCATCTCCATGATTATTGCTTGCTGAGCTGCGTAATTAGTGCCTGCTCAGTCCGGAGAGAGGAGCCGGGTGAGTCACGGGATTTGAGTCTGCTTATCCACTTCATTACAGCCTTCAGCTCCATTATTATTGCCTGCTAAGTTGCGTGATTCCTGCCTTCTCATGTCCGTGAGTATTGCCTGCTGAGCTGCGTGATTCCTGCTTGCTCAGCTCCATGATTACTGCCTGCTGAGCTGCGTGATTCCTGCTTGTTCAGCTCTATGATTATTTCCTGCTGAGCTGCGTGATTCCTGCTTGCTCAGCTCCATATTTATTGCCTGCTGAGCTGCGTGATTCCTGCCTGCTCAGCTTCTTGATTATTGCATGCTGAGCTGCGTGATTCCTGCTTGCTCAGCTCCATGATTATTGGCTGCCGAGCTGCGTGATTCCTGCTTGCTCAGCTCCATGATTATTGCCTGCTGAGCTGCGCGATTCCTGCTTGCTCAGCTCCATGATTATTGCCTGCCGAGCTGCGTGATTCCTGCTTGCTCAGCTCCATGATTATTGCCTGCCGAGCTGCGTGATTCCTGCTTGCTCAGCTCCATGATTATTGCCTGCTGAGCTGCGCGATTCCTGCCTGCTCAGCTTCTTGAAAATTGCCTGGTGAGCTGCGTGATTCCTGCTTGCTCAGCTTCTTGATTATTGCCTGCTCAGCTGCGTGATTCCTGCTTGCTCAGCTCCATGATTAGTGCCTGCTCAGCTGCATGATTCCTCCTTACTCATCTCCATGATTATTGCTTGCTGAGCAGCGTAATTAGTGCTTGCTCATTCCGGAGAGGGGAGCCGGCTGAGTCACGGGATTTGAGTCTGCTTATCCACTTCATTACAGCCTTCAGCTCCATGATTATTGCCTGCTAAGTTGCGTGATTCCTGCCTTCTCAGGTCCGTGTGTATTGCCTGCTGAGCTGCGTGATTCCTGCTTGCTCAGCTCCATGATTACTGCCTGCTGAGCTGCGTGATTCCTGCTTGTTCAGCTCCATGATTATTGCCTGCTGAGCTGCGTGATTCCTGCTTGCTCAGCTCCATATTTATTGCCTGCTGAGCTGTGTGATTCTTGCCTGCTCAGCTCCTTGAGTATTGCCTGCTGAGCTGCATGATTGGTGTCTGCTGAGCTGCACCATTTGTGTCTGCTGAGCTGCACAATTGGTGTCTGCTGAGCTGCCCAAATTGTGTCTGCTCAGTCACGGGTGTAGAGCCTGCTGCGTCACGTGTTTAGAGTCTGCTTAACCACTTCATTACAGTTTGCTCAGCTCCTTGACGATTTCCTGCTCCTCTCCGTGATTAGTGCCCTCTTAGCCAAGTGATTAGTGCCTGCTCAGCTCTTTGATTATTGCCTCCTGAAGCACGTGATCAGTGCATGATAGCCACGGGATCAGCGCCTCTCGGTCACGTGATCAGCGCCTCTCTTTCACGTGATCAGTGCCTCTCAGTCACGTGATCAGTGCATGCTCAGTCACGTGATCAGTGCCTCTCAGTCACGTGATCAGTGCCTCTCAGTCTCGTGATCAGTGCATGCTCAGTCACATGATCAGTGCATGCTCAGCCACGTGATCAGGGCCTGCTCAGTCAGGTGATCACGGTCTGCTGAGTCAAGGGATTAGCGCTTGCTCAGCTGCATGCTTAATCCCTGCTCAGCTGCGTGACTCGTGCCTGATCAGCTGTGTGATTAGTCCCTGCTCAACTGCGTAATTAGTGCCTGCTCAAGACCGGGTTAGGAGCCGTCTGAGTGACGTGATTAGAGTCTGCTTAGCCACTTCATTACAGTCTGCTCAGCTCCATGATTATTGCCTGCTAAGCTGCGTGATTCCTGCCTGCTCAGCTTCTTGATTATTGCCTGCTGAGCTGCGTGATTCCTGCTTGCTCAGCTCCATATTTATTGCCTGCTGAGCTGCGTGATTCCTGCCTGCTCAGCTTCTTGATTATTGCATGCTGAGCTGAGTGATTCCTGTTTGCTCAGCTCCATGATTATTGCCTGCTGAGCTGTGTGATTCCTGCTTGCTCAGCTCCATGATTTTTGCTTGCTGAGCTGCATAATAAGTGCCTGCTCAGTCCCCAGAGAGGAGCCGGCTGAATCACGTGATTACAGTCTGCTTATCCAGTTCATTACAGCCTTCAGCTCCAATTATTATTGCCTGCTACGTTGAGTGATTCCTGCCTGCTCAGGTCCATGAGTATTGCCTGCTGAGTTGCGTGATTCTTGCCAGCTCAGCTCCATGATTACTGCCTGCTGAGCTGCGCGATTCCTGACTGCTAGCTTCTTGATTATTGGCTGCTGAGTTGCCTGATTCCTGCCTGCTCAGCTTCTTGATTATTGCATGCTGAGCTGCGAGATTCCTGCCTGCTCAGCTCCAGGAGTATTGTCTGCTGGGCTGCAAGATTCGTGTGTGCTCAGTCACGGGTGTCAAGCCTACTGAGTCACGTGTTTAGAGTCTGCTTAGCCACTTAATGGCAGTCTGCTCAGCTTCTTGATTTCGCCAGCTGAGCTGCGAGATTCGTGCCTGCTCAGCTCCTTGATTTTTGCCAGCTGAGCTGCGAGATTCGTGCCTGCTCAGCTCCTTGATCTTTGCTTGCTGAGCTGTGTTATTCCTGCCTGCTCAGCTCCATGAGTATTGCCTGCTGAGCTGCATGATTGGTGTCTGCTGAGCAGCACCATTTGTGTCTGCTGAGCTGCACAATTGGTGTCTGCTGAGCTGCCCAAATTGTGTCTGCTCAGTCACGGGTGTAGAGCCTGCTGCGTCACGTGTTTAGAGTCTGCTTAACCACTTCATTACAGTTTGCTCAGCTCCTTGACGATTTCCTGCTCCTCTCCGTGATTAGTGCCCTCTTAGCCAAGTGATTAGTGCCTGCTCAGCTCTTTGATTATTGCCTCCTGAAGCACGTGATCAGTGCATGATAGCCACGTGATCAGCGCCTCTCAGTCACGTGATCAGTGCCTCTCAGTCACGTGATCAGCGCCTCTCAGTCACGTGATCAGCGCCTGTCAGTCACGTGATCAGTGCATGCTCAGTCACGTGATCAGTGCCTCTCAGTCACGTGATCAGTGCCCTTCAGTCACGTGATCAGTGCATGCTCAGTCACATGATCAGGGCCTGCTCAATCACGTGATTAGGGCCTGCTGAATCAAGAAACTAGCGCTTGCTCAGCTTCATGCTTAATCCCTGCTCAGCTGCGTGACTCGTGCCTGATCAGCTGTGTGATTATTCCCTGCTCAGCTGCGTGATTAGTGCCTGCTCAGGACCGGGTTAGGAGCCAGCTGAGTCAGGTGATTAGAGTCTGCTAGCCACTTCATTACAGTCTACTCAGCTCCATGATTATTGCCTGCTAAGCTGCGTGATTCCTGCCTGCTCAGCTTATTGATTATTGCCTGCTGAGCTGCGTGATTCCTGACTGCTCAGCTCCATAGTTATTGCCTGCTGAGCTGTGTGATTCCTGCTTGCTCAACTTCTTGATTATTGCCTTCAGAGCTGCGTGATTCCTGCTTGCTCAGCTCCATTATTATTGCCTGCTGAGCTGCGTGATTCTTGCTTGCTCAGCTTCATGACTATTGCCTGCTGACCTTCGTGATTCCTGCTTGATCAGCTCCATATTTATTGCCTGCGGAGCTGCGTGATTCCTGCTTGCTCATCTCTATGATTATTGCCTGCTGAGCTGCGTGATTCCTGTTCCTCAGCTCCATATTTATTGCCTGCTGAGCTGCGTGATTCCTGCCTGCTCAGCTTCTTGATTATTGCATGCTTAGCTGCGTGATTCCTGCTTGCTCAGCTCCATGATTAGTGCCTGCTGAGCTCCGTGATTCCTGCTTCCTCAGCTCCATATTTATTGCCTGCTGAGCTGCGTGATTCCTGCCTATTCAACTTCTTCATTATTGCCTGCGGAACTGCGTGATTCCTGCTTGCTCAGCTCCATGACTATTGCCTCCTGAGCTGCGTGATTCCTGCTTTTCAGCTCCATGATTATTGCCTGCTGAGCTGCGTGATTCCTGCTTGCTCAGATCCATATTTATTGCCTGCTGAGCTGCGTGATTCCTGCCTGCTCAACTTCTTGATTATTGCATTCTGAGCTGCGTGATTCCTGCTTGCTCAGCTCCATGATTATTGCCTGCTGAGCTGCGTGATTCCTGCTTGCTCATCTCCATGATTATTGCTTGCTGAGCTGCGGAATTAGTGCCTGCTCAGTCCCGAGGGAGGAGCCGGCTGAGTCACGTGATTAGAGTCTGCTTATCGACTTCATTACAGCCTTCAGCTCCATATTTATTGCCTGCTGAGTTGCGTGATTCCTGCCTGCTAAGCTCCATGATTATTGCCTGCTGAGCTGCGTGATTCCTGCTTGCTCAGCTCCATTATTATTGCCTGCTGAGCTGCCTGATTCCTGCTTGCTCAGCTCCATTATTATTGCCTGCTGAGCTGCGTGATTCGTGCCTGATCAGCTCCTTGATTAGTGTCTGCTGAGCTGCGTGATTCCTGCCTGCTCAGCTCCAGGAGTATTGTCTGCTGGGCTGCAAGATTCGCGTCTTCTCAGTAATGGGTGTCAAGCCTGCTGAGTCACGTGTTTAGAGTCTGCTTAGCCACTTAATTGCAGTCTTCTCAGCTCCTTGATTTTCGCCAGCTGAACTGCGATATTCGTGCCTGCTCAGCTCCTTGATTTTTGCCTGCTGAGCTGGGTGATTCCTGCCTGCTCAACTTCTTGATTATTGCATTCTGAGCTGCGTGATTCCTGCTTGCTCAGCTCCATGATTATTGCCTGCTGAGCTGCGTGATTCCTGCTTGCTCATCTCCATGATTATTGCTTGCTGAGCTGCGGAATTAGTGCCTGCTCAGTCCCGAGAGAGGAGCCGGCTGAGTCACGTGATTAGAGTCTGCTTATCGACTTCATTACAGCCTTCAGCTCCATATTTATTGCCTGCTGAGTTGCGTGATTCCTGCCTGCTAAGCTCCATGATTATTGCCTGCTGAGCTGCGTGATTCCTGCTTGCTCAGCTCCATTATTATTGCCTGCTGAGCTGCCTGATTCCTGCTTGCTCAGCTCCATGATTATTGCCTGCTGAGCTGCGTGATTCGTGCCTGATCAGCTCCTTGATTAGTGTCTGCTGAGCTGCGTGATTCCTGCCTGCTCAGCTCCAGGAGTATTGTCTGCTGGGCTGCAAGATTCGCGTCTTCTCAGTAATGGGTGTCAAGCCTGCTGAGTCACGTGTTTAGAGTCTGCTTAGCCACTTAAATGCAGTCTTCTCAGCTCCTTGATTTTCGCCAGCTGAGCTGCGATATTCGTGCCTGCTCAGCTCCTTGATTTTTGCCTGCTGAGCTGCGTGATTCCTGCCTGCTCAGCTTCTTGATTATTGCCTTCTGAGCTGCGTGATTCCTGACTGCTCAGCTCCATAGTTATTGCCTGCTGAGCTGCGTGATTCCTGCCTGCTCAACTTCTTGATTATTGCCCTCGGAGCTGCGTGATTCCTGACTGCTCAGCTCCATAGTTATTGCCTCCTGAGCTGCGTGATTCCTGCTTGCTCATATCCATGATTATTGCTTGCTGAGCTGCGGAATTAGTGCCTGCTCAGTCCCGAGAGAGGAGCCGGCTGAGTCACGTGATTAGAGTCTGCTTATCGACTTCATTACAGTCTTCAGCTCCATGATTATTGCCTGCTAAGTTGCGTGACTCCTGCCTGCTCAACTTCTTTATTATTGCCTGCTGAGCTTCGTGATTCATACTTGCTCAAATTCTTGATTATTGCTTGCTGAGCTGCATGATTCCTGCTTGCTGAGCTCCATGATTACTGCCTGCTGAGCTGCGTGATTTCTGCCTGCTCAGCTCCATGATTATTGCATGCTGAGCTGCGTGATTCCTGCTTGCTCAGCTCCATGATTATTGCCTGCTGGGCTGCGTGATTCCTGCTTGCTCAGCACCATATTTATTGCCTGCTGAGCTGCGTGATTCCTGCCTGCTCAGCTCCATGATTATTGCCTGCTGAGCTGTGTGATTCCTGCTTGCTCAGCTCCATGACTATTGCCTGCTGACCTGCGTGATTCCTGCTTGATCAGCTCCATGATTATTGCCTGCTGAGCTGCGTGATTCCTGCTTGCTCAGCTCCATATTTATTGCCTGCTAAGTTGCATGATTCCTGCCTGCTAAGCTCCATGATTATTGCCTGCTGAGCTGCGCGATTCCTGCCTGCTAGCTTCTTGATTATTGGCTGCTGAGCTGCCTGTCCTGCCTGCTCTGCTTCGTGATTATTGCCTGCTGAGCTGCGTGATTCCTGCTTGCTCAGCTCCATTATTATTGCCTGCTGTGCTGCCTGATTCCTGCTTGCTCAGCTCCATGATTATTGCCTGCTGATCTGCGTGATTCGTGCCTGCTCAGCTCCTCAATTACTGTCAGCTGAGCTTCGTGATTCCTGCCTGCTTAGCTCAAGGAGTGTTGTCTGCTGGGCTGCAAGATTCGTGTCTTCTCAGTCACGGGTGTCAAGCCTGCTGAGTCACGTGTTTAGAGTCTGCTTAGCCACTTAATTGCAGTCTTCTCAGCTTCTTGATTTTCGCCAGCTGAGCTGCGATATTCGTGCCTGCTCAGCTCCTTGATTTTTGCCTGCTCAGCTGTGTGATTCCTGCCTGCTCAGCTTCTTGATTATTGCCTTCCGAGCTGCGTGACTCCTGACTGCTCAGCTCCATAGTTATTGCCTGCTGAGCTGCATGATTCCTGCCTGCTCAACTTCTTGATTATTGCCCTCGAAGCTGCGGGATATCTGCTTGCTCAGCTCCATGATTATTTCCTGCTGAGCTGCGTGATTCCTGCATGCTCAACTTCTTGATTATTGCCCTCGAAGCTGCGTGATATCTGCTTGCTCAGCTCCATGATTATTGCCTGCTGCGCTGCGTGATTCCTGCCTGCTCAGCTTCTTGAAAATTGCCTGATGAGCTGCGTGTTTCCTGCTTGTTCAGCTCCATGACTATTTCCTGCTGAGCTGCGTTATTCTTGCTTGCTCAGCTCCATGATTATTGCCTGCTGAGCTGCGTGATTCCTGCTTGCTCAGCTCCATATTTATTGCCTGCTGAGCTGCGCGATTCCTGCCTGCTCAGCTTCTTGAAAATTGCCTGCCGAGCTGCGTGATATCTGCTTGCTCAGCTTCTTGATTATTGCCTGCTCAGCTGCGTGATTCCTGCTTGCTCAGCTCCATGATTATTGCCTGATGAGCTGCGTGATTCCTGCTTGCTCAGCTCCATATTTATTGCCTGCTGAGCTGCGCAATTCCTGCCTGCTCAGCTTCTTGAAAATTGCCTGCTGAGCTGCGTGATTCCTGCTTGCTCAGCTTCTTGATTATTGCCTGCTCAGCTGCGTGATTCCTGCTTGCTCAGCTCCATGATTATTGCCTGCTCAGCTGCGTGATTCTTGCTTGCTCAGCTCCATGATTATTGCCTGCTGAGCTGCGTGATTCCTGCTTGCTCATCTCCATGATTATTGCTTGCTGAGCTGCGTAATTAGTGCCTGCTCAGTCCGGAGAGAGGAGCCGGGTGAGTCACGGGATTTGAGTCTGCTTATCCACTTCATTACAGCCTTCAGCTCCATTATTATTGCCTGCTAAGTTGCGTGATTCCTGCCTTCTCATGTCCGTGAGTATTGCCTGCTGAGCTGCGTGATTCCTGCTTGCTCAGCTCCATGATTACTGCCTGCTGAGCTGCGTGATTCCTGCTTGTTCAGCTCTATGATTATTTCCTGCTGAGCTGCGTGATTCCTGCTTGCTCAGCTCCATATTTATTGCCTGCTGAGCTGCGTGATTCCTGCCTGCTCAGCTTCTTGATTATTGCATGCTGAGCTGCGTGATTCCTGCTTGCTCAGCTCCATGATTATTGCCTGCTGTGCTGCGTGCTTCCTGCTTGCTCAGCTCCATGATTTTTGTTTGCTGAGCTGCGTAATTAGTGCCTGCTCAGTCCCGAGAGAGGAGCCGGCTGAATCGCGTGATTAGAGTCTGCTTATCCAGTTCATTACAGCCTTCAGCTCCAATTATTATTGTCTGCTAAGTTGCATGATTCCTGCCTGCTCAGCTCCATGATTATTGCCTGCTGATCTGCGTGATTCCTGCTTGCTCAGCTCCATGATTATTGCCTGCTGAGCTTCGTGATTCCTGCTTGCTCATCTCCATGTTTATTGCCTGCTGAGCTGCGTGATTCCTTCCGGCTCAACTTCTTGATTCTTGCCTGCTAAGCTGGGTGATTCCTGCCGGATGAACTTCTTGAGTATTGCCTGCTGAGCTGCGTGATTCCTGACTGCTCAGCTTCATCATTTTTGCCTGCTGAGCTGCGTGATTCCTGTCGGCTCATCTGCTTGACAATTGCCAGCTGAGCTGCGTGATTCCTGCCTCGTCACCTGCTTGAATATTACCAGTTGTGCAGCATGATTCGTCACTGCTGAGCTCCATGCTTATTGCCTGCTGATTGCGTGGTTCGTGTCTGCTCAGCTCTTTGAGTATTGCCTCCTGAGGTCCCTGTTCGGGCGCCACCTGCCGGGGACCAGCCCCAGCTGATCCAGGGTATTCGAAGGAGAGATGGCCTAGGCGACTATTTATATGCTAATCAGAGATGTCAAGAATAAGAGTATGAGGATAGCTCAGTAGGAAAATTCGGTGGAGAAAAGAGACTGAGTAGCTTGGTTTACGCGGGAGACCAATCAAACTTCAAGACAAGAAGTTTGCACCACTTACATAGGCCACAGGCGCCCTCTCGAATAGCGGAAGGTGCCTCACCCTAGACACCTTCTCGAGTGGGTCTTAGCAGCCCAGGCGTAATTAGTAAGCGAGGTGGGTTCCGCGCTCCAGATGGAGACTCAGCTGGAAGTTCAAGGGAAGAATGACAAGGAACTTTGTGAATTGGAGCTGTAAGTTAACTCTTTGACAGAGAGAGCGAGATGGTGGTGGGGGACAGCCCCCAGTGAAATCAGAGGTGAGAGCACAAAGCAATACAGTAGGCAGACTCTGGTGTTTTTGGGGGGGAGATGCTCGAGAATATCCTGGTGGGCACCTGAGGCTCAATCCCGCATTTGCATATGCCGAGCCTCCTTCCTCATGACCTTTGTCCAGAGTGGAATGCCTTACCGTCTCCCGGCACATGATCAGTACATGCTCAGTCACAATATCAGTGCATGATCAGCCACCTGGTCACTGACGGCACAGTCACGTGATCAGTGCATGATCAATCACGTGATCAGTACATGATCATTTACGTGATCAGTACATGATCAGTCACGTGACCAATACCTGGTAGCTACTTGATCATTGCATGATCAGCCACATGAGCAGTGCATGATAGCCACGTGATGTGTTGATAGCTACGTGATCAGTTCATGATTAGTGACGTGATCTGTGCATGACCAGGCAGGTGATCAGTGTATGATCGGCCACGTGAACAGTGCATGATAGCCACGTGATCAGTGCATGATCAGTCACCCGATGGGTGCATGATCAGTCACGTGACCGGTACATGGTAGCTACGTGATCACTGCATGATCAGCCACTCGAGCAGTGCATGATAGCCACGTGATCAGTTCATGATCAGTAACGTGATCAGTGCATGATCAATCAAGTGATCAGTGCATGATCAGTCATGTGATCAGTGCATGATCAGTCACGTGATCAGTGCATGATCAATTACGTGATCAGTGCATGATCAGCCACGTGATCAGTGCGTGATAGCCACGTAATCAGTGCATGAGAGCCATGAGATCAGTTCATGATTAGTCACGGGATGTGTGAATGACCAGGCACGTGATCAGTGTATGACCAGCCATGTGATCAGTGCCTGATTGCCACGTGATCAGTGCATGATCAGTCACCCGATGGGTGCATGATCAGTCACGTGACCGGTACATGGCAGCTACGTGATCACTGCATGATCAGCCACTCGAGCAGTGAATGATAGCCACGTGATCAGTGCATGATCCATAACGTGATCAGTGCATGAAAATCAAGTGATCAGTGCATGATCAGTCACGTGATCAGTGCATGATCAGTTACGTGATCAGTGCATGATCAATTACGTGATCAGTGCATGATCAGCCATGTGATCAGTGCGTGATAGCCACCTAATCAGTGCATGAGAGCCACGTGACCAGTTCATGATCAGTCACGTGATACGTGTGTGACCAGCCACGTAATCAGTGCATGATACCCCCGTGATCAGTGCATGATAGCCATGAGATCAGTTCATGATTAGTCACGGGATGTGTGAATGACCAGGCACGTGATCAGTGTATGACCAGCCAAGTGATCAGTGCATGATAGCCACGTGATCAGTGCATGCTCAGTCACGTGATCTGGACTTGATCAGCCACGGGATCAGTGCCTGCAGAGTCACGTGATCAGGGCCTGCTGAGCTGCCTGATTCCTGCCGGCTCATCTGCATGACAATTGCCAACTGAGCTGCGTGATTCCTGTCGGCTCATCTGATTGACAATTGCCAGCTGAGCTGCGTGATTCCTGCCTGGTCACCTGCTTGAATATTGCCAGTTGAGCAGCATGATTCGTCACTGCTGAGCTCCATGCTTATTGCCTGCTGATTGCGTGGTTCGTGTCTGCTCAGCTCTTTGAGTATTGCCTCCTGAGGTCCCTGTTCGGGCGCCACCTGCCGGGGACCAGCCCCAGCTGATCCAGGGTATTCGAAGGAGAGATGGCCTAGGCGACTATTTTTATGCTAATCGGAGATGTCAAGAATAATAGTATGAGGATAGCTCAGTAGGAAAATTCGGTGGAGAAAAGAGACTGAGTAGCTTGGTTTACGCGGGAGACCAATCAAACTTCAAGACAAGAAGTTTGCACCACTTACATAGGCCACAGGCGCCCTCTCGAATAGCGGAAGGTGCCTCACGCTAGACACCTTCTCGAGTGGGTCTTAGCAGCCCAGGCATAATTAGTAAGCGAGGTGGGTTCCGCGCTCCAGATGGAGACTCAGCTGGAAGTTCAAGGGAAGAATGACAAGGAACTTTATGAATTGGAGCTGTAAGTTAACTCTTTGACAGAGAGAGCGAGATGGTGGTGGGGGACAGCCCCCAGTGAAATCAGAGGTGAGAGCACAAAGCAATAAAGTAGGCAGACTCTGGTTTTTTTGGGGGGGAGATGCTCGAGAATATCCGGGTGGACTCCTGAGGCTCGATCCCGCATTTGCGTATGCCGAGCCTCCTTCCTCATGACCTTTGTCCAGAGTGGAATGCCTCACCGTCTCCCGGCACATGATCAGTGCATGCTCAGTCACGATATCAGTGCATGATCAGCCACGTGATCACTGACGGCACAGTCACGTGATCAGTGCATGATCAATCACGTGATCAGTGCATGATCATTTACGTGATCAGTGCATGATCAGTCACGTGACCAATACATGGTAGCTACTTGATCATTGCATGATCAGCCACATGAGCAGTGCATGATAGCCACGTGATGTGTTGATACCTACGTGATCAGTTCATGATTAGTGACGTGATCTGTGCATGACCAGGCAGGTGATCAGTGTATGATCGGCCACGTGAACAGTGCATGATAGCCACGTGATCAGTGCATGATCAGTCACCCGATGGGTGCATGATCAGTCACGTGACCGGTACATGGTAGCTACGTGATCACTGCATGATCAGCCACTCGAGCAGTGCATGATAGCCACGTGATCAGTGCATGATCAGTAACGTGATCAGTGCATGATCAGTCACGTGATCAGTGCATGATCAATTACGTGATCAGTGCATGATCGGCCACGTGATCAGTGCGTGATAGCCACGTTATCAGTGCATGAGAGCCATGAGATCAGTACATGATTAGTCACGGGATGTGTGAATGACCAGGCACGTGATCAGTGTATGACCAGCCAAGTGATCAGTGCATGAGAGCCACGTGATCAGTGCATGATCAGTCGCCCGATGGGTGCATGATCAGTCACGTGACCGGTACATGGTAGCTACGTGATCACTGCATGATCAGCCACTCGAGCAGTGCATGATAGCCACGTGATCAGTGCATGATCAGTAACGTGATCAGTGCATGATCAATCAAGTGATCAGTGCATGATCAGTCACGTGATCAGTGCATGATCAATCAAGTGATCAGTGCATGATCAGTCACGTGATCAGTGCATGATCAGTCACGTGATCAGTGCATGATCAATTACGTGATCAGTGCATGATCAGCCACGTGATCAGTGTGTGATAGCCACGTAATCAGTGCATGAGAGCCACGTGACCAGTTCATGATCAGTCACGTGATACGTGTGTGACCAGCCACGTAATCAGTGCATGATACCCACGTGATCAGTGCGAGCAAAGTCCCATGATCAGCGCCTATCAGTCACTGATCACTGCCTAATAAACACGTGATCAGTGCATGCTGAGCCATGTGATCAGTGCCTGATCAGCCACGTCATCAGTGCATGCGCAGTCACGTGATCAGTGCATGATAGCCACGTGATCAGTGCATGCTCAGTCACGTGATGTGGACTTGATCAGCCACGTGATCAGTGCCTGCAGAGTCACGTGATCAGCGCCTGCTGAGCTGCGTGATTCCTGTCGGCTCATCTGCTTGACGATTGCCAGCTGAGCTGCGTGATTCCTGCCTGGTCACCTGCTTGATTATTGCCAGTTGAGCAGCATGATTCGTCACTGCTGAGCTCCATGCTTATTGCCTGCTGATTGCGTGGTTCGTGTCTGCTCAGCTCTTTGAGTATTGCCTCCTGAGGTCCCTGTTCGGGCGCCACCTGCCGGGGACCAGCCCCAGCTGATCCAGGGTATTCGAAGGAGAGATGGCCTAGGCGACTATTTATATGCTAATCAGAGATGTCAAGAATAATAGTATGAGGATAGCTCAGTAGGATAATTCGGTGGAGAAAAGAGACTGAGTAGCTTGGGAGACCAATCAAACTTCAAGACAAGAAGTTTGCACCACTTCCGTAGGCCGCAGACGCCCTCTCGAATAGCAGAAGATGCCTCACCCTAGA
Source organism: Bos javanicus (assembly GCF_032452875.1). Lineage (NCBI taxonomy): Eukaryota > Metazoa > Chordata > Mammalia > Artiodactyla > Bovidae > Bos > Bos javanicus. The sequence continues at coordinate 267,640 of NW_026893775.1, forward strand.
CACATTCTCGAGTGGGTCTTAGCAGCCCAGGCATAATTTGTAAGCGTGGTGGGTTCCACGCTCCAGATGGAGACTCAGCTGGAAGTTAAAGGGAAGGATGACAAGGAACTTTATGAACTGGAGCTGTAAGTTAACTCTTTGACAGAGAGAGCGAGATGGTGGTGGGGGACAGCCCCCAGTGAAATCAGAGGTGAGAGCACAAAGCAATAAAGTAGGCAGACTCTGGTTTTTTTGGGGGGGAGATGCTCGAGAATATCTGGGTGGACTCCTGAGGCTCGATCCCGCATTTGCGTATGCCGAGCCTCCTTCCTCATGACCTTTGTCCAGAGTGGAATGCCTCACCGGCTCCCGGCACATGATCAGTGCATGCTCAGTCACGATATCAGTGCATGATCAGCCACGTGATCACTGACGGCACAGTCACGTGATCAGTGCCTCTCAGTCACGTGATCACCATATGATAAACACGTGATCAGTGAACAACCAGCCACGTGATCACTGCATGCCCAATCAGGTTGTCAGTTCCTGATCAGCCAGGTCATCAGTGCATGGGCAGTCACGTGATCAGTGCATGATAGCCACGTGATCAGTGCGTGCACAGTTCCATGATCAGCGCCTGTCAGTCACTGATAATTGCCTGAGAAACACGGGATCAGTGCATGATGAGCCATGTGATCAGTGCCTGATCAGCCACCTGATCACTGACTGCACAGTCACGTGATCAGCGCCTCTCAGTCACGGGATCACCGTATGATAAACACGTGATCAGTGAACTCCCAGCCACGTGATCACTGCATGCTCAGTCAGGTAGGTCAGATCCTGATCAGCCAAGTGATCAGTGCGTGCACAGTCACATGATCAGTGCCTGTCAGTCACTGATCACTGCATGAGAAACACGTGTTCAGTGCATGAGGAGCCACGTGATCAGTGCCTGATCATCCACGTCATCAGTGCAAGTGCAGTCACCTGATCAGTGCATGAGAGCCACGTGATCAGTGCTTGCTCAGTCACGTGATCTGTACTTGATCAGCCACGTGATCAGTGCCTGCAGAGTCACGGGATCAGGGCCTGCTGAGCTGCATGATTCCTGCCGGCTCATCTGCATGATAATTGGCAGCTGAGCCGCGGGATTCCTGCCTGGTCACCTGCTTGATTATTGCCAGTTGAGCAGCATGATTCGTCACTGCTGAGCTCCATGCTTATTGCCTGCTGATTGCGTGGTTCGTGTCTGCTCAGCTCTTTGAGTATTGCCTCCTGAGGTCCCTGTTCGGGCGCCACCTGCCGGAGACCAGCCCCAGCTGATCCAGGGTATTCGAAGGAGAGATGGCCTAGGCGACTATTTATATGCTAATCAGAGATATCAAGAATAATATTATTAGGATAGCTCAGTAGGAAAATTCGGTGGAGAAAAGAGATTGAGTAGCTTGGTTTACACGGGAGACCAATCAAACTTCAAGACAAGAAGTTTGCATCACTTACATAGGGAGAAGGCGCCCTCTCGAATGGCGGAAGGCGCCTCACCCTAGACACCTTCTCGAGTGGGTCTTAGCAGCCCAGGCATAATTAGTAAGCGTGGTGGGTTCCTCGCTCCAGAAGAGACTCAGGTGGAAGTGAAAGGGATAAATGACAGGGAACTTTATGAATTGGAGCTGTAGTTTACCTCTTTGACAGAGAGAGCGAGATGGTGGTGGGGGAGAGCCCCCAGTAAAATCAGAGGTGAGAGCAAAAGGAATAAAGTAGGCAGACTCTGGTTTTTTTGGGGGGTAGATGCTCGAGAGTATCCGGCTGGACTCTTGAGGCTCGATCCCACATTTGCGTATGCCGAGCCTCCTTCCTCATGACCTTTGTCCAGAGTGGAATGCCTCATCGGCTCCCGGCACATGATCAGTGCATGCTCAGTCACGATATCAGTGCATGATCAGCCACGGGGTCACTGACTGTACGGTCACGTGATCAGCGCCTCTCAGTCACGTGATCACCGTATGATAAACACGTGATCAGTGAACGATCAGTCACCTGATCACTGCATGCTCAGTCAGGTGGTCAGTTCCTGATCAGCCACGTGATCAGTGCGTGCACAGTCACATGATCAGCGCCTGTCAGTCACTGATCACTGCATGAGAAACATGTGATCAGTGCATGAGAGCCACGTGATCAGTGCCTGATCATCCACGTCATCAGTGCATGCGCAGTCACGTGATCTGTGCTTGATCAGCCATGCGATCAGTGCCTGCAGACTCACGTGATCAGGGCCTGCTGAGCTGCGTGATTGCTTACTGCTCATCTGCTTTACAATTGCCAGCTGAGCTGCGTGATTGCTGTCGGCTCATCTGCTTGACAATTGCCAGCTGAGCTGCGTGATTCCTGCCTGGTCACCTGCTTGATTATTGCCAGTTGAGCAGCATGATTCGTCACTGCTGAGCTCCATGCTTATTGCATGCTGATTGCGTGGTTCGTGTCTGCTCAGCTCTTTGAGTATTGCCTCCTGAGGTCCCTGTTCGGGCGCCACCTGCCGGGGACCAGCCCCAGCTGATCCAGGGTATTCGAAGGAGAGATGGCCTAGGCGACTATTTATATGCTAATCAGAGATATCAAGAATAATAGTATGAGGATAATTCCGTAGGAAAATTCAGTGGAGGAAGGAGACTGAGTAGCTTGGTTTACGCGGGAGACCAATCAAACTTCAAGACAAGAAGTTGGCAACACTTACGTAGGCCGCAGGCGCCCTCTCGAATAGCGGAAGGTGCCTCACGCTAGACACCTTCTCGAGTGGGTCTTAGCAGCACAGGCATAATTAGTAATCGTGGTGGGTTCCACGCTCCAGATGGAGACTCAGCTGGAAGTTCAAGGGAAGAATGACAAGGAACTTTATGAATTGGAGCTGTAAGTTAACTCTTTGACAGAGAGAGCGAGATGGTGGTGGGGGACAGCCCCCAGTGAAATCAGAGGTGAGAGCACAAAGCAATAAAGTAGGCAGACTCTGGTTTTTTTTGGGTGGAGATGCTCGAGAATATCCGGGTGGACTCCTGAGGCTCGATCCCGCATTTGCGTATGCCGAGCCTCCTTCCTCATGACCTTTGTCCAGAGTGGAATGCCTCACCGTCTCCCGGCACATGATCAGTGCATGCTCAGTCACGATATCAGTGCATGATCAGCAACGTGATCACTGACGGCACAGTCACGTGATCAGTGCATGATCAATCACGTGATCAGTGCATGATCATTTACGTGATCAGTGCATGATCAGTCACGTGACCAATACATGGTAGCTACGTGATCATTGCATGATCAGCCACATGAGCAGTGCATGATAGGCACGTGATGTGTTGATAGCTACGTGATCAGTTCATGATTAGTGACGTGATCTGTTCATGACCAGGCAGGTGATCAGTGTATGATCGGCCACGTGAACACTGCATGAGAGCCACGTGATCAGTGCATGATCAGTCACCCGATGGGTGCATGATCAGTCACATGACCGGTACATGGTAGCTACGTGATCACTCAATATCAGCCACTCGAGCAGTGCATGATAGCCACGTGATCAGTGCATGATCAGTAACGTGATCAGTGCATGATCAGTCAAGTTATCAGTGCATGATCAGTCACGTGATCAGTGCATGCGCAGTCACGTGATCAGTGCATGATATCCACGTGATCAGTGCGAGCAAAGTCCCATGATCAGCGCCTATCAGTCACTGATCACTGCCTAATAAACACGTGATCAGTGCATGCTGAGGCATGTGATCAGTGCCTGATCAGCCAAGTCATCAGTGCATGCCCAGTCACGTAATCAGTGCATGATAGCCACGTGATCAGTGCATGCTCAGTCACGTGATGTGGACTTGATCAGCCAGGTGATCAGTGCCTGCAGAGTCACGTGATCAGGGCCTGCTGAGCTGCGTGATTCCTGTCGGCTCATCTGCTTGACGATTGCCAGCTGAGCTGCGTGATTCCTGCCTGGTCACCGGCTTGATTATTGCCAGTTGAGCAGCATGATTCGTCACTGCTGAGCTCCATGCTTATTGCCTGCTGATTGCGTGGTTCGTGTCTGCTCAGCTCTTTGAGTATTGCCTCCTGAGGTCCCTGTTCGGGCGCCACCTGCCGGGGACCAGCCCCAGCTGATCCAGGGTATTCGAAGGAGAGATGGCCTAGGCGACTATTTATATGCTAATCAGAGATGTCAAGAATAATAGTATGAGGATAGCTCAGTAGGATAATTCGGTGGAGAAAAGAGACTGAGTAGCTTGGGAGACCAATCAAACTTCAAGACAAGAAGTTTGCACCACTTCCGTAGGCCGCAGACGCCCTCTCGAATAGCAGAAGATGCCTCACCCTAGACACATTCTCGAGTGGGTCTTAGCAGCCCAGGCATAATTTGTAAGCGTGGTGGGTTCCACGCTCCAGATGGAGACTCAGCTGGAAGTTAAAGGGAAGGATGACAAGGAACTTTATGAACTGGAGCTGTAAGTTAACTCTTTGACAGAGAGAGCGAGATGGTGGTGGGGGACAGCCCCCAGTGAAATCAGAGGTGAGAGCACAAAGCAATAAAGTAGGCAGACTCTGGTTTTTTTGGGGGGAGATGCTCGAGAATATCTGGGTGGACTCCTGAGGCTCGATCCCGCATTTGCGTATGCCGAGCCTCCTTCCTCATGACCTTTGTCCAGAGTGGAATGCCTCACCGGCTCCCGGCACATGATCAGTGCATGCTCAGTCACGATATCAGTGCATGATCAGCCACGTGATCACTGACGGCACAGTCACGTGATCAGTGCCTCTCAGTCACGTGATCACCATATGATAAACACGTGATCAGTGAACAACCAGCCACGTGATCACTGCATGCCCAATCAGGTTGTCAGTTCCTGATCAGCCAGGTCATCAGTGCATGGGCAGTCACGTGATCAGTGCATGATAGCCACGTGATCAGTGCGTGCACAGTTCCATGATCAGCGCCTGTCAGTCACTGATAATTGCCTGAGAAACACGGGATCAGTGCATGATGAGCCATGTGATCAGTGCCTGATCAGCCACCTGATCACTGACTGCACAGTCACGTGATCAGCGCCTCTCAGTCACGGGATCACCGTATGATAAACACGTGATCAGTGAACTCCCAGCCACGTGATCACTGCATGCTCAGTCAGGTAGGTCAGATCCTGATCAGCCAAGTGATCAGTGCGTGCACAGTCACATGATCAGTGCCTGTCAGTCACTGATCACTGCATGAGAAACACGTGTTCAGTGCATGAGGAGCCACGTGATCAGTGCCTGATCATCCACGTCATCAGTGCAAGTGCAGTCACCTGATCAGTGCATGAGAGCCACGTGATCAGTGCTTGCTCAGTCACGTGATCCGTACTTGATCAGCCACGTGATCAGTGCCTGCAGAGTCACGGGATCAGGGCCTGCTGAGCTGCATGATTCCTGCCGGCTCATCTGCATGATAATTGGCAGCTTAGCTGCGGGATTCCTGAATGCTCATCTGCTTGCCAATTGCCAGCTGAGCCGCGGGATTCCTGCCTGGTCACCTGCTTGATTATTGCCAGTTGAGCAGCATGATTCGTCACTGCTGAGCTCCATGCTTATTGCCTGCTGATTGCGTGGTTCGTGTCTGCTCAGCTCTTTGAGTATTGCCTCCTGAGGTCCCTGTTCGGGCGCCACCTGCCGGAGACCAGCCCCAGCTGATCCAGGGTATTCGAAGGAGAGATGGCCTAGGCGACTATTTATATGCTAATCAGAGATATCAAGAATAATATTATTAGGATAGCTCAGTAGGAAAATTCGGTGGAGAAAAGAGATTGAGTAGCTTGGTTTACACGGGAGACCAATCAAACTTCAAGACAAGAAGTTTGCATCACTTACATAGGGAGAAGGCGCCCTCTCGAATGGCGGAAGGCGCCTCACCCTAGACACCTTCTCGAGTGGGTCTTAGCAGCCCAGGCATAATTAGTAAGCGTGGTGGGTTCCTCGCTCCAGAAGAGACTCAGGTGGAAGTGAAAGGGATAAATGACAGGGAACTTTATGAATTGGAGCTGTAGTTTACCTCTTTGACAGAGAGAGCGAGATGGTGGTGGGGGAGAGCCCCCAGTAAAATCAGAGGTGAGAGCAAAAGGAATAAAGTAGGCAGACTCTGGTTTTTTGGGGGGGTAGATGCTCGAGAGTATCCGGCTGGACTCTTGAGGCTCGATCCCACATTTGCGTATGCCGAGCCTCCTTCCTCATGACCTTTGTCCAGAGTGGAATGCCTCATCGGCTCCCGGCACATGATCAGTGCATGCTCAGTCACGATATCAGTGCATGATCAGCCACGGGGTCACTGACTGTACGGTCACGTGATCAGCGCCTCTCAGTCACGTGATCACCGTATGATAAACACGTGATCAGTGAACGATCAGTCACCTGATCACTGCATGCTCAGTCAGGTGGTCAGTTCCTGATCAGCCACGTGATCAGTGCGTGCACAGTCACATGATCAGCGCCTGTCAGTCACTGATCACTGCATGAGAAACATGTGATCAGTGCATGAGAGCCACGTGATCAGTGCCTGATCATCCACGTCATCAGTGCATGCGCAGTCACGTGATCTGTGCTTGATCAGCCATGCGATCAGTGCCTGCAGACTCACGTGATCAGGGCCTGCTGAGCTGCGTGATTGCTTACTGCTCATCTGCTTTACAATTGCCAGCTGAGCTGCGTGATTGCTGTCGGCTCATCTGCTTGACAATTGCCAGCTGAGCTGCGTGATTCCTGCCTGGTCACCTGCTTGATTATTGCCAGTTGAGCAGCATGATTCGTCACTGCTGAGCTCCATGCTTATTGCATGCTGATTGCGTGGTTCGTGTCTGCTCAGCTCTTTGAGTATTGCCTCCTGAGGTCCCTGTTCGGGCGCCACCTGCCGGAGACCAGCCCCAGCTGATCCAGGGTATTCGAAGGAGAGATGGCCTAGGCGACTATTTATATGCTAATCAGAGATATCAAGAATAATAGTATGAGGATAATTCCGTAGGAAAATTCAGTGGAGGAAGGAGACTGAGTAGCTTGGTTTACGCGGGAGACCAATCAAACTTCAAGACAAGAAGTTGGCAACACTTACGTAGGCCGCAGGCGCCCTCTCGAATAGCGGAAGGTGCCTCACGCTAGACACCTTCTCGAGTGGGTCTTAGCAGCACAGGCATAATTAGTAATCGTGGTGGGTTCCACGCTCCAGATGGAGACTCAGCTGGAAGTTCAAGGGAAGAATGACAAGGAACTTTATGAATTGGAGCTGTAAGTTAACTCTTTGACAGAGAGAGCGAGATGGTGGTGGGGGACAGCCCCCAGTGAAATCAGAGGTGAGAGCACAAAGCAATAAAGTAGGCAGACTCTGGTTTTTTTGGGTGGAGATGCTCGAGAATATCCGGGTGGACTCCTGAGGCTCGATCCCGCATTTGCGTATGCCGAGCCTCCTTCCTCATGACCTTTGTCCAGAGTGGAATGCCTCACCGTCTCCCGGCACATGATCAGTGCATGCTCAGTCACGATATCAGTGCATGATCAGCAACGTGATCACTGACGGCACAGTCACGTGATCAGTGCATGATCAATCACGTGATCAGTGCATGATCATTTACGTGATCAGTGCATGATCAGTCACGTGACCAATACATGGTAGCTACGTGATCATTGCATGATCAGCCACATGAGCAGTGCATGATAGGCACGTGATGTGTTGATAGCTACGTGATCAGTTCATGATTAGTGACGTGATCTGTTCATGACCAGGCAGGTGATCAGTGTATGATCGGCCACGTGAACACTGCATGAGAGCCACGTGATCAGTGCATGATCAGTCACCCGATGGGTGCATGATCAGTCACATGACCGGTACATGGTAGCTACGTGATCACTCAATATCAGCCACTCGAGCAGTGCATGATAGCCACGTGATCAGTGCATGATCAGTAACGTGATCAGTGCATGATCAGTCAAGTTATCAGTGCATGATCAGTCACGTGATCAGTGCATGCGCAGTCACGTGATCAGTGCATGATATCCACGTGATCAGTGCGAGCAAAGTCCCATGATCAGCGCCTATCAGTCACTGATCACTGCCTAATAAACACGTGATCAGTGCATGCTGAGGCATGTGATCAGTGCCTGATCAGCCAAGTCATCAGTGCATGCCCAGTCACGTAATCAGTGCATGATAGCCACGTGATCAGTGCATGCTCAGTCACGTGATGTGGACTTGATCAGCCAGGTGATCAGTGCCTGCAGAGTCACGTGATCAGGGCCTGCTGAGCTGCGTGATTCCTGTCGGCTCATCTGCTTGACGATTGCCAGCTGAGCTGCGTGATTCCTGCCTGGTCACCGGCTTGATTATTGCCAGTTGAGCAGCATGATTCGTCACTGCTGAGCTCCATGCTTATTGCCTGCTGATTGCGTGGTTCGTGTCTGCTCAGCTCTTTGAGTATTGCCTCCTGAGGTCCCTGTTCGGGCGCCACCTGCCGGGGACCAGCCCCAGCTGATCCAGGGTATTCGAAGGAGAGATGGCCTAGGCGACTATTTATATGCTAATCAGAGATGTCAAGAATAATAGTATGAGGATAGCTCAGTAGGATAATTCGGTGGAGAAAAGAGACTGAGTAGCTTGGGAGACCAATCAAACTTCAAGACAAGAAGTTTGCACCACTTCCGTAGGCCGCAGACGCCCTCTCGAATAGCAGAAGATGCCTCACCCTAGACACATTCTCGAGTGGGTCTTAGCAGCCCAGGCATAATTTGTAAGCGTGGTGGGTTCCACGCTCCAGATGGAGACTCAGCTGGAAGTTAAAGGGAAGGATGACAAGGAACTTTATGAACTGGAGCTGTAAGTTAACTCTTTGACAGAGAGAGCGAGATGGTGGTGGGGGACAGCCCCCAGTGAAATCAGAGGTGAGAGCACAAAGCAATAAAGTAGGCAGACTCTGGTTTTTTTGGGGGGGAGATGCTCGAGAATATCTGGGTGGACTCCTGAGGCTCGATCCCGCATTTGCGTATGCCGAGCCTCCTTCCTCATGACCTTTGTCCAGAGTGGAATGCCTCACCGGCTCCCGGCACATGATCAGTGCATGCTCAGTCACGATATCAGTGCATGATCAGCCACGTGATCACTGACGGCACAGTCACGTGATCAGTGCCTCTCAGTCACGTGATCACCATATGATAAACACGTGATCAGTGAACAACCAGCCACGTGATCACTGCATGCCCAATCAGGTTGTCAGTTCCTGATCAGCCAGGTCATCAGTGCATGGGCAGTCACGTGATCAGTGCATGATAGCCACGTGATCAGTGCGTGCACAGTTCCATGATCAGCGCCTGTCAGTCACTGATAATTGCCTGAGAAACACGGGATCAGTGCATGATGAGCCATGTGATCAGTGCCTGATCAGCCACCTGATCACTGACTGCACAGTCACGTGATCAGCGCCTCTCAGTCACGGGATCACCGTATGATAAACACGTGATCAGTGAACTCCCAGCCACGTGATCACTGCATGCTCAGTCAGGTAGGTCAGATCCTGATCAGCCAAGTGATCAGTGCGTGCACAGTCACATGATCAGTGCCTGTCAGTCACTGATCACTGCATGAGAAACACGTGTTCAGTGCATGAGGAGCCACGTGATCAGTGCCTGATCATCCACGTCATCAGTGCAAGTGCAGTCACCTGATCAGTGCATGAGAGCCACGTGATCAGTGCTTGCTCAGTCACGTGATCCGTACTTGATCAGCCACGTGATCAGTGCCTGCAGAGTCACGGGATCAGGGCCTGCTGAGCTGCATGATTCCTGCCGGCTCATCTGCATGATAATTGGCAGCTTAGCTGCGGGATTCCTGAATGCTCATCTGCTTGCCAATTGCCAGCTGAGCCGCGGGATTCCTGCCTGGTCACCTGCTTGATTATTGCCAGTTGAGCAGCATGATTCGTCACTGCTGAGCTCCATGCTTATTGCCTGCTGATTGCGTGGTTCGTGTCTGCTCAGCTCTTTGAGTATTGCCTCCTGAGGTCCCTGTTCGGGCGCCACCTGCCGGAGACCAGCCCCAGCTGATCCAGGGTATTCGAAGGAGAGATGGCCTAGGCGACTATTTATATGCTAATCAGAGATATCAAGAATAATATTATTAGGATAGCTCAGTAGGAAAATTCGGTGGAGAAAAGAGATTGAGTAGCTTGGTTTACACGGGAGACCAATCAAACTTCAAGACAAGAAGTTTGCATCACTTACATAGGGAGAAGGCGCCCTCTCGAATGGCGGAAGGCGCCTCACCCTAGACACCTTCTCGAGTGGGTCTTAGCAGCCCAGGCATAATTAGTAAGCGTGGTGGGTTCCTCGCTCCAGAAGAGACTCAGGTGGAAGTGAAAGGGATAAATGACAGGGAACTTTATGAATTGGAGCTGTAGTTTACCTCTTTGACAGAGAGAGCGAGATGGTGGTGGGGGAGAGCCCCCAGTAAAATCAGAGGTGAGAGCAAAAGGAATAAAGTAGGCAGACTCTGGTTTTTTTGGGGGGTAGATGCTCGAGAGTATCCGGCTGGACTCTTGAGGCTCGATCCCACATTTGCGTATGCCGAGCCTCCTTCCTCATGACCTTTGTCCAGAGTGGAATGCCTCATCGGCTCCCGGCACATGATCAGTGCATGCTCAGTCACGATATCAGTGCATGATCAGCCACGGGGTCACTGACTGTACGGTCACGTGATCAGCGCCTCTCAGTCACGTGATCACCGTATGATAAACACGTGATCAGTGAACGATCAGTCACCTGATCACTGCATGCTCAGTCAGGTGGTCAGTTCCTGATCAGCCACGTGATCAGTGCGTGCACAGTCACATGATCAGCGCCTGTCAGTCACTGATCACTGCATGAGAAACATGTGATCAGTGCATGAGAGCCACGTGATCAGTGCCTGATCATCCACGTCATCAGTGCATGCGCAGTCACGTGATCTGTGCTTGATCAGCCATGCGATCAGTGCCTGCAGACTCACGTGATCAGGGCCTGCTGAGCTGCGTGATTGCTTACTGCTCATCTGCTTTACAATTGCCAGCTGAGCTGCGTGATTGCTGTCGGCTCATCTGCTTGACAATTGCCAGCTGAGCTGCGTGATTCCTGCCTGGTCACCTGCTTGATTATTGCCAGTTGAGCAGCATGATTCGTCACTGCTGAGCTCCATGCTTATTGCATGCTGATTGCGTGGTTCGTGTCTGCTCAGCTCTTTGAGTATTGCCTCCTGAGGTCCCTGTTCGGGCGCCACCTGCCGGAGACCAGCCCCAGCTGATCCAGGGTATTCGAAGGAGAGATGGCCTAGGCGACTATTTATATGCTAATCAGAGATATCAAGAATAATAGTATGAGGATAATTCCGTAGGAAAATTCAGTGGAGGAAGGAGACTGAGTAGCTTGGTTTACGCGGGAGACCAATCAAACTTCAAGACAAGAAGTTGGCAACACTTACGTAGGCCGCAGGCGCCCTCTCGAATAGCGGAAGGTGCCTCACGCTAGACACCTTCTCGAGTGGGTCTTAGCAGCACAGGCATAATTAGTAATCGTGGTGGGTTCCACGCTCCAGATGGAGACTCAGCTGGAAGTTCAAGGGAAGAATGACAAGGAACTTTATGAATTGGAGCTGTAAGTTAACTCTTTGACAGAGAGAGCGAGATGGTGGTGGGGGACAGCCCCCAGTGAAATCAGAGGTGAGAGCACAAAGCAATAAAGTAGGCAGACTCTGGTTTTTTTGGGTGGAGATGCTCGAGAATATCCGGGTGGACTCCTGAGGCTCGATCCCGCATTTGCGTATGCCGAGCCTCCTTCCTCATGACCTTTGTCCAGAGTGGAATGCCTCACCGTCTCCCGGCACATGATCAGTGCATGCTCAGTCACGATATCAGTGCATGATCAGCAACGTGATCACTGACGGCACAGTCACGTGATCAGTGCATGATCAATCACGTGATCAGTGCATGATCATTTACGTGATCAGTGCATGATCAGTCACGTGACCAATACATGGTAGCTACGTGATCATTGCATGATCAGCCACATGAGCAGTGCATGATAGGCAGGTGATGTGTTGATAGCTACGTGATCAGTTCATGATTAGTGACGTGATCTGTTCATGACCAGGCAGGTGATCAGTGTATGATCGGCCACGTGAACACTGCATGAGAGCCACGTGATCAGTGCATGATCAGTCACCCGATGGGTGCATGATCAGTCACATGACCGGTACATGGTAGCTACGTGATCACTGCAATATCAGCCACTCGAGCAGTGCATGATAGCCACGTGATCAGTGCATGATCAGTAACGTGATCAGTGCATGATCAGTCAAGTTATCAGTGCATGATCAGTCACGTGATCAGTGCATGCGCAGTCACGTGATCAGTGCATGATATCCACGTGATCAGTGCGAGCAAAGTCCCATGATCAGCGCCTATCAGTCACTGATCACTGCCTAATAAACACGTGATCAGTGCATGCTGAGGCATGTGATCAGTGCCTGATCAGCCAAGTCATCAGTGCATGCCCAGTCACGTAATCAGTGCATGATAGCCACGTGATCAGTGCATGCTCAGTCACGTGATGTGGACTTGATCAGCCAGGTGATCAGTGCCTGCAGAGTCACGTGATCAGGGCCTGCTGAGCTGCGTGATTCCTGTCGGCTCATCTGCTTGACAATTGCCAGCTGAGCTGCGTGATTCCTGCCTGGTCACCGGCTTGATTATTGCCAGTTGAGCAGCATGATTCGTCACTGCTGAGCTCCATGCTTATTGCCTGCTGATTGCGTGGTTCGTGTCTGCTCAGCTCTTTGAGTATTGCCTCCTGAGGTCCCTGTTCGGGCGCCACCTGTCGGAGACCAGCCCCAGCTGATCCAGGGTATTCGAAGGAGAGATGGCCTAGGCGACTATTTATATGCTAATCAGAGATGTCAAGAATAATATTATGAGGAGAGCTCAGTAGGATAATTCGGTGGAGAAAAGAGACTGAGTAGCTTGGGAGACCAATCAAACTTCAACACAAGAAGTTTGCACCACTTCCGTAGGCCGCAGACGCCCTCTCGAATAGCGGAAGATGCCTCACCCTAGACACATTCTCAAGTGGGTCTTAGCAGCACAGGCATAATTTGTAAGCGTGGTGGGTTCCACGCTCCAGATGGAGACTCAGCTGGAAGTTAAAGGGAAGGATGACAAGGAACTTTATGAACTGGAGCTGTAAGTTAACTCTTTGACAGAGAGAGCGAGATGTTGGTGGGGGACAGCCCCCAGTGAAATCAGAGGTGAGAGCACAAAGCAATAAAGTAGGCAGACTCTGGTTTTTTTGGGGGGAGATGCTCGAGAATATCTGGGTGGACTCCTAAGGCTCGATCCCGCATTTGCGTATGCCGAGCCTCCTTCCTCATGACCTTTGTCCAGAGTGGAATGCCTCACCGTCTCCCGGCACATGATCAGTGCATCTCAGTCACGATATCAGTGCATGATCAGCCACGTGATCACTGACGGCACAGTCACGTGATCAGCGCCTCTCAGTCACGTGATCACCTTATGATAAACACGTGATCAGTGAAAGACCAGCCACGTGATCACTGCCTGCGCAGTCAGGTGGTCAATTCCTGATCAGCCACGTGATCAGTGCGTGCACAGTCCCATGATCAGCTCCTGTCAGTCACTTATCACTGCCTGATAAACCCGGGATCAGTGCCCGATCAGCTACGTCATCAGTGCACGCGCAGTCACGTGATCAGTGCATGATAGCCACGTGAACAGTGCGTGCACAGTCCCATGATCAGCGCCTGTCAGTCACTGATCATTGCCTGAGAAACAGGTGATCAGTGCATGATAAGCCATGTGATCAGTGCCTGATCAGCCACGTCATCAGTGCATGAGCAGTCACATGATGTGGACTTGATCAGCCACGTGATCAGTGCCTGCAGAGTCCCGTGATCAGGGCCTGCTGAGCTCCGTGATTCCTGCCGGCTCATCTGCATGACAATTGCCAGCTGAGCTGCGTGATTCCTGCCTGGTCACCTGCTTGATTATTGCCAGTTGAGCAGCATGATTCGTCACTGCTGAGCTCCATGCTTATTGCCTGCTGATTGCGTGGTTCGTGTCTGCTCAGCTCTTTGAGTATTGCCTCCTGAGGTCCCTGTTCGGGCGCCACCTGCCGGGGACCAGCCCCAGCTGATCCAGGGTATTCGAAGGAGAGATGGCCTAGGCGACTATTTATATGCTAATCAGAGATGTCAAGAATAATAGTATGAGGATAGCTCAGTAGGATAATTCGGTGGAGAAAAGAGACTGAGTAGCTTGGGAGACCAATCAAACTTCAACACAAGAAGTTTGCACCACTTCCGTAGGCCGCAGACGCCCTCTCGAATAGCGGAAGATGCCTCATCCTAGACACATTCTCGAGTGGGTCTTAGCAGCCCAGGCATAATTAGTAAGCGTGGTGGGTTCCACGCTCCAGATGGAGACTCAGCTGGAAGTTAAAGGGAAGAATGACAAGGAACTTTATGAACTGGAGCTGTAAGTTAACTCTTTGACAGAGAGAGCGAGATGGTGGTGGGGGACAGCCCCCAGTGAAATCAGAGGTGAGAGCACAAAGCAATAAAGTAGGCAGACTCTGGTTTCTTTTGGGGGGAGATGCTCGAGAATATCTGGGTGGACTCCTGAGGCTCGATCCCGCATTTGCGTATGCCGAGCCTCCTTCCTCATGACCTTTGTCCAGAGTGGAATGCCTCACCGTCTCCCGGCACATGATCAGTGCATGCTCAGTCACGTGATCACTGACTGCACAGTCAGGTGATCAGCGCCTCTCAGTCACGTGATCACCTTATGATAAACAGGTGATCAGTGAACGACCAGCCACGTGATCACTGCATGGGCAGTCAGGTGGTCAGTTCCTGATCAGCCACGTGATCAGTGCGTGCACAGTCCCATGATCAGCACCTCTCAGTCACTGATCACTTCCTGATAAACCCGGGATCAGTGCCAGATCAGCCACTTCATCAGTGCATGGGCAGTCACGTGATCAGTGCATGATAGCCACGTGATCAGTGCGTGCACAGTCCCATGATCAGCGCCTGTCAGTCACTGATCATTGCCTGATAAACAGGTGATCAGTGCATGATGAGCCATGTGATCAGTGCCTGATCAGCCACGTCATCAGTGCATGCGCAATCACGTGATCAATGCATGATAGCCACGTGATCAGTGCATGCTCAGTCAAGTGATCTGGACTTGATCAGCCACGTGATCAGTGCCTGCAGAGTCACGTGATCAGGGCCTGCTGAGCTGCGTGATTCCTGCCAGCTCATCTGCATGACAATTGCCAGCTGAGCTGCGTGATTCCTGTCGGCTCATCTGCTTGACAATTGCCAGCTGAGCTGCGTGATTCCTGCCTGGTCACCTGCTTGATTATTGCCAGTTGAGCAGCATGATTCGTCACTGCTGAGCTCCATGCTTATTGCCTGCTGATTGCGTGGTTCGTGTCTGCTCAGCTCTTTGAGTATTGCCTCCTGAGGTCCCTGTTCGGGCGCCACCTGCCGGGGACCAGCCCCAGCTGATCCAGGGTATTCGAAGGAGAGATGGCCTAGACGACTATTTATATGCTAATCAGAGATGTCAAGAATAATAGTATGAGGATAGCTCAGTAGGAAAATTCGGTGGAGAAAAGAGACTGAGTAGCTTGGTTTACGCGGGAGACCAGTCAAACTTCAAAACAAGAAGTTGGCACCACTTACGTAGGCCGCAGGCGCCCTCTCGAATAGCAGAAGTTTCCTCACCCTAGACACCTTCTCGGGTTGGTCTTAGCAGCCCAGGCATAATTAGTAAGCGTGGTGGGTTCCATGCTCCAGATGGAGACTCAGCTGGAAGTTAAAGGGAAGAATGACAAGGAACTTTATGAACTGGAGCTGTAAGTTAACTCTTTGACAGAGAGATCGAGATGGTGGTGGGGGACAGCCCCCAGTGAAATCAGAGGTGAGAGCACAAAGCAATAGTGTAGGCAGACTCTGGTTTTTTTGGGGGGGAGATGCTCGAGAATATCCGGGTGGACTCCTGAGGCTCGATCCCGCATTTGCGTATGCCGAGCCTCCTTCCTCATGACCTTTGTCCAGAGTGGAATGCCTCACTAGCTCCCGGCACATGATCAGTGTATGATCAGCCACGAGATCAGTGCATGATCAGCCACATGATCAGTGCATGATCAGCCACGTGATCAGTGCCTGCACAGTCATGTGATCAGTGTATGATCAGCTTCGTAATCAGTGCATTATCAGGCACGGAATCAGTGCATTATCAGTAATTTGATCAGTGTATGACCAGCCACGTGATCAGTGTATGATCAGGCACGTAATCCGTGCATTACAGTAATTCGATCAGTGTATGATCAGCCACGTGATCAGTGCATGAACAGCCACGTGATCAGTGTATGATCAGCCACGTGATCAGTGCGTGATCCGCAACGTGTTTAGTGCATTATCAGTCACGTGAGCAGTGTATGATCAGCCACTTGATCAGTGCATGATCTCCCACGTGATTAATGCATGATCAGCCACATGATCAGTGCAGGCACAGTCACGTGATCAGTGTATGATCAGCTTCGTGATCATTGCATGATCAGCCACGTGATCAGTGCATGATCAGGCCAGTTAAGAGTGCATGATCAGTCACGTGATCAGTGTATGATAGCCAGGTTATCATTGCATGATCAGCCACGTGATCAGTGCATGATTAGCGATGTGATCACTACATGCACAGTCACGTGATCAGTGCATGATAGCTACGAGATCAGTGCATGATCAGACACGAAATCAGTGCATGGTCAGCCACGTTATCACTGTATGATCAGCCACGTGATTAGTGCATGTGTAGTCACGTGATCAGTGTATGACCAGCCACGTGTTCAGTGCATGATAGCCAAGTGATCAATGCATGATAGCTAGGTGATCAGTGCATGCTCAGTCACATGAGCAGTGTATGATAGCCACGTGAACATTGCCTACAATTACGTGATCAATGATTGTGCAATCACGTGATCAGTGCATGATAGACACGTGTTCAGTGCATGATAGCCAAGTGATCAATGCATGATAGCCACGTGATCAGTGCATGCTCAGTCACATGAGCAGTGCATGATAGCCACGTGATCATTGCCTACAAATACGTGATCAGTGCAAGTGCAGTCACATGATCAGTGCATGATAGCCCCGTGATCATTGCTTACAAATACGTGATCAGTGCAAGTGCAGTCATGTGATCACTGCATGATATACACGTGATCAGTGCATGATTGCCACGTGATCAGTGCATGATCAGTCACGTGATCAGTGCATGTGCACACACGGAGTTAGTGTATTATCAGCCACGTGATCAGTGCATGATCAGTCATGTGATCAGTGCATGTGCAGTCACGTGATTAGTGTATGATCATCCTCGTGATCAGTGCATGATAGCAACCTGATCAGTGCATGATAAGCAACGTGATTAGTGCATGATAAGCCACGTGATCATTGTACGATCAGACACGTGATCAGTGCATGATCATCCACCTGCTCAGTGTATGATCAGCCACGTGATGAGTGCATGATTTGCAACGTGATTAGTGCATGATAAGCCTCGTGATCAGTGTACGATCAGCCACGTGATCAGTGCAGTATCAGCCACGTGATCAGTGCATGCACAGTCACGTGATCAGTGTATGATCAGCTTCATGATCAGTGCATGATCAACCACGTGATCAGTTCATGGTCAGGCACTTGATCAGTGCATGATCAGTCATCTGATCAGTGTATGATCATCCACGTGATCAGTCCATGATCAGCCACGTGATCACTGTCTTATCAGCCACGTGATCAGTGAATGATCCAGAACCTAATTAGTGCATTATCAGCCACATGATCAGTGCATGATAACCACGTGATCACTGTCTTATCAGCCACGTGATCAGTGAATGATCCACAACGTAATTAGTGCATTATCAGCCACGTGATCAGTGCATGATAACCACGTGATCAGTGCATGATCAGTCAAGTGATCAGTGCATGATATGTCACTTGATCAGTGTACGATGTTCACGTGATCAGTTCGTGCACAATCATGTGATCAGTGCATGATAGCTACGTGATCAGGGCATGATCAGCCACGTGATAAGTGCAAGATTGTCAAGTGATCAGTGCATGGTTAGTTACGTGATCAATGTATGATTAGCTACGTGATCAGTGCATGATAGCCACCTGATCCGTGCATGATCAGTCACGTGATCATGGCATGGGCAGTCATGTGATCAGTGCATGATAGCTACGCAATCAGTTCATAATCAGTCACGTGATCACTGCATGATCATTCACGTGATCAGTGCATGCTAGCCACGTGATCAGTGCATGATCAGTCACGTGATCAGTGTATAATCAGCCTCGTGATCAATGTATGATCATCCACGTGATCAGTGCATGATAGGCACGTGATCAGTGCATGATAGCCAAGTGATCAGTGCATTATAGCCATGTGATGAGTGCATGATCAGTCACGTGATCATTGTATGATCAGCCACGTGATCAGTGCATGATCCACAACGTGTTTAGTGCATGATCAGTCATGTGAGCAGTGTATGATCAGCCACTTGATCAGTGCATGATCTCCCACGTGATTAATGCATGATCAGCCACATGATCAGTGCAGGCACAGTCACGTGATCAGTGTATGATTAGCTTCGTGATCATTGCATGATCAGCCACGTGATCAGTGCATGATCAGGCCAGTGAAGAGTGCATGATCAGTCACGTGATCAGTGTATGATAGCCAGGTTATCATTGCATGAAAAGCCACGTGATCTGTGCATGATCAGCCACGTGATCAGTGCATGCACAGTCACGTGATCAGTGCATGATAGCTACGAGATCAGTGCATGATCAGACACGAAATCAGTGCATGGTCAGCCACGTGATCACTGTATGATCAGCCACGTGATCAGTGCATGTGCAGTCACGTGATCAGTGTATGACCAGGCAAGTGTTCAGTGCATGATAGCCAAGTGATCAATGCATGATAGCTACGTGATCAGTGCATGCTCAGTCACATGAGGAGTGCATGATACCCACGTGATCATTGCCTACATGTACGTGATCAGTTCATGTGCATCCCGTGTTCAGGGCATGATAGGAACGTGATCAGTGCATGATAGCCAAATGATCAGTGCATGATCAGTCACGTCTTCAGTGCATGATCTGAACGTGATCACTGTATGATCATCCTCGTGATCAGTGCGTGCCCAATCTCGAGATCAGTGCATGATAGCGACGTGATCACTGCATGATCATTCACGTGATCAGTGCATGCTAGCCACGTAATCAGTGCATGATAGCCACTTGATTACTGCATGATCAGTCACGTGATCAGTGTATGATCAGCCTCGTGATCAGTGTATGATCATCCAAGTGCTCAGTGCATGATAGGCACGTGATCAGTGCATGAGAACCAACAGATCACTGCATGATCAGCCACGTGATCAGTGCATGCTAGCCAGGTGATCAGTGCATGATAACCACGTGATCAGTGCATGATAGCCAACAGATCACTGCATGATCAGCCAGGTGATCAGTTCATGCTAGCCACGTAATCAGTGCATGATCAGGCCAGTTAAGAGTGCATGATCAGTCACGTGATCAGTGTATGATAGCCAGGTTATCATTGCATGATCAGCCACGTGATCAGTGCATGATTAGCGACGTGATCACTACATGCACAGTCACGTGATCAGTGCATGATAGCTACGAGATCAGTGCATGATCAGACACGAAATCAGTGCATGGTCAGCCACGTTATCACTGTATGATCAGCCACGTGATTAGTGCATGTGTAGTCACGTGATCAGTGTATGACCAGCCACGTGTTCAGTGCATGATAGCCAAGTGATCAATGCATGATAGCTAGGTGATCAGTGCATGCTCAGTCACATGAGCAGTGTATGATAGCCACGTGAACATTGCCTACAATTACGTGATCAATGATTGTGCAATCACGTGATCAGTGCATGATAGACACGTGTTCAGTGCATGATAGCCAAGTGATCAATGCATGATAGCCACGTGATCAGTGCATGCTCAGTCACATGAGCAGTGCATGATAGCCACGTGATCATTGCCTACAAATACGTGATCAGTGCAAGTGCAGTCACATGATCAGTGCATGATAGCCCCGTGATCATTGCTTACAAATACGTGATCAGTGCAAGTGCAGTCATGTGATCACTGCATGATATACACGTGATCAGTGCATGATTGCCACGTGATCAGTGCATGATCAGTCACGTGATCAGTGCATGTGCACACACGGAGTTAGTGTATTATCAGCCACGTGATCAGTGCATGATCAGTCATGTGATCAGTGCATGTGCAGTCACGTGATTAGTGTATGATCATCCTCGTGATCAGTGCATGATAGCAACCTGATCAGTGCATGATAAGCAACGTGATTAGTGCATGATAAGCCACGTGATCATTGTACGATCAGACACGTGATCAGTGCATGATCATCCACCTGCTCAGTGTATGATCAGCCACGTGATGAGTGCATGATTTGCAACGTGATTAGTGCATGATAAGCCTCGTGATCAGTGTACGATCAGCCACGTGATCAGTGCAGTATCAGCCACGTGATCAGTGCATGCACAGTCACGTGATCAGTGTATGATCAGCTTCATGATCAGTGCATGATCAACCACGTGATCAGTTCATGGTCAGGCACTTGATCAGTGCATGATCAGTCATCTGATCAGTGTATGATCATCCACGTGATCAGTCCATGATCAGCCACGTGATCACTGTCTTATCAGCCACGTGATCAGTGAATGACCCAGAACCTAATTAGTGCATTATCAGCCACATGATCAGTGCATGATAACCACGTGATCACTGTCTTATCAGCCACGTGATCAGTGAATGATCCACAACGTAATTAGTGCATTATCAGCCACGTGATCAGTGCATGATAACCACGTGATCAGTGCATGATCAGTCAAGTGATCAGTGCATGATATGTCACTTGATCAGTGTACGATGTTCACGTGATCAGTTCGTGCACAATCATGTGATCAGTGCATGATAGCTACGTGATCAGGGCATGATCAGCCACGTGATAAGTGCAAGATTGTCAAGTGATCAGTGCATGGTTAGTTACGTGATCAATGTATGATTAGCTACGTGATCAGTGCATGATAGCCACCTGATCCGTGCATGATCAGTCACGTGATCATGGCATGGGCAGTCATGTGATCAGTGCATGATAGCTACGCAATCAGTTCATAATCAGTCACGTGATCACTGCATGATCATTCACGTGATCAGTGCATGCTAGCCACGTGATCAGTGCATGATCAGTCACATGATCAGTGTATAATCAGCCTCGTGATCAATGTATGATCATCCACGTGATCAGTGCATGATAGGCACGTGATCAGTGCATGATAGCCAAGTGATCAGTGCATTATAGCCATGTGATGAGTGCATGATCAGTCACGTGATCATTGTATGATCAACAACGTGATCAGTGCATGATAGCAACCTGATCAGTGCATGATAAGAAACGTGATTTGTGCATGATAAGCCACGTGATCAGTGTATGATCAGACACGTGAATAGTGCATGATCAGCCACGTGACCAGTGCAATATCATCCACGTGATGAGTGCATGCACAGTCACGTGATCAGTGTATGATCAGCTTCATGATCAGTGCATGGTCAGCCACGTCATCAGTTCATGGTCAGGCATGTGATCAGTGCATGATTAGTCATGTGATCAGTGTATGATCATCCATGTGATCAGTGCATGATCAGCCACGTGATCACTGTATTATCAGCCACGTGATCAGTGCATGATCCACAACCTGATTAGTGCATGATCAGGCACGTGATCAGTGCCTGATAGCCACGTGATCAGTGCATGATCATTCAAGTGATCAGTGCATGATATGTCACTTGATCAGTGTATGATATCCACATGATCAGTTCATGCGCAGTCATGTGATCAGTGCATGATAGCTACGCGATCAGTGCATAATCAGTCACGTGATCAGTGCATGATAGCCACGTGATCAGTGCATGATAGCCACGTGATCAGTGCATGATCAGTCACATGATCATGGCATGTGCATTCTTGTGATCAGTGCATTATAGCTAAGCGATCAGTGCATAATCAGTCATATGATCACTGCATGATCAGCCACGTGATCAGTGCATGATCAGCCACGTGATCAGTGCATGCACAGTCACGTGATCAGTGTATGATCAGCTTCGTTATCAGTGCATGCACAGTCACGTGATCAGTGTATGATCAGCTTCGTGATCAGTGCATGATTAGCCACGTGTTCAGTGCATGATCAGTCACGTGATCAGTGTGTGATAGTCCAGTTATCAGTGCATGATCAGCCCCGTGATCAGTGCATGATCAGCCAAGTGATCAGTGCATGCGCAGTCACGTGATCAGTGTATGATCAGCCAAATGATCAGTGCATGATCAGGCACCTGATCAGTGCATGATAAGTCATGTGATCAGTTTATGATCAGCCACGTGATCAGTGCATGATCAGCCACGTGATTAGTGTATGATCAGCCACATGATCAGTGTATGATCAGCCACGAGATCAGTGCATGAGCAGCCAGGTGATCAGTGCCTGCACAGTCCCGTGATCAGTGTATGATCAGCTGCGTGATCAGTGCATGATCAGGCACGTTATCAGTGCATTACAGTAATTTGATCAGTGTATGATCAGCCACGTGTTCAGTGCATGATAGCATCGTGATCAGTGCATGATCAGTCACGTAATCAGTGCATGATCAGCCACGGGAACAGTGCATGATATCCATGTGATCAGTGCATGATAGCTACGTGATCAGTGCATAATTAGCCACGTAATCAGTGCATGATAAGCACCGGTCAGTGCATGATCAGCAACGTGATTAGTCCATGATCAGCCACGTGATCAGTGCATGATCAGCCACGTGATCACTGTATGATCAGCCACGTGATCAGTGCATGTGCAGTCAGGTTAATAGTGTATGATCACCCACGTGATCAGTGCATGATAGCCAAGTGATCAATGCATGGTAGCTACGTGATTGGTGCATGCTCAGTCACATGATCAGTGCATGATCAGCCACGTGATCAGTGCATGATAGCCAAGTGATCATTGCCTACAGTTCCATGATCAGTGCATGCACAGTCACATTATCAGTGCATGATAGCCACGTGATCAGTGCATGATCAGTCAGGTGATCAGTGTATGATCATCCACATAATCAGTGCATGGGCACTCACGTGATCAGTGCATGATTGCCACGTGATCAGTGCATGATAGCCACGTGATCAGTGCATGATCAGTCACGTATTCAGTGCATGATCTCTCACGTTATCAGTGTATGATCATCCATGTGACAAGTGCATTATCAGCCACGTGATCAGTGCTTGATAGCCACGTGATCAGTGCATGAACAGTAACGTTATCAGTATATGATCAGCCAAATGATCAGTGCATTATCAGGTACGTGATCAGTGCATGATCAGGCACTCGATCAATGCATGATCAGTCATGTGATCAGTGCATGATCAGGCACGTAAAGAGTGCGTGATCAGTCACCTTATCAGTGTATGATAGCCGGGGTATCAGGGCATGATCAGCCAGTGATTAGTGCATGATCAGCCACGTGATGAGTGCATGCACAGTCACCTGATCATTGCATGCTCAGCTTCGTGATCAGTGCATGATCAGCCATGTGAATAGTGCATGATCAGCCACGTGATCAGTGCATGGTAGCCACGTGATCAGTGCATGATCAGCCACGGAATCAGTGCATGATAGCCATGTGATCAGTTCATGATAGCCACGTGATAAGTGTATGATCAGCCACGTGATCAGTGCATGATAGCCACGTGACCAGTACATGATTAATCAGTGCATGATCAATCACGTGATCAATGCATGATCAGTCACGTGATCAGTGCATGATCAGCCATTTTTTTAGTGCATGATCAGTCACGTGATCACTGTATGATCATCCACGTGATCAGTGCATGCACAGTCACGTGATCAGTGTATGATCAGCTTCGTGATCAGTGCATGATCAGGTACGTGAAGAGTGCATGAGCAGTCACTTGATCAGTGTATGATAGCCAGCTAATCAGTGCACGATCAGCCACGTGATCAGTGCATGATCAGCCACGTGATCAGTGCATGATATCCACGTGATCAGTGCATGATTAGTCAAGTGATCAGTGCATGATATGTCACTTGATCAGTGTATGATAGCCACGGAATCAGTTCATGCGCAGTCATGTGCTCAGTGGATGATAGCTATGTGATCAGTGCATGATCATCTACGTCATCAGTGCAAGATTGCCACGTGATCAGTGCATGGTTAGTTAAGTGATCAATGTATGTTTAGCCACGTGATCAGTACATGATAGCCACCTGATCAGTGCATGATCAGTCACGTGACCTTGGCATGTGCACTCATGTGATCAGTGCATGTTAGCTACGCAATCAGTTCAAAATCAGTCACGTGATCATTGCAGGATCAGCCACGTGATCAGTGAATGATAGCCACGGGATCAGTGCATGAACAGGTAAGTGATCAGTTCATGGGCAATCACGTGATTAGTGCATGATAGACACGTGATCAGTGCATGATAGCCAGTGATCAGTGCATGATCAGTCACGTGATCAGTGCATGAGCAGTCAAGTGATCAGTGTATGATCAGCCAAATGATCAGTGCATGATCATGTACGTGATCAGTGTATGATCAGGCACCTGATCAGTGCATGATAAGTCACGTGATCAGTGTATGATCAGCCACGTGATCAGTGCATGATCAACCACGTGATCAGTGTATGATCAGCCACGTGATAAGTGCATGCACAGTCACATGATCAGTGTATGGTCAGCTTTGTGATCAGTGCATTATCAGGCACGTGATCAGTGCATTATCAGAAATTTGATCAGTGTATGATCAGCCACGTGATCAGTGTATGATCAGCCATGTGATCAGTGAATGATCACCACGTGATCAGTGCATGATCAGCCAAGTTATCAGTGCATGCAGAGTCACGTGATCAGTGTACGATCAGCTTCGTGATCAGTGCATTATCAGCCAGGTGATCAGTGCATGATCAGGCCAGTGAAGAGTGCATGATCAGTCACGTGATCAGTTTATGATAGCCAGGTTATCATTGCATGATCAGCCACGTGATCAGTGCATGATCAGCCACGTGATGAGTGCATGCACAGTCACATGATCAGTGCATGATCAGGCACGTGATCAGTGCATGATCAGTCAGGTGATCAGTGTATGATCATCCACGTGATCAGTGCACGATAGCCAGTTGACCAGTGCATGATCAGTCACGTGACCAGGGCATTATCAGCCACGGGATCAGTGCATGATAGCCATGTGATCAGTGCATGATAGCTACGAGATCAGTGCTAGATCAACCACGTAACCAGTGCATGATCAGCCACGTGATCACTGTATGATCAGCCATGTGATCAGTGCATGTGCGGTTACCTGACCAGTGTATGATCAGCCAGGTGTTCAGTGCAGGATAGCCAAGTGATCAATGCATGATAGCTATGTGATCAGTGCATGCTCAGTAACATGAGCAGTGCATGATAGCCAGGTGATCATTGCCTACAATTACGTGATCAGTGCATGTGCAGTCACGTGATCAGTGCATGATAGACACGTGAACAGTGCATGATAGCCACGTGATCAGTGCATGAACTCTAACGTGATCAGTGCATGTGCAGTCACGTGATTAGTGTATGATCAGCCCAAGATCAGTGCATGATAGCCACGTGATCAGTGCATGATCAGTCACGTGATCAGTGTATGATCAACCACGTGATCAATGCATGATAGCCACCAGATCAGTGCAAGATCAGTCACGTGATCAGTGCATGATCAGCCACGTGATGAGTGCATGATAGCCATGTGATCAGTGCATGATAGCTAGGACATCAGGGCATAATCAGCCACGTGATCAGTGTATGATCAGCCACGTGATAAATGCATGATCAGCCACGTGATCAGTGCATTATCAGCCAAATGATCAGTGTATGAACAGCCACGTGATCACTGCATGATCAGCCACGTGATCAGTGCATGATCAGCCACGTGATCAGTGCATGCACAGTCACGGGATCAGTGTATGATCAGCCACGTGATCAGTGTATGATCAGCTTCGTGATCAGTACATGATCAGGCACGTGATCAGCGCATTATCAGTTATTATCAGTATTTCAGCCACGTAATCAGTGCATGAACAGCTACGTGATCATTGCATAATCCGCAACGTGATTAGTGCATGATCAGTCACGTGATCAGTGTATGATCAGCCACGTGATCAGTTCATGATCTCCCACGTGATCAGTGCATGATAAACCACATGATCAGTGCAGGCACAGTCACGTGATCAGTGTATGATCACCTTCGTGATCATTGCATGATCAGCCACATGATCAGTGCACGATAGCCACGTAATCAGTGCATGAACAGGTAAGTGATCAGTTCATGCGCAGTCACGTGATTAGTGCATTATAGACACATGATCAGTGCATTATAGCCAGGTGATCAGTGAATGATCAGTCAAGTGATCAGTGCATGCGCAGTCACGGGATCAGTGTATGATCAGCCAAATGATCAGTGCATGATCAGGTACGTGATTAGTGCATGATCAGGCACCTGATCAGTGCATGATAAGTCATGTGATCAGTGTATGATAAGCCACGTAATCAGTGCATGATCAGTCACGTGATCAGTGTATGATCAGCCACGTGATAAGTGCATGATCAGCCACGTGATCAGTGCATTATCAGCCAAATGATCAGTGCATGATCAGCCACGTGATCAGTGCATGCACAGTCATGTGATCAGTGTATGATCAGCCACGTGATCAGTGTATGATCAGCTTCGTGAACAGTGCATGATCAGGCACGTGATCAGTGCATTATCAGTAATTTGTTCAGTGTATTTCAGCCACGTGAACAGTGCATGAACAGCCACGTGATCATTGCATAATCCGCAACGTGATTAGTGCATGATCAGTAACGTGATCAGTGTATGATCAGCCACGAGATCAGTGTATGACCAGCTTCGTGATCAGTGCATGATCAGGCACGTGATCAATGCATCATCAGTAATTTGATCAGTGTATTTCAGCCACGTGATCAGTGCATGAACATCCACGTGATCAGCGTATGATCAGCCACGTGATCATTGCATAATCCGCAACGTGATTAGTGCATGATCAGTCACGTGATCAGTGTATGATCAGCCACGTGATCAGTTCATGCTCTCCCACGTGATCAGTGCATGATCAACCACATGGTCAGTGCAGGCACAGTCACGTGATCAGTGTATGATCAGCTTCGTGATCATTGCATGATCAGCCACATGATCAGTGCATGATAAGGCCAGTGAAGAGTGCATGATCAGTCACATAATCAGTGTATGATAGCCATGTTATCATTGCATGAACAGCCACGTGATCAGTGCATGATTAGCCACGTGATCAGTGCATGCACAGTCACGTGATCAGTGTATGATCAGCTTTGTGATCAGTGCATGATCAGCCAAGTGATCAGTGCATAATCAGACTCGTGATCAGTGCATGGTCAGTCACGTGATCAGTGTATGATCAGCCACGTGATCAGTGCATGATAGCCATGTGATCAGTGCATGATAGATACGAGATCAGTGCATGATCACCCACGTAATCAGTGCATGATCAGCCACGTGATCACTGTATGATCAGTCACGTGATCAGTGCATGTGCAGTCACGTGATCAGTGTATGATCAGCCACGTGTTCAATGCATGATAGTCAAGTGATCAATGCATGATAGCTACGTAATTAGTGCATGCTCAGTCACATGAGCAGTGCATGATAGCCAGGTGATCATTGCCTACAATTACGTGATCACTGCATGTGCAGTCACGTGATCAGTACATGATAGACCAGTGATCAATGCATGATAGCTAGGTGATCAGTGCATGCTCAGTCACATGAGCAGTGCATGATTAGCCACGTGATCATTGCATACAATTACCTGATCAGTGCATGTGCAGTCATGTGATTAGTGCATGTGCAGTGACGTGAGCAGTGTATGATCAGCCACGTGTTCAGTGCATGCTAGACACGTGATCATTGCATGATAGCCACGTGATCAGTGCATGATCAATCACGTGATCATTGCATGCGCAGTCCCGTGATCAGTGTATGTTCAGCCACGTGATCAGTGCATGATAGCAAACTGATCAGTGCATGTTAAGCAACGTGATTAGTGCATGATCAGCCACGTGATAAGTGTACGATGAGACACGTGATCAGTGTATGATCAGCTTCATGATCAGTGCATGATCAGCCACGTGAGCAGTTCATGGTCACGCACGTGATCAGTCCATGATCAGCCACGTGATCACTGTATTTTCAGCCACGTGATCACTGCATGATCCACAACGTGATTATTGCATGATCAGCCACGTGATCAGTGTATGATCAGGCACGTGATCAATGCATGATCAGCCACGTGATCAGTGCATCATAAGCCACGTGATCAGTGCATGCACAGTCACGTGATCAGTGTATGATGAGCTTCGTGATCAGTGCATAATCAGCCACGTGATCAGTGCATGATCAGCCACGTGATCAGTGCATGATCAGGCACGTGATCAGTGCATGATAGCCACGACTGTGCATGATCAGTCAGGTGATCAGTGCATGATCAGCCACGGGATCAGTGCATGATAGCCATGTGATCAGTGCATGATACTTACGAGATCTGTGCATTATCAGCCAAGTAATCAGTGCATGATCAGCCACTTGATCACTGTATGATCAGCCACGTGATCAGTGCATATGCAGTCACGTGATCAGTGTATGATCAGCCACTTGTTCAGTGCATGATAGCCAAGTGATCAATGCATGATAGCTAAGTGATCAGTGCATGCTCAGTCACATGAGCAGTGCATGATATCCACGTGATCAGTGCATGATCAGTCACGTGATCAGTGCATGATAGCCACGTGAACAGTACATGATTATTCAGTGCCTGATCAGCCACGTGATCAGAATATGATCAGCCACGTAATCAGTGTATGATCAGCCACACGATCATTGCATTATCCGAAACATATTTAGTGCATGTTCAGGCACATGAACAGTGTATTATCAGCCATGTGATCAGTGCATGATCAGCCACGTGATCAATGCATGATCACCCACGTTTTCAGTGCATGCAGAGTCGCGTGATCAGTGTATGATCAGCTTCGTGATCAGTGCATGCTCAGCCACGTAATCAGTGCATGATCAGGCACGTGATCAGTGCATGATCAGTCACGTGATCATTGTATGATCAGCCACGTGATCAGTGCATAATCAGCCCCTTGATCAGTGCATGATCATCCAAATGATCAGTGCATGCAGTCTCGTGATCAGTGTATGATCAGCTTCGTGATCAGTGCATGATCAGCCACGTGATCAGTGCATGATCAGCCACGTGATCAGTGCATGATCAGTCACGTGATCAGTGCATGATCAGCCACGTGATCAGTGCATGATTGCCACGTGATCAGTGCATGATCAGCCACGTGATCAGTGCATGATAGCCACGTGATCAGTGCATGATCAGCAACGTGATCAGTGCATGATCAGCCACGTGATCAGTGCATGATCAGTCACGTGATCAGTGCATGATCAGCCACGTGATCAGTGCACGTGCAGTCACGTGATCAGTGCATGATCAGCCACGTGATCAGTGCATGATAGCCACGTGATCAGTGCATGACAGTTACGTGATCAGTGCATGAGTCACGTGATCAGTGCATGATAGCCACGTGATCAGTGCATGATCAGTCACATGATCAGCATATCAGACACGTGATCAGTGCATGATCAGTCACGTGATCAGTTGCATGATCAGCCACGTGATCAGTGCATGATCAGTCACGTGATCAGTGTATGATCAGCCACGTGATCAGTGCATGATAGCCACGTGATCAGTGCATGATCAGTCACGTGATCAGTGCATGATCAGTCACGTGATCAGTGCATGATCAGCCACGTGATCAGTGCATGATAGCCACGTGATCAGTGCATGATCAGTCACGTGATCAGTGCATGATCAGCCACGTGATCAGTGCATGATCAGTCACGTGATCAGTGCATGATCAGCCACGTGATCAGTGCATGATAGCCACGTGATCAGTGCATGATCAGTCACGTGATCAGTGCATGATTGCCACGTGATCAGTGCATGATCAGTCACGTGATCAGTGCATGATCAGCCACGTGATCAGTGCATGATCAGCCACGTGATCAGTGCATGATCAGCCACGTGATCAGTGCATGATACGCAACGTGATCAGTGCATGATCAGCCACGTGATCAGTGCATGATCAGCCACGTGATCAGTGCATGATCAGCCACGTGATCAGTGCATGATCAGGCACGTGATCAGTGCATGATCAGCTTCGTGATCAGTGCATGATAGACACGTGATCAGTGCATGATCAGCCACGTGATCAGTGCATGACGTCACGTGATCATGCATGACAGTCATGTGATCAGTGCATGACAGCTACGTGATCAGTGCATGATCAGTCACGTGATCAGTGCATGATCAGCCACGTGATCAGTGCATGATAGCCACGTGATCAGTGCATGATCAGTACGTGATCAGTGCATATCAGTCACGTGATCAGTGCATGATAGCCACGTGATCAGTGCATGATCAGCCACGTGATCAGTGCATGACAGTCACGTGATCAGTGCATGATCAGCCACGTGATCAGTGCATGATCAGCCACGTGATCAGTGCATGATCAGCCACGTGATCAGTGCATGACAGTCACGTGATCAGTGCATGATCAGCCACGTGATCAGTGCATGATAGCCACGTGATCAGTGCATGATCAGCCACGTGATCAGTGCATGCACAGTCACGTGATCATGCATGACAGTCACGTGATCAGTGCATGACAGCTATGAAATCAGTGCATGATCAGTCACGTGATCAGTGCATGATCAGCCACGTGATCAGTGCATGATAGCCAGTTGATCAGTGCATGAACGTGTACGTGATCAGTGCATGTGCAGTCACGTGATCAGTGCATGATCAGCCACGTGATCAGTGCATGATAGCCACGTGATCAGTGCATGATAGCTACGTGATCAGTGCATGATCAGTCACGTGATCAGTGCATGATCAGCCACGTGATCAGTGCATGATAGCCACGTGATCAGTGCATGACAATTACGTGATCAGTGCATGATCAGTCACGTGATCAGTGCATGATCAGTCACGTGATCAGTGCATGATCAGCCACGTGATCAGTGCATGATAGCCACGTGATCAGTGCATGATCAGCCACGTGATCAGTGCATGATAGTCACGTGATCAGTGCATGATCAGCAACGTGATCAGTGCATGATAGCCACGTGATCAGTGCATGATCAGCCACGTGATCAGTGCATGATAGCCACGTGATCAGTGCATGATAGCCACGTGATCAGTGCATGATCAGGCACGTGATCAGTGCATGATCAGCCACGTGATCAGTGCATGATCAGTCACGTGATCAGTGCATGATCAGTCCCGTGATCAGTGCATGATCAGCAACGTGATCAGTGCATGATCAGCCACGTGATCAGTGCATGATAGCCACGTGATCAGTGCATGATCAGTCACGTGATCAGTGCATGATCAGCCACGTGATCAGTGCATGATCAGTCACGTGATCAGTGCATGATAGCCACGTGATCAGTGCATGATCAGTCACGTGATCAGTGCATGATAGCCACGTGATCAGTGCATGATAGCCACGTGATCAGTGCATGATCAGTCACGTGATCAGTGCATGATCAGCCACGTGATCAGTGCATGATCAGCCACGTGATCAGTGCATGATAGCCACGTGATCAGTGCATGATAGCCACGTGATCAGTGCATGATCAGCCACGTGATCAGTGCATGATAGCCACGTGATCAGTGCATGATCAGTCACGTGATCAGTGCATGATCAGCCACGTGATCAGTCATGATCAGTCACGTGATCAGTGCATGATCAGCCACGTGATCAGTGCATGATCAGCCACGTGATCAGTGTATGATCAGCCACGTGATCAGTGCATGATCAGCACGTGATCAGTGCATGATCAGCCACGTGATCAGTGCATGATCAGCCACGTGATCAGTGCATGATCAGTCACGTGATCAGTGTATGATCAGCCACGTGAACAGTGCATGCTCAGTCACGTGATCAGGGCCTGCTGAGCTGCGTGATTACTG